>NC_037598.1:23565227-23894058 GCF_003073045.1 Pomacea canaliculata
AGAAGAAAAGAAGGATGACTAAGGTGAAGTGGACCTTCTCACGCGGGCGCAGGACTGACCTCGATGGCACGAGTTCACCTCTGCTACATCTCATCGCATCTCCCCAACGACTGGTACTTCCGCTTCTGATTGAAGAAGGTTAAGAAGTTTGTATTGTGGTATTAATTGTTGACGCAGCAACAGGTAAGGGAAATAAGTAGCAGCATGCATTGTGCACGTGCTGACAATAACAAAGAGTTCACCAAGTTCAGGAGGGCGTTGATGTGGAGGGTTTGAGGCGGCGTGTGGGAGGGACGCTTTCACCTGTCAATCACCCCAGGTGCTTAAAACGCAACTCACTTTAGGATGAGGGCAATTAATTTTCCGCTCTGCGCGGAGCCGGTTTATTTCATCACATGACCACTGTTAAGCCGTCAGCTCCGCCCCCTCAGGAGCAGGCTCACGGATGATTGCCATAGTAACTCGCTTCTGGGAGATTGCGCCCCCTAAAGAAAAACAAAATAGTAGTCAGGAGTGATGAGCACCTCCCCTAAACGTTCTCGGTTTATACTGTTTTCTGACCTTATACTGATAACTTCGTTAATTTACTTTGACCGGCTTACTAAATTTCAAAGCCGTGAAGGAATGTAACATGTTTGAAGTCATATTCTCCAGTCTTTTAATTATACGGAGAGTAAGGAAGAAGCAGGGAGTTGCTATGTGCGATGTATTTAGGACTAGCCCTAGGTCCCCCACTTTCTACCTCATCCCACTTGCATTAACCATCCCGCTGCTGCGCGTCATTCGCCTGCAAATGGTGAAGTCCTAACAGACCAACGGGAGTGCATGACTCTCTCCGTGTCACCCATTGGGAATAATTACCTGGCTTTCTAGCTGGAATCCCAACTCCCTGGGTACCCATCAATGCCACGCTGAAGTGGAAACTTGAGTCAAAGGGAGAGCAGGCAGGCTGCGGTATCGCAGGCAGTCACGTGCATTGACCAGAACATGATGCATATTAATGATCTGCCTTCCGGTGACGCTCGCGCCAGTCTGCGTCTCTAGGCTTTTACGCCCTATGCACGGGCCCTTAAATTATTCAGGCGACATTGGTTCACTGGGTTTCACTTAAGCCTGGAGGTGATAGGTCACTGGATGGTCTTTGAGCCGCAAAACCACGAAACCTTTCTTACTTTTGTCAGGAACATCACATTCACTTCGTGCAGCCTACTGCCAGACACGATGCGAACTGGGAACGACGGTAAAGATTGGGTGTCTTGCGACAGACACAGACAGACAAAGGTGTCTGTCCTCTCTGCAGTGTAACAAGCAACTCAAACTAAATGCAGCTTCTACAAATTGATCGAGTATTCCCTTGTGGATGAATCACCGTTTAATGGCATCTTCAGGCTTCATTAACACGATGGTTTGAAGACCTGCTGCAGTCAAACCCCGTCCCTGCAAACTTTATGCTGGACACAATCGTATACACAAGGCATATAATGACTTTCTGTGCACACGATGTCCACTACCTACAATGTCCACTACCTATATATTGTTCATCATATGCTGTGCGGCGTCTGCTGTGTACTACAAATGACGTGTGCAGTTTACAACGGTCAAGTGACCCCCGTTGTATACTAAAATATTATGTTATAAACGTTGCTGTCACAATACGTTCGTTGCATCCACGTCAGGTGGTATAATAAGAAAAGTAATGATCAAGATGCATTTGCTCCACATCCACATCGTTGTAACCAAAGAAGATTACCTGTCGCCAGTGAAAGGAAAAGTAATTCACCTCAAAGAAGATGTGTCCAGTTTGAAATCTATTTCAGGAAAAAGTTTCAACAGTATCAATAAAAAAATGTTACAATGTTGAGGAAGGTGTGTACTTAGAGAACGGTATTAGGTATTCTGATGGTTTCTATACCTTTACGCAGAATGCAACAGAGACATAGCAAAGGGGAGGAAGACAAGGGGAGAGGCCACAGTTGACTCTAGCTTTACTGCTCAAAGAACCAGCATCTGACGTTCTCCGGTTAGCAGCCAGCAGCGTCAGCATTGCCGGACAAGTTTACCGTTAATTACACGCAGCCACAGGGTCACAGAGTGCGACTTGGAGCAAGGAGACCAGACGATTTCTGACTGGGCTGTTCTAATACAAGAAAGACATCATCATCATCGTCGTCGTCGTCATCGTCATCATCATCGTCTCCTTTAAAGCGCCATTCTGTATGTTACAAGCCCATTTCATCTAAAGACCTCTGGAAGCCACTCTTTTAACAGTCTGCATGACCTAAGCAACATTGCCACTCCTTCCACATATGGATCAGTAGGTATTAACAAAATAACTAAAAGATAAAATAAATTAAAATGAGTGTTTTACTCCACTCTCATAACAGCCTCCCATTTAGTGTTTCTCTCCATCGTTATCAAACTAAGAAAGCCCACAAAACATAGCGAGTCAGTTTGTTTCTCCGCCATACCTGCAAGCTTCCGCAACAAAATAGATGATAAATGTCTGGATATAAACATCGGCTTTAAAGCGACAGATTAATTTTCTGCTCCACCAGGGTACTCGGACTAGACAGTAGTAGGCTCGGGTACGGGAGGCATGACACTGCGTCGTGAATTAAAGGAGCGGGTAATCTGTGATAAACGTGTAAGCAGACGTACACAGCCCAGCTCCTGTTTATGCATGCTTTGGAGGTTTGTGGACATAAACGTCCACAATAAACACCGGATAACAGCATCTGAAGGCAGGGCGCTCAGGGAGAGCACAATGAGCAAGTGTCTGACTCGGGGCCGAGCTCCACAGTCCTGGCGATAAAAGTTACTAACTACACAGACACAAGCAGACTTTTTCTTCGTTTATTTTGCTTTGAGTAATGGAGATGAGCTTTTCTTTTCTAGATATCTGTGCGTGAGGGATATCTATACGTACGTGTGTGTGAGAGCCCGAGGTGATTTATTCAGAAATGTTTGTAGAATGGAATGAGATACTGACAGATGCTGATGTGCACGCGCGTGGAAGACGGACTCACACCCACACACACATGCACGCACGAAACCTAAACACGCTCGCCCCTTTGTGCACGCACACAAAAAGGTAAGCATGTGGGAGTATTTTATTTTGAAAAGCTTAGGTAATATATATATAGATTATTCCTTGTTACTCCTCGAGGAGAGGAGCAAAGGACCGCGAAGATATATATACTGTAGGAGCTGTAAAACCATATTGGACTTAATATAATTATTGTTCCATTTTCCCATAACCTCACTAACCATTTAAACAGTACCAAAATTCCTTTGAAACTAAGTTGCAAGTAGCAAGGATCAATTACTACATCATTTTAGCATAGTTTACATTTTCTACTGCACAGGAAGTGTGTGTGTGAGAGAGAAATGATTGAGAGAGGGGTAAATATAGAGGAACAGAAACAAGTGTAGGAGAGAGAGAAAGAAACAATGAATGACAGAGAGAAAGACTATTGGCAAGAGGAAGAGAGACAGAGATAGTAAACTATTTATGTCATACTGGCATACACGTGTACACACCCACACACAAAGGGGGGAATGGAAACACCAGCAGGAAGAGAAGAGTGGAGCGATAAAGCAATAAGAGAAACATCCGCTAAATCATCAAGCAAGATTATCTTTCCCTATCTAAACAGCGCACAGAACTTTACAAAGCCATATAAACACTGAAGGAAAAGCACAAATATTCACCCAGGAGGCAGAAAAACATACAATAGTGTAAACAGAAAAAGTCAACGAAAAGAAAAAAAAAAAAAACTATTCCACAAATAGCTACAGGCGAAATGGGATTCGAAACCAATACACCCCAGGAAAAAAAATAAGCTGGGTGTCAACGCGGTAAGGTGGAAAGAGTCAGGGTGGGGGAGAGAAGGGAGGCGGGGGTGTTAAGGGCGAGTCCCTGCCGATGTTTGAAAAGTCAACGCTGCAACAAAGACTCGTTGTGTAGGACAAGAGAAGAATCTGGTGAATTCTCACCAACGTTTGGGAAGCCTGGGTCACGTGAGACAGTTCCTGGGGGCCGACATTGACCTAGCACTTGACCCTTTTTTTTGTATTCCAGAGACTGGAAATAAGGGGACACGCAACAGGAACAGAACAATCTGTTTTTTCTAGTCAATGCACGTGTTTTTACTAACCTTGCTAGAGACTGCGGCTTACAAAAGAACATCTCCTCCTTGTCGTTTAGTTCTGCGGCGACGTTGAAAACGATCTCGGGAGAAGACGTTGGATACCTGTCGTAACGACATGGCTAACCGAATGCACACGCCACAGGATGTCTGTGAGAAGGCAGGAGGGTATAATCAGCATAGCTGGATGTGAATAGCAAGGTGCTGCCTGGTGTTGGTCTTTGAACGTCAATGTGTGGGCGGGAGGTAGGGACATGGTGGACACCCTAAGCGTCTGTGTCAAGCACGAAAATCAACTTCAGCAAGTGAAATATAGAGATTCCACGTTTTATCACGTTGCAAATGACGATCTCACCCACACGCGGACAATCACGCGAGACCAAGAGTTGACTCTACTTTGACCTTACCCTCTGGACCGCCCAGCTTTGGTCCTAATGTTTAGTACCCACGATAGACGACATTGCTCGTCGTTATCATCGTACCCAGGGTGGTCTGCTGGGTTTCAATCACACACAGTCGGTTCTCGACATAATTGTGGGTCCACGCTAGTGTGTGTGGGAAAGAGAAATGAAATAGTCAACTTTATGGTATGCTTTATGGTTGTGTGTGCGTGCATAGGAGTGGTATACTGTGGAAAGTGGGGATAGCCCACTTGAATTTGCCCTCCTCTGAATGACTACCATTGAAATTACACCTGATCATTTTCACAGCAGAAGCCCTAGCACACTAAAATCGCAACAGATAGTTTCTTAAAACCCCGCATTTTCAGTCAGCAATCGTAAATATGCAAACCGCTCTCTCTGAAAATAAAGCAGCTTCTTCATTTAGGCAGACAACAGAAATCGTCGCAAAATGTTTCGCTTCTGCGCTAGCAGAAATAAAGCTTTAACTTAATGAGTTTGACGGCGAAACGCTACAGAGCACGCGCAAGGACAGACGATCTCTGTGAACGGTTTTCGATACCGGATGTCCTGAGGCTGGCGGACAGAGGGCGCCCGCCGCATCTTGACAACGATCCCGGCGAACGTCCGCCACGCACGCTCGTTCCTTATCGTTGCTACCTCAAAGGGCCGTCACCGCTGGTTGTCGCAGACACGCTTATCGGTTACCGTTCCTGATACAAGGGCCGTCACCGCCGCCTGTCGCACACAGTGGGATGGTTGGGATGGTTGGGGTGGTGGATGCAATCTCGTTACCGAGTGGTTATGGAACGCTTATGCCAGCGAGTCACGCATCAGTGGCCAGGGTTTTGGAGTTGCCTCTGTCAGGCGTGTCGGTGCTCGATTAGAACCGCTAACCGTGTAGTATGATAAACGGGGAAGGCAGGAGGGGGCATGGAAAATGGGAGATCACTCATTTATTTCGCGCGCGGGATGACGCAAAACTAACCTCACGCGTCCATATTTCACCCACTTCACGAATTAAAACTAAACTCAAGACCGCGCAGACAGCAAGAAAAGTGACATTTTGCTGAAATATGAAGTCCGTGTGTTGCTCTCGTTCCGCGTCTCGAGACAGAACGTAACTCATTTTTAACGGTAAATTATCAAAAAATAGAAATGTTAATATTATTTAAAAAATATACAAGTTCTGAAATAACGTAATAACTCTCTCACGCACACACACAGCTTGGGAGGGAAACCGACTAAATGCTATTTTGAAAAGGCGATCACAGCACAAGACCTGTTTAAGTTTCTTTGGACGGTGCCTTTGCTTGTGGATGGGGGCTTGGCGGGAAAGGAGACCAGTGAAATGCTTACCTTAGGATAACGAAGCTGGAATGACTTCATTACAGCACAGACGGCATGAAAGGCGGAAAACTTGCTTGTACAATGAAGGGCTTCTGTCTGCTAATAATGGCTGTTATTGTAGGAGGGCACGTGCACCATCTCAAGACTGAGCTTATTTAGAGACGATACTGTGGGGAAGTGCCGAGCCCTTTGGCGAGGTCTTTATGTTTTATTTGCGTACGTGCAGAAAACATGATCTCCCATCGAATGTGTGATTACCGCCTTCGGCCACGATCTTCTACTTGACATTCGGTTGGATCCGTAGACACTCGGTCGGTTCCGTAACCTCTCGGTTGGTTTCGTAACGTCTCGGCGAGAGATGATCAAATGTTGGCGTTTCCTGCAGCTTGCAAGCAAAAGTGCGGCTGAGCCCGCGGGCCGGAACTGGCGCCATGCCTGACGATGACTAATGAACTTATCCGGTCTTTCATTTTCTGCGGCTTCCGCTCAGAACCCACGCGCCCATAGAAAACCAAAATTCTACCATTAGTTGCGAGGACATCGTAGCTTGGTGAGTGGTGTGTTCGTCCGAAGCTAAAGGGCCGTCATCCTCGTAGCTTTCATTAGACACAGTGAACCACTCTTAGCTCTATGGTTACACGCAGAATAGGGTGAGGGAAAACACACACACACATGTACGCATGCGCACACAGTAATCCTGTTTGAAGTCTTACCGGCAAAAGGCTCGCAGGTGCTCGACGTCCAGTCCGCAACACAGACTTTGGGGGCTGGACAGCAGGTTCTGGTGCTCGCGACTGTAGCCTGTGAAGCACGCATTGGAGTCGGCGACGAGGTTACGGGAACACGTTCTGGCAGCCAAGACAGCTGCACAAGAGAGGAAAAAACACTTTTCACACTCTTTCTCTCATTTTGATCAAGTGCCGGCTGGCTTAGATTCAATCAATAGAAGCCACGTGACATTTAGCAGAAATAAACACTTCAACATTTGGCGGCAGATGATGATAATAATAACACTAATAATAATATCACCATTACATCGGAGTGATGCATGCATAACACTAAAGTATTCCTTATTTCCTTAAATTCAAGTGGGTTGTTTTTTTGTTGTTTTTTTTTTTTTTGTGTCGCAAGTCGTGATTTCATTTCCCACACATAAAATCCGTTATTTCACAGCCTCGTCCTTCTCTCCCTCCCACTTGTCAATCCTCAGCAGCCTTCTGACTGGAATCACGTAATCTTTACCAGTGTGAACTCGTGACAAATGAAATGTGACTGGCGGTGAAGCCACGAGCAAAGCTCTTTAACCCACGGAGAGTTTAAGTTTCACATCTTCGGTCAAAAAAGCCTGCTGGGACATCCGCCTTGACGGGGCGATTAATTTTGTTGTTAACTCCATGGTGATGGGAGCTGGGGCATAGAGTGCAGGAAGCACCGAGTGTCGTGCACCTTGGTGGTGACAGCGTGACACCAGCACCATGGCGACACAGAGGGCAGCACAGTAGTGGCAAGGCGCGCTGGTACCGGTCCCAGTGCAACATGCGACCATCAAAATCTTTCTCCCGTTTTCAGCAGTCTTGCGCTCTGACGGAAAGCCGCAAAGAAGGATGGACAACAAATAAAAGCAATCGAAAGAGAAGCAGATAGGGGATGGGCGACAGTAAAAGAGGGAGATAAAAGCACACACGCACGTGGGTGGATTATTAATAAAAACGCACATAAAAACATAAAAACCGAGCCTGAATAAAAGCACGCGACCCGACCCCACCACCAAAACATAAATATATTTACATCTTGACCAGGTTCATGGCGCATCTTACTACTGAACAGAATCTTTATTTTATTGAGTAGAATGTGAGCCCACTTCAAGGGGCTAATAAATACGAAACATGCATCAGCCTGTACAATTTTTAATAATGTATGGATGTACACTCATAAATATACATAATACTACTATCACGTGACTTTAGGAACATCAGTAGTACTGAACAGAGATAGGAATAGTAAGAGACTGGCAAACCGACCTTCACGTACAACTTTGACAATCTTGGTCGACCGTACAACAACATTTGGTCTTAGTGTAAAATTCTCAGACAGACACCTAATGGAGGACGTTTACCACACACACCCTCCTAAAACATAATACCACAACACATCTTCAAAACAAAACAAAACAAGCAGACAAAGAGTTGGTGTTTGCGGCCTTTCTTGAGCACCGCCCCCTACTAGACTCCATGGAGAGTGTATGGTTCTGATTCCCTCTCATCTTGACCCTACCTGCCACTGAGTCACTGTACAGAACAACAAGTCTACCGCGGAGTACACAGGTGTGACGTGGCACAGTACAAAAAGTGTGCAGGGAAACTTTCTCGGTCGGTGGGGAGGGATGCGTTGGAGAAGACATTTTTCTCAGGATCTGATGGCGGTGCTCTAATTTCTCGACCACCTGCTTAGCGAGACATGTACTACCAGTTAAATCATCATCATCATCATCATCTATTCTGTTGGGAAAGCTCAAAGCATCTTTTTTAAAAATTGAAAATCCTAATAAGACCCATGCACATCTCTGGTTACTGCCACCCGATAGTCGTCACAATGGACATATCGCTACACAGGCATGGTTTGTATTAAGGAAGAGGTCGGCCCGAGGAGCTTTTAAACAGCGAGACGACATAACCGCGTTGAAACTAAATTATTGCAACTCCTTGCTAGTAGATAAGGAACAGCCAACTCTACACGAGAGCTAGGGCAAGAAGAGTGGGGATGGATGGCTGCTTCAAGTGAACAGGGTTAGTAAACTCATCTCATGCAGCGAGACATTTTAAATATATGCGTTCTGTAATGCAATCAGCATGAACACCGAGAAAAGAATTCTGGAATGCTGGAAAGAAGAAAAGTGGATTAGAACAATAAAACAGAAGACAGGCAAAACAGAGAAAGAGAGATAGAGAGTAGAAAAGCACACAGGAAAAAGAAATCAAGTAAACTAAGATTAGAATAGAAAATAAGAAAAACCAGACAAAAATAGCAAAAAGCAAGAAAAGGGGGTCCTAAAAAATTAAAATGGGAGAAATAAAACAGAGGCGCGCAGACGGAAAGGCGGATGCATACTAAGAAGGTAGGGAGGAGAGAGAAGAAAGGCTGAGAGATGAAGAAAAGTGGCTTAAAAATGTGTTTTTTCTCAAGCCTTGCAGCTTCCCTGATGTTTCAGGCCCCTCCTCAAAAGGCATTGAGACAACGCCTAATGACCGCACGACCGCCATCTTTCTCCCCGCATTTAAGGACACTTTGCTCTTTCCAGCGCGATCTTCGCCAATAACTGAAAACATTTTGATCGATACAGCTTCTAGGAGACTGCCCCTCTTCTCAAAAACGAAATGTCTGAAATGGAAATGATGGGGAGGGGGACAATGTTAACGAGTCTTTGTTTGCCAAAACGTTTGGAGAGTTCAAAGGTTGTAAGGTCATACATTATGATGCCCCTTTGTTTCTACGCAGCCTTTCTAGAGGTGTTATTCCGTGCAGAAAGGAGGGACGGTCAAACATTATGACCATGGTTTGTGGGTACGTAAAGCTTGTTGTTAGGCGATAGCCATCACCATCATCATCATCGTCGTCGTCGTCGTCGTCGTCGTCAGCGGCTTCATCAACACCAAACATAACAGCAGATAGCGACGACAAGAACTGTAAGCCCTACGAGCTTTTGTGGCTAAAGGACGCCAGTGTTTTCAACTGTTTTCTTGAATCGAACTTCTCACAAACAGCGAGGATCGACAAAGACAAACAAGAGAGAAACAAAGCTTGTAATGTTAATGAATAAATGATTGTAAGAAAAAAAAAATAAACAGACAGAAAGAAATCGGTTTAGTGCAGGCCTGGTGTTGATTTGACTACCAGTCAATCAAACCATGAAGTTGTCGGTGGTACAGTGAGGAGATGGATTGCTGTAGTCACATTCAGCGAAGACATAAACTCGGTAACAGGAACAGAAATGCACAGACAGGACGACAGAAAAAAGTAAAAGAAAAAAAAATCGGAAAATAAATAGAAAAGGACAGACCATTAGTCAAGCGTTTTACATTGATGAAAGTTTTTGAATGCATCACGCATGAGGTTAATGCAGTAATAAGGCCTGCATGCTTTTTGTCCGAGTTTGTCGACAAAAAAGTTTCAACATAATACCAGCTTTTCCTTGCTACAAGGATTTTTTTGTAAGCATAAGTAGCTGCTGGGCGCCACCAAGGCTGCGCTGCTGGGTGGATGTAAAAGTTGTGCGCACGAGTTGCACAGTTGTGGCTGCTGCTCGCCTGCTCAGCGCCCCCTATGTCAGCGTCACCTTTGGTTAGTTCACTGTTAAAGTGAGACGCACCATGTGTGCCCATATCAGACCAGAGTACAAACAATGTCCACAAGCTCAATTACACAATCCTGTACTACAGGGAAACAGTGTCACCTTCAATTTACCCCTTTCATCTGCTATGTAAACTGTAACATTTGTTGGCTTTTTTATCATTCTCAGATTTCCTGGCAACAGAGGTTTTATCAGCTCTTGACAAAGAACGCGCTACAGAGATACACAACTGTCTAATGCACATCTTATCCGACAACTTTCAGTTGAGGTCTATCGGTCAATAGTTTTAATTGCCCTTCCGCCAGGTAATATTTTGCACATGCATAAAATTCCTAAGAGCCTTTGATGTCTGCACTTTCTCCTCTGAAGTTCGAGCACGCAACAACAGCTTCTTTAACCTGCCCACCGAGCCGAGGTAGCTTATCACGCAATCATCAGGTTCAGATAATTCAGGTAATTAGAAAGAACGTTTTATGGCTTGTCCATACATGTTGTGACAAACAGCGCATGATTACCTCTCTGTATGAAACCAGATGCTTTACGGTTGGGGTGGCACTTATTCGTTGTTGTTGCTGTTTCCATTATTGTATTATTTTTACAAAAGGTTATGCAAAAACGCACTGCGTGGCAAAATTAATGAGAAAAACTTGCCAGGTTTTACAAAAGGATGCATGATTACCGCTCTTAAGGCAAGGGAAGCAAATCCTTGAGAGTGCAAGGTACCGCAGAAAGAATTCGTGATAGGTGGTATAAAGGAAGTGTTAATATGGCTTCATGCTGAAATAATTTAGCGTGCGTAAAAAGTAACTTAATAATGGGTTTCTATTTTGTGCAGTTGTTTTATATATTAAAATATAAGCGCTTGCTGGTTTCCAAACAGTGCATAACCACAACATATCGAAAGCGAGTACATGCCCTTGAAGATCGCTTGAAGGATCGTCACTTTGCATCGAACGCCATTTTAATACATGTGCTTGCACCGAGAATCCCGCTTCTACACTTGCGACCTTTAACAGAAATAGATGCGATGTACGAAAGAGAGAGAAAGAAAGAAAACCCACAAGACACGAAGAAGCAGAAGCTATAAAAGTGCAGCAGACGTGAGACTCACTGTGTGGAGTGCAACAAGATGGCTCGCGTCTGACAAGCTGTGAAGTGAGAGACTCGTGATGTCATTGTCAGAAATTTGACGCAAGAGCTACCGCGTCACTTCTGTTCTTTTGACGAAACACTGCGTGGAATGACGCCACGCGAAATTGTCGTCACAAAGACAGGGCTGCTCGCGCAAAGGGGGAACACGTGACTATGATAAGCCGGCGGCGGCGTGTTAAGTGCGGGTAGACAAGGACCCGGCTTCTCGAGTGGCCACATCGGAGCAGTGTCTGTCTGACATTTTCAAACAAAGAACAGTCGGGAACTTTATCTCCAACTGGCACTTACTGTATTACGAACCTTTCTCGTATGTAGATGCCACAAGAGGCGCCTGCGTGATATCCTGTTTTTTACCTAGTAGGTAAGACCACTTTTCTGCCCTACCCACCTTCTGAAGAGTGTAACCTATACCAGCTCTGTATTGATAATTATGTGGAGTCTGAGGTATGCCCATCTCCTGTATCAACTAGTTTTCACATTTTCTCTCTCTCTCTCACGCACAAACACGCTGTCCCTCTATTCATTCTCTTACTTGAAAATTACTTTGTAACTTCATCTTCTTTTCCAAGGATCAATGTCACTTGGATTGATGTCAGAGATTGAAATATTTTTAGACAACAGCAATAATAATAAAAAAAAATCTGCATTCTAATTGCATTTGTCAAGATCGTCCTCAACAGCTTCCGTCAGAGGACACTTTGCCACAGTCTCCACATTCGGTGGTCTTAATGTGTGTCACACAAGTTTGTAGTGTTATTCCACAGCTTGTGTCCAGTAAAATAAACTTTTTAACTGGTCGAAATTCATTTGACTGAAGACCAGGAATCGGATCAGGAAACTGGCGACAAACACGTTTCTTAACCATACACACCTTTAGTGAAAATCCGGTTTGTCAGCCAAAGTAGTTACGGCGAGGAAAGATGGCGTGGCACAATTTGTTTCGAAAGATCAACTACAAAGCGTGTGTGGTTTTCAGACACAGTTTTCCTGAACTTGTTTGCTTGTCTGAGCGAAAAAGTGGCCAAGTTTCGGGATGTAATTATTATCCGCAAGAATGCTGATGAGAATACTCAAGATTCTTCTCACCGCAACGAGTGTACCCGCTGCGATTTCCTCCCTATCATCTACACAGCTACACAAACATACAAGCATTAATAATAATATATTCCGCCATTGCGAACTGAATGACAGACAAGCACCTACTAACCTCACCTTCTCTGCATGCTTAATGGACAAGTTGCTGGGTACAAATAGCCCACACCCACACCCTTCTACCCACTCTCCCACCCTGAGATACAACAGCGTGTAACTACCGTAGTGACGGGGGACTGGGGGGCACGGTTATGTCGAAAGTCGAGACTTCACTCTGGGCCCAAGTAGGTTTGGCTACTCGTTGGCTAATCTAGCTTTCCCTGTCCACTATCTTGACACACGAAACACACCAGATCTCCTTTACCGGCCATGTCTTCCATCTCAGTCCATCTCTGACCTTTTCCCGCTACCCTCAACCCCCTCCTGAACGTTTTTTGGGAGGTATCGCACGATGAACTGCGGTTAGGTATTAATCTTGGTAGGGGACTAACCCCTTCAGTGTCAGAATCCTGACAGGATAGTCAGTTTCGCAGATTCCTGTAGTAAAGTTAGGAAGAAGTAGGAGAAAGCTCTGTAAGTCTTTTCATTCAGTGCTTATAGGCTCTGTCCCTCCTTTCATTTTTCTCTGTCTTTGTCGCTGTCCCACTCAGCTTGTGTACAACGAAATCGCTATGACAGTTTTCGACCCTCCAGCTTCCTTACTTTGCCAGAAGTTTTTCCCTTTGGTAATTTCCCTTCCATTGTGTGTTCGCTAGCAGCTCCTCGTGTCATCATCTTTCTTCACTTACATCTGTTCAGTATAGAACAGTGCAGGGCGCAGTTTAACCTTATTATCAGTGATAACCTCGGTAGCTCCTGTTTATCATCATCCCTTTGTTTTGAACTCTTCCACAAAAACAAACTCATTCCAGACAAAATATTGTAAACAAGGGACGGTTTCGGTTTCGTGGTGCTATAGTCACATAAATTCTGTAATGTTCTAAACGTCCGGCGTTTGGAGGTTTATTTTGTACTTCGGTGACAAACATTCAAGGCTACGCTCGTTTTTAGAAACAAGAGGAAAAAAGAAACCGAGTTCCCTCCCCTCTGGCAACCCAGCCATCGGCGCCCGGAGGCGGAGCTCACTTCACCTGTAATCAAAGGCTCTCAAAGGCAGGCTGTCGGCAGTTAACAGGGCTCGAGCGCGACCGTTGCCATTCCAGACGTGACAGAGCAGTCTTCAAAAGTCTCGGATAGTATCGGCCGAAAATTAACTGTCAAGGTAGGCCATTCGGCACATGTCCAGAGCTGCACGTGCGCACTCGCCGGCGATTCTATCGCGCTGAGGGCGCGCAGTGTGTGTGTGCTTGTGTGTATGTGCGCTTGCTTGCTTGCTCCTTGCTTTCTACAGGCCCTCCCTCCCCATCCCCCGGGCTCGTCTCGTGCGCAGGCAGC
Source organism: Pomacea canaliculata (assembly GCF_003073045.1). Classification (NCBI taxonomy): domain Eukaryota; kingdom Metazoa; phylum Mollusca; class Gastropoda; order Architaenioglossa; family Ampullariidae; genus Pomacea; species Pomacea canaliculata. The sequence continues at coordinate 23,579,153 of NC_037598.1, forward strand.
CAGAACGAGGCGGCGGCCCGCGCAGCTGATTGGCGACCGAGAGGTTTATCTGCAGGTACATCAGTGACGCACCGACAGGATCGCGAGCGGGAGGTTGGAAGAAAAAAAGATTGTCCTGACGTCGGCGACAGGACCAGCTCAAGAATGCAACCATCTTACATATCCTGTGAGTTACCAACAAACCAAGCTACCAACAAAAAGCATATTTCTGTCCCTCTATGATGACTGGGCGGGTAGGCTCCCACGATCACGTGACCTGTATGTCAGCAGTGTTCATGGTGGCAGAACACATGCATCCTCGACTTATATATATATGTATGTTTTTCTGTTGTTAAAAATGTAATCTGCTGAGAGTTTTTAACTATAGTATGTGTGTATGCAGTATAAAGAAACAAAAGTAAAGCTTAATCTTTCTTTCGCGCATGTACATACAACAGGATGCACAAACATTTTCCTTCACACACACGCGCGCGCGCACACACACACATACATAATTAAACACATAGGAATGAGCCCAGGCGAAAGAGAATAAAGTATGTGAGAGGGATGGTTGGTTGCTCTGGTTTTATGAGTCCTGAGAGGCCGGGGATGTGTGTAAGTGTTTCAGGGATTGAGAAAGTGTACCAAAAAAGAAAAAAAAAAAAAGTTTAAGCCTACAACTTTACATCTCTGTTTCCACTCCCCCGTCTCTCTCTCTCTGTCTCTCATGCCTGATCATCTTCTGTACGTTAGCACGCTTGTCATGAAACGCTCAATATTTGCAGGCCGGCTGCCAACAACCGCTGGTGACCTTTCAACCCTTTTTTGCTCCCCTTCATCCTCACTCACCCAGAGAACTTAGTACAGTACACAGCGACTGCTGAAATTAACACCCAACAAAACAAAGCAAAAATAAAACAAAGCAAACTCAAAACTTCAGAGTGTTAAAGGTCAACTAGAGTCTGTATGTATGTACTGGGACATGGGATTGCAGGACATTAAATGTACATCAACTACTGTTATCACTGTCACTACCTCTTTCAGGAATTCTATTGTTTTAACTGTTATTATACGTTTACTACGACCACCATGACTTCTACTCATTCTTCAACTTTAAATACGTCGACGACAACAATGATGGCAACGACGATGGCACGGAGTTTTCTCACTCATGACTAATGAGCTTACATAGACATTTTTTCCTTTCCAAGAAGCCCTCTCACCCCATAAAAATTTCTCCTGAAAGAAAAAATTTAAAAAAGAAAACGTGAGACGTGCAACTTCTATTCAAAGGAATGCTTTCCTTCGTTTTATTGCCGCTGCAAGGAAACCTAGGCTCAGACTCTCCCACCGCCATCCACTTTCCTGTCCAATCCAGCTTATTAAAGGCGCGTATTTTTTCCCCTCGTCTCGATTTATGTGGAAAGTGCGAGATTCGCAGTCGACATGGCTGGCGTAAGGGAGGCAACTTTCCTGGGTTTGTAGGTACACTTCCTGTCTTCTGCGCAAACCTGACGACATCTATGTCCCTCTCCGTGCAGCGTTTCCGCCTTGGCATTTCATCACCCGATCCTAAAGCGAGATGCCAGAGATCGGCAGACTCTCAAAAAAGTTTATCAAAGAGAGAAAGGGGGAGAGAGAGAAGAAAAAGGAGTTCTGAGAGATGCGCAGAACTCACGTATAAACAACACTTCAAAGACATAAACAAATATTGAAAATAAGCTTGTATTAAAAGGGTACAAGAAGTCGCATGGCTTCTAAAAAAATAAATAAATAAAATGAATAAAACACAAAATTTAAGGTCGTGGGAAAAATAGTTCACCTTTAACAAAATATGCGGTTGCTAGTCTGACCTCTAGAGCCACCACCACCCAGTTGCACTGTGCTTGACCATTTTGGACTGAAATAATTGCGATGCCTGATTCTTTATTTCTCACCAAGAATGCTTTTAACAGATTGGCTGCAGTCCTCTCCACATGTTGAGGCGCAAGACGACAGCAGTGTCGAACGATCGATGACTGGGGAAGCTATCTGAGGGAATATCATGTGACATTCTGGCACATATAATCAGCAAGAAGTTTTTGTAACAGGAGACATGTTTCAGTACAGAAATAACAGACTGCCGAGGGGGATATAGCCATCGGTAAACAAACCTAGAACTCTATTTCACTTGCAAAAATTGCACAAAGTTGGAGAGAGAGAAGACTTGCTGAAAGTGCACTTTTTTTCAGAAAGAAATCAGTGAAAGATGCTGTTGGACTGTGTGATAAGAGTTGTGTTCTCGTGCCTCTCAGTAACTGATTCATCTTGTGTTCTGCTCTGTGGTTTGGAAAATATCCTATATAATCCTATTAAGTTCGTAGATGTGAAAAAAATGCCATGGAGTTATGAAATATAGGAATATTTAGGGGAAAAAAACTAGAAAAAGCTTTGAATTCTTTGTGTGATGTTTTCAGTTTACTGTGCACTACTTTATCCAAAAAAATTTAGCTGACTGGCATGCTCAAAAAAGTGCACGTGCTTATACCATGTCCCCCGGATATGTACTAATGATCATGTGAAAACAACGGCTGTTTGGGGAGTAGTCGGGGGTAGTAGCGAAAACCTCGCCGAGGCTTTTTACAGACCTGGGGAGCACTTGGGGGATGGATAGGGAAAGATAGGGACCTCTGGATTATCTGCCGACTTCCAATATGTATTCATGCTTGAAATGTGTTCTGTACCTCCAAGGTAGCTTGTTCTTTGGCTCCTAGCTGTGACCTTTGTGGTTAGCAGCAGAAGATGTATACTTAGCCGCTGAATACAGACTCCAGCAACATCCCCCAAACACCCCGAGTTGAGCTGAGTAAACACTAAGATAAAAGCTCACAGGCTCTTCTGTTGCAATACTGACATGAAGGGGTGGGGAATCCTATACGATTTACTGCCTTGAATTATCCAAGTACTGAGAAGTAGGCAAGAAAATCACTCGGTCACACAAGTACAAGGACTACAGAGACTGAGTTTTACACAACTAGGTGTACACAGACAAGGCTGCCATCGTTCACTCAGAAATCGTGTTCAATTGCTGAAGAGCGAACAAGCATTTTTCATTTAAAAAACAAAAAGTCAGATTGACATTTGTTGTTATGTTTCTGGTAGCCTTCATGACACAAAAAATCCAAATCATTGATTTTAAGTTTTTATTTATCTTGAGGAAAGTGAAAACTTGAAGACCCAGATGTTGACATGGTTTACTGCTAGGTTAAGGATGATTAAGCGAAAAAATTAATTGATTAGAGGAAGAGGAGAAAAGTCTGCTAATGTTCTGATGTTTATCTATCACAAAGTTGAAAATATAGAAATCGCAGAAAGATTATACAAAGTAAAACGAGGATGGAGACGGACAAAAGAAAGCGGAGACAGTGGAGAAAATAAAAACAACGCAGTGATAATAGTTCATCATATTGACAAAAAACTAATATCAATACTCATAACATTTTTGTCAGCAAAACTGCGGTTCCATCCAAAACAAAGATAAAGATTGTGCCCACATTGCTTTGAGTTATGGCCCTGTAGGGCAGACAACCAATTTTTATACTCCGTCTACACGCATAAAGGGGGCAGCAAAGGGGCAGACAACCTAATTGTCCAGTTCAGCATGCAGAAGGCAGCACAAAGTGAAGATAATCATGGTGTCTTGAACTAAAGGCACCAGAAGGCGAGGCATGAGGACTACAGTCAGAAGGCAGCTACAGGCCAGAACCTCGATAAATGCTGGAGGCAGACGCTTGCTGCCATAAAAACGAAGTCGTCGTGGCATGCCGGGAAGAGACATGCGTGGAGAGCCACAGCAATATGATCCGACATGCTTTGTGTAGAGGAACTCTTCTTCCCTGGAGTCACTGAGTGTAAAATATGGATGTTTGCACGTGCGGCAGTGAGCGTGTGCTATTGCACTATACTATATATATATACACTACATAATATACACTGCATTACACTTAACCACGCTACACAAAATATTGCAGGAAAAAAGTTTTCTATGTAGATATCCTCTTTACTTCAACAGTCCCAGTTATTTATGTGTAAATTTCAATGCTATTAAAACTTCTAACAGTAGTGTTTATTTATGCAGTGCCTGACCCCTCCATTCATACTGAGCTCCAAGCACTTTACAAACATACACATACACGAACACACACACAAAAGTATAACAACACACTGCTGTCAGTAGACATCACACAGTCGGTCACACACACACACACAGAGTAAAAGCAAAATACAAAAGCGGGGATCAACAACTCAGAGGATAAGTTCCGCGAGCGAAGAGACTTGAAAGTCAGTGAACTGACTTTTATTCTTCCTTACGCTCGAGCTGGCACGGACAAAAGTGAGGGAGGGAGACAGTAAATTTTTTTTAAAGAGAGAAGGGATAAATATCAGCGACATGAGAATATCAGTTGTGGCATACACAGCACATCGACTGTGACTTAGTGGTGGCGGCACAGCGCTAAGAGCATTAGTGTAATCGAGCGAAATTGCTGTCCCAAATCTTATCACCACCAGCAGATCGAAGTCATAAAACCAACAAAACCAAAGCCATGTGTAGGCTGGACTGCGATGTATTACACATCCGCACGCATACATACACCACCCCAGCCCCTACCCATACACTCATCGCCCTCCCACCCACATCAAGAGAGTTGCCGGCGTACTTTCCATGCCATGCCCCGACCTATTCATGAGAAGGTGTTGACATGCCAACCTACTGCAGGAGGAGGTCGGTCGTTCCACATTGCTGACTTTAGTGCTCACAGAACAAACAAACCTCTGAAATCGTTAAGCCCCTTTATTGAGACAGCTCACGCTGGGCCGCGAGAGAAAGAACAATTGTGTACAGCGACATCTACAGCAGGTGTTCGTCACACGTAGCCGACGACAGTTCCTTAGGGGTCTGCGGGTGGGCCCCACTTTTGCCTCTGGACTAGCCCCTTCCTAGAGGGCTTGGTCTGCGAAAAAAAGCTAACCCTTTGTGGTGATATATGCAAACTGCCTTTGTTTGGTAGTAACTCGGCTAAGAATGTTTATGAGGAAATATATTGGATGGAGTGAAGATCTGAATGTCTTTGTGGACGACAGCCAGCTTCGATATCAAGAGTGGTGCAGGCCAGGGAAATGAGAAAAAGAACGGCAAGAATCATAGAGAGAGAGAATGTGCATCTTTGCTCTTTGGGCATTCGAAACTTCTGGCATTAATCACCGCTTAATGCCGGCTTGCCAGGTTGTCATAGCAACGTCAGGCGGATGGTATATTATTACGATTGATATAGGCGAGGACTCAGAGTTATGGGTACCGTAGTCGTAGCAACACTTTGTTACATTATCCATTCCCCACGACAAGAGCTGACGGGTCTGAAAGGCGGAATGGATGAGTGCTTACCAGAGAAAGCGGGGATGGAACTTTAAAAATAGCGATAACTGTACACTTTCTTCTCTCTCTCTCACACACATGCAGAGACACAAACACACATCCTCGCCTTCAGCCATTTTATAGGACTATATATTGTATCAATTTTAGAACCATTCGTCCACCCACAAAGCATTTTTCCGAGAACCTGGACTGCAAAGACATGGGTGTGAGGAAACAGACAATGGGTCGGTTGCTATAGAGACCATCCTGACTGAGCGCACTTGGTGGCTGGACGTTTAAAAAGACCTACGACGCATGCGTAGATAAAAAGATGGCGCCGGGTAGTCATAAATCAAGACTACACGACACGTTTATTCTTCACCAAGTTTCCCGCTGACTCGAGAAAGCGTCGCGCCACCATTTGCACCAAAGTACGAAAAGGCGCGCCTCGTTTTGGACTTTAAAACCCTCGTTCGCTACAAGCTCCTTCTCGCCTTCTAGAAATCCCTAGCACCATCACAAGCACAGCTTTGTCCCCGTCTACATTAACTACTTCATACTTCAGCGTGCGCCAAAGAAACGACAGTCGTGGGTATGAAAACCCGTTTAAGTCCACTTTGTGGAGGAAGCAAGTGATGTACTGCTCTATCAAGGGGATTTGCCGCACTTAAAAGGACTTTCTGTTGTCATTCCAAAAGTTGGCTTTTCTGTAGCTAAGCATATATACACCATAAAGAATGCTTCGCTTTGAAAAGGGGCTTGTTGCTTTAAGTTCATTATTCTCTGCTGCCATCCAAGTTCAAAGCGGTTTCCTCTCTCTGGACAAGGACAGGCAACAGAGCTATTTTGTTCTGCATGGTTTGCTGTTCAAGGGGAAAGATTTATGAAACAGCGTCGTCGCGTATGACACTGCACAAAGAGGGAAAGAGTGAAGAAGAGGGCAGGAGGTAGGAAGGCGGGGGTAACGAATGGCACGTGTGCGATGGGAGTAGGAGAGACACGAGAGGAAGAGAGAGACTCGCCTAATCATGCCTCACAGGTCTATGCAATACTAGCATTTCATCTGTTCTTGCTTTTCTGCAGTCGGATGGCATCATATTTCCTCATTTTCTTCATTCCACTCTTGTTCACTCGATTTTCCTCCCTTTTTTTTTTTTCTTAGGTGGATTCTACTCTACCGGAAGCGGCGCCCTATGCCAACTGCAGTGGCAGATGAGGATGACCGTGTTCTGCAGGCCAAGGAAGCGGTGAGGTCTTCCAGACGACAAAGAGCTTCAGAGTAAAAAGATCTCAGACAGAAAGCCAAACGAACATGGTGGAGGAAGAAGATGATACAGAGGCTGCTATCATACTCTACACACCCAGCCTCAGCTCGCCGTCTCATTGTTTAAAATAAAAACCGTTGACCTTTGAACCCAAGCAGTTCCTGGTGTTTTCTCGCACATGATATTATTACCCTTCTCGACAGCAGGGTTGTTTTGCTTTGTTTTGTTTTCCATCCATGGCTTCTATGATTTGGGAGTTTTGGGATCTCCTATCTTTATTTATTTAATTTTATAACAGAAAGAAGCGATCCTTGCTTTCTGCCGACTGCCGTTTGGATATTTATAAATCATTCGCATACAAAATTATCAACTTACAAATTAGCCTGCTATATTTTGACAAACATTTATGTATCTCACCCTACAATGATGGCTAGAACTGTTTTTCCAACACCAAGTTGGCTTATTTCATTGTTTCAAAATATTCGTTATTATTATGATTGACTCATCACAAATTTATGTCGATGTTCGTCTGCTTTGGCAGGACCAAGACAAATGATCTCAAAGGCCTTATACGGCCCGCTGACAGGAAGTTTCCCAACCCTCTTCTATCGAAAGAACCCGAAACATTAATCCATATATCAAGAAAATTATCTTTCTTTTTTTTTTTTCTTCCTTTCTTCTTTCTTACTCCGCACTCCGCAATGCAGTCACCAAATTCTTCCGCCTTTCTGTGTAAAGCCCATTTTACTGCCATTCCCCACGATGTCACTTTTAAGAAGACAGTAAACTTTGTGAGCAGAATGCCTTTCTGGCACTGAGCTGGGTAGTATTTCTTCTTTCATGTCATTGGATGACAGGAAGTGAATGGTGATACGGAGAGTCCGCCCCCTGAAGTACACTAGTTAGTCTCGGCCCGCCGGCGCCTGCCTTGTGACGAGCCGTTAATATTGTCGTCTGGACAGGTAGAACTGTTAACGGTTCGCGAGCGCGAAGATGAGAAAAGCTGTTGTTTGGTTAAAAGATACATCGACTTCGACTTCACCCCGACAAGAACACTCGAGCAAGCCGAGTAAGCGAACGCCTGAACTCTTTATTTCACGAGAGCTTGTCGTGAAGAACTGGCTGAGAGAATGAAAACACATTTTATTTATTCAGATATTTATTTTAGGGGAAGCTAGTTGTTAGAACAGTGGTGTTCCAACCTGCAGGGGCACCCACGCTTCACCTCGACACCCGTTTGACGCAACGTGCTGACCCCTGCTGACCCTTCTTTGGGACGGACACCCGACTCCACAGCGGGTTGGATAAGGCAATGCAGTGAGTCAGAGGAGATGGGGACCGACCACACACACAGACAAATCTGGTAACGAGATAAGTGGGGTCTGTAACACCTCACTACAACCCCCGGTACAGTCACTAGCCTACCTTTCTTTTTATTTGAAAAAGTAAAAATGGCTGCCATGTTGGATAATGATCCAGACGTCTGCCCTCCGTACCAAGGGAGCTTATTGACAAACTAATAATTGGGGGAAAAATCGTTTGATGTGTAAAATGGTTCCAGTTTCATCGGATGAAGTCCCTGTGGCCCGTCGAAAGCCATGGAGAGCGTCAGTAATCGGAAATGAACCTGACGCTATCAGCGGGTGGCTGAGATAACGGTTCGCCAGCAGGGCGTCATATCGTGTTCAATTCGCTTTTGCACTGTCTGACTGGTCCACTAGTCCTCCCCAGGGCACGATAGTCGTTTTAATTAGGAGGCATCGGATGAAACATTTTCACACTCTAGCACGAGAGAGGAATAACAAATTACCGAACAAGAAGTCCGCGAAGCATATTATCTTCGTTGCTGTTCTTTCACTGTCATCGCTGACGGTTGTAAAATGGGGCAATTGAGGGGAAAGGGGTGCAAGTCGCTTGGGATGCAAGTCGAACTCAGTTGAAGGAACATCGTTCCCGAAAAATGGTTGAGGAATAGAGTAAAGCTAATTTGTATTATTGTGTTTGAAATAATTCTTACATCGTTCCCATATAGTCAAAGCATCCTCCCTTGACAAGGCATCTACACTTTACAACACCTATATAGGTAGCAATCAATGATAGCATATAATGTAAAATAAAGCCAGGAACAATTTCCTTCTGGGCCTAGTGTTTTAAATAGGATGTTTTTTTTAAAAATACGATATTTAAATGGGTAAGATATTTAAAAATACGAGTTATAACTGGATATTGGACATCGGAAGTTGGGTTGGCGAGGTTGCGAATGTACATTTGTTACACAAATTTATGAACAACCTGCCACATCAACTCGGCAACTATCTCCATCTTTCAGGTCAGATTTCGGTTTGCAGAGGAAACTGGGGGACAGGGGTGTATTTAAAAATATTATAGTGGAGAATCAAATACCACAAGTTCGGAGGGCAAGGGTCATAGCAATCAGCCAAGCAATCAAGCAACTATCTCTCACACTGAATGACAAAATGATATTTCTTTGACCAATGGAATCGTCAGCATATACCGACCACGAGTGAACTACAGATTTAAAGCGCTAGGGCTAGTTCAATCATTTACACATAACTTAGGTAGGCGGGCGAGGTTGGGTAGGAAACGCCGAAAGGCATAACATTTGTTGATATTAATTATTCCCTCGTTATTGACCTAAAAAAAGGTTATACCTCCCCCAGAGGATTTTTTTCCTAGAGTTATTGGGCCTTTCCCTATCTTTTCGTTTTGTTCTCTCTTTCTCTCTTTTATGACCAGACAATAGCTGGTTGGTGTGCTCCTCGGGTCCAGGAAAGAGGCGCGGATGAGGTTAGCGCCGCCACGTCCCTGACCTCCCATGTGACGCCGGGGTCAGCATCGAGCGCGGACGGAAGTGGTAGCAGACGTCGATAAAACTGTCTGCCTGGCTGGCTAACCTGTAGATGATACGCTCCTTGGACCCTCCGTCTGATGCAGCTTCTGACAAACATCGATCTGCTTGTCTTTGTGAGCTTGTTGCGGGCACCAGAGCGTGCCCCAGGCCACTTCTTCGCCATATGGTCACCTCGGGTACTTGCATTATTTGGTGCATTTTCAATACACACCAATAAACACTTTTTATTAATTGATGCGTCTTCAATACACACATTTTTAAAATCGGTGTGCAGAAAATAAATTCACTGCGTTCAGTGTTTTTTATCCATAAAATGGTTTTTTTTCCAAACCCCAAGTTTTTGGGGATTTTTATTATCTCTTTCCCTCAGACCAAGCAAAAAATATTTATAGGAAAAAACCACTACATAAATAGACATTATTACTATAATCGCGATTTTAATTCATGATATGAAGAAACTGCCTAACCATGATGGCTACTCGACTTTGATAACAAGTAGCCATAAAGTTTTCGCTTTCATGTGTTAGTTTATTGCAAAATGACTTCTGCCATAGCCCTTCGATCTAAACTTTTACTTTTCTAAACTTCAGACGATAAATAGTTTTTATTTTCAGGTTCCTTTGCCAAAATGTGTTTACTTAATTTAGATATCTGGTCCAAGAATTTTAAATGAGGGGAAACATAACAAAATAATGAACCAAAGCCATTCGCAACATCTTAAACACCCTGACCAAAGTTAAGAAATCAAAGATTGAGAGAGAAGAGAAAACAAGTTGAGATTTGTTTCACGAAAAATGTGGTGTGAAAACGCACCCTTGTAAAAAGTGAGGAAGGATATGAACGTGCTGTATCTTAATAGCTCGCGCCGGAATGTAGGTAGCGCCCTCGCGCTCGAGCAAAAAAGCTGTACAAGTGTTTGGTGCCACAGGCTCCTGAACTCTGCTTTTTCGCCTCATTCTTTTTTTTTCTCTTGGCACGAAGATGCCGGAATGAGATTTTGTTGTGCATATTCCTCAAACTGCTGAGATCGATTCCCTGATTAGTCGATCAATCAACGGTAAGGAAGGTTAACTGTTTGGACGATTTTGTGGGTGAGAGGAGGGGTTGCCTGTTTTTTTTTTTTTTTAAGATAGTTACAGGAATAAACCAAGACAGTGTGATCTCTTTTTTTTTTTGTTTTAGCTGTAAGATTGAGGAGTGAAGAAGAGAACCAGTCTTCGTGTAAGAAAGACTTACAACTACCTAATATTAATAATAATAAATATATTAACATTACCCCGTTTTCAAAACACTTTGTGAAGCGAAATATCTCTTTACTCCACATACCCGAGGTTATAGCCAAGAAGTCTTATTATATTACTGAAAAATAAAGTTAGTATCATCTTTTAAAAAAAAAGACGAATTGAGGTGAACAAAATGAGAGATAAATAAAAAAAGGAAAAGGAGACGATAAGGTGAAAAAGGGGAAAAGAAAATTAATTCCACCCTGAAACCGTCCGTACATCAGAGCTAAGAGAGTAATTATATCCTTCCTTTTCAGATAGAGACGTTAAAAATGGCGGCTTATTCATCTGTTGCCGAGCGTATAGATCGAGTGAATTACAGTCGCTGGAAAAAGGGCACGGTTAAACCGGCCTCGTGTTCCAGCCCTCTCTTTCATGTAAAATTGACTTCGTTTGTTGGATAATTTATTGCCCAATTTCTCCTTTTTATTGCCGTGATCTCCTTTTCAAACGCTGACGATCTTTGAAGAAGCTGTGGCTGAAGGGAGGACACAGATCACAGGCCAAGGGGACTCGCTGCCAAGTCGAGGAAGACACCAGGCTGGGAGGTCGGACAATACACGTTGGAGGAATAGAAACGAATCTTTTATGTCCTTCGTTTGAGCTCGCAGTTATTGGATTTTCCTGGAGATGCGACTGGAACACGGTGAGAGAGAGAGAGAAAGGGGGAAGAGAAAGAGAGAAAGCATGTAAGTAGGCGTCTCTCGGGTTACAAGATGAACTGTGGAAGTCACGACTGAGGGTTTGGTGCTTGAATGCTCAGCCTTGTATCACAGGACTCCAGCAATTCCTGGTACTACGGTTCCCAGAGGTAATTGATGGCGCACCGGCGATGCAGGACAGAAAGTCCACGTTTTCCAGAAGGTTCTGAAGAGTAGGAAAGAACCTGGGAGAAAGCGAAGACGAAGTACATAAAACCCGATGTTTTACACACTCCTGTTTAAAAAAAGCAGTCATAAGGCCTCTCGGAGACTCGAGTACAGCAGTCCATCACATAGCGTTCCGGTCCGCTGCACCGATGTTTAGCAGGCGGCTTCCTCCGGTAGTCTTGCAGGTACACGAGAAAAAACGGGGGGATTGATGGGTAGGAGGTGTCGGATGGAGGTGGGTAGGTGTTTACAGGTTTGTGGTTAGACTTGCACCTGCAAACAGCATCAGACTTCGTGTTCTGACCACAGTGCAACGAATATGACCTTATATGTGTTTGTTTGTCTGTTCTTGTTTATTTTCTTTTATTTAAGGCAGGGCTTCTGCTTACGCAAAAAATTGCTTACAGTACGCATTAAAAGTTCGGAGGACCCCTTCAAATTTCGTCAATGGGGTCCCCTTCAAATTTGGGCGAAGAACAGGGACCCCTTAAAAATCTGAAGAAGGGGTCCCTGGGACCCAAAAGAATTTAGCCTTAGCAGAAGCCCTGTTTAAGGTGCTAATCAATTTGAGAAGTAAATTACTTTTTATTGTGTGCTCTTGAAAATATCAAAATAAACCGTTCATTCTTATAGATAAACGTTGTTTGAAAGTTTGAAAGTTTGAAAGAGAACAACAGGCAAAGAGACCTGGACAGGAGGGAGAGGTAGAGAGCGTACGAGTGGCGGCTGACATCACCGCAATTTTTATTAGAGATTTCTGTAAAAGTTATGGATAATACACCCTTTTCATTAAAAGAAGAAGGAAGCTGAAAAAATAAATGATAAATACGACAAGCCTAAGCCGGAAATAAATGAAGTTGGGGATCAGTGTTAATCACCTCTCGGCGCGATCAACCGGCGCGCGACTTTCTGGGAAACACTTCAAACCACACCGAGTCTGAATGGGAGACAAATCTGGAGAAACCGAGCACGTGAGTTGGCATAGGAACAAAAGAGTTCCTGCAAGTGAACAGCTCTGCAAGTTGGATTAGGTGCTGGTAAAAACTGTCAACATGAAAGACAGCGCAGGGTCTGACGGGAGTCGTGCATTAGAGAAACGAACGTTGAGCCCGCGACACACCAGACGTGAGCGGAGGACGAGCAAGCATAACGGCCGGGCACGGAGGAGCTGCAGCCGGAAGGAAAAGAAAATATACGACCAACAACTGAACACAAAAGAGTTGCCTCCTTGTTGTGGTGTGTGGACGGGTCGATTGTAGGGAAAAAAGCGAACTGTCTTGAATCAAGGTGGCAGGGAAGGAAGAAACAGAGCCAGCCTGAGAAAAAATAAAAAAGATTAAAAAAAAGAATAAAAAACAAAAACAAAAAAGAACAAGAAGAAGGAGGAAAGGAAGGCAAAATAGACTTGAGAACACTTTGAAACTGAGGGGAAATTTTTTTAGGTAGAAGGCAGTGGAGAATAGGAGTAGAAAGACATCGTCTCCAACAACTTGTCTGGATTTTCGAATTTTGCAAGTCTGATGTGAAACACTCAGGAGTCTTGGCGACATTTGTAGAAGAAGGCATTCTGGGGTCTAACTACCCCGAAGAGTCTTGTAGCAATGAAGTACTTATCTTCACTGAGATGCTAAAAATAGTTTGTCAGTTAATGATGTGAGGTTTTAGAAGTCTGAGTGTCAACTTCCTGACAAGATTTACACGAGGGGGCTAACACACACACACAGGCACGTGCGCATACCTTCTGAACAGATTGGTCAACTTTAAAACACAGATCCACACCAATATTTCCAAAAATTATTTTGTGACACCACCAAGAGTTAGAAAACACGAAAAGTAGCTTTATCTCTCTATTTGTATCTCACCGGGAAGATATGCTCATTGTCTATAACTCTCTCTATGCCTATATCAGCCTCTCTATGACTGTATCAGCCTCTCTGTGCCTATATCAGCCTCTCTATGACTGTATCAGCCTCTCTGTGCCTATATCAGGTGCCTATATCAGCCTCTCTATGACTGTATCAGCCTCTCTGTGCCTATATCAGCCTCTCTATGCAGTGTTTCTCCGTGTGTTAAAGAAGCACCAAACCGCTCCTGCCTGGAGACAGGACTGAGACCACACTATACAGGCACAGACGAGGGTAAGCAGTCTGATTTCTTCACTTTTGAAATCACATCGCTCACCATATGGTTAGTGCAGCAGATGGTGACCTTATATAATCATCCTTTGCAAAATTTCCAAAGCAACACGGGTAACAGCTTTACCAAGCAGCTTATACATTTTCCCTTTTTTTAAATTTTCTTGTAGTCATCCCATGAAATATTTATTAAAAGGACCAATTGAGCGCCATTCAGGTCTTTAACTGTCTACCTCAATGGAGTAGTCTTTCCATGGTCGTTTTACGAGATGACGATGATCGTGATAGTAGGTAAACTGTTTACACTAGTTTTAGAGGGATGAATGCCCGCACATCTTTGCGACAGTATGTGTGTATATATACGAAGATATCATGGGAATGCGGGTGTTTATGACAATCCAGCTCTGGAGGTTTTCCAGTCTATGTCACTGCACATTCTCTTCTTTTGTGTTGTCGAGTGAGGCGAAATGCCTTCAAGTGGACTAAGTTCAAGGGCGAGAAACTCGAACCTTCCAGTGTAGACGTGCTTGAGAGAAGGAGAGACAGAATGAGAAATGAAGAAATAGGCGCACTATGTCACACATGCGCGCGCAAACACACAGAATCTAGCTTTCCTGCTGTTGTTAAAAAAGGAAGAAAGCAGATAAAACCTTTTCTCATTAGAAGGGGAGAGAAGCCAGTCGCTGCTACAGTCTGGCGCTGGCGACCGTCTTTGTCTTGCCGCTCAAATTTATGTCCACAGGCGGTGCACTAAAGCTTTCGTGACATCTTTTCCAGCGGTGAAAAATCCTCAGATTAGGCAAACAAGTGTTGTCTTTTGTTGGAGAAATAGCACAGTGCATGGGCTGTATGGAGTCGCTCTGTAAGCACCGGGCTTTCACGCATGGAATTCGAAAAAAAAAAAATTAAAGAAAAATAAAAACTACACCGATCCTTCATACTGAGCCCAGGAAGGTGGTCACATAATCTGAACACCTGTACACATAATAAGGCAAGAGATTAAGGCTGTGCTTCTCCATGTCCTGCAGATTATTCCCAAGAAGATACAGGTCACCGCCATTGTGCACGCTGGAACAATAAAAGACAAGATAGCTTTCTAGATATTTACTAGAAGGATGATTGAAGCCAGGGGCTACCTTCCACTGCTGCCTCAGTCATGTAAGAACTTTTATTACAGCACCTGTTAAAATATTAAACTTAAGACCTAGCAATCTTGTCTCTGATCTCTCCCTCTCTTATTTCATTATATTTCTGTAGAGGGATTATCTATTTCCTTAAGAAAGGAATTTTATACCGCTGACAAATGCAAAACGGAAGTCGACAGGACGGACAGAGAAGACAAAGAATGTTTCGCCGTGACCATCACGTGATGTATACGTTTCAGAAAAAAGTATCAAATGACATCCGTTAATTTGCAGTCCTTCTCTTGCAAGTGATCCATCCAGCTTAATGAGAAGGCGGTCAGGAACGGAAGAAGCAGAATTGTGCGATGCAACTGGACCCATAATTACTAATGGCCGGTCACTGACTGGTGGTCAACTGCTGACCATAAACCATGAATTCAAGGGTGAGGCGGGGAGGGACAAAGAAGTAGGCGGCGGTCTTCAATCTTGGCGAGTCGACCTGGCTAGTCAATCATGGCTGCCTACAGTAGGAATATCCGGTCACTGCGATTCGGTTTCTTTTGTGATAAATGTACCCTGATTAGTCCTGGGTAGTTAACCGGCACTGGACATTAATCGACGGGGAAAAGAAATTATTTTTGCTACAATACCCAGGAACCTTGTTTACTTCTGATTTCAAAATTTGTTAAAATGCACATTGATTTAAAAGCACTTAAAACTGAACAAAACTGTTGTGATAATTTAAATAATCGTTTTATTGCTGTAACAAAAGGAAGAGAAAGGTCATACTGTGACACGAAATTACATAATATGCCATTAATGGTATCTTAAAAATGTGAATGGGACTTTATGCCCACAATATATGTAAGAAAGAAAAGAATAAGAAAGATAAAAGAATGACAGAATGACAGAACAAAGGATGAGTGCTAGCCTCGTCTGTAGGCGGTACCGCGGTGAGGATTAAGGATTTCCTGCTTCAGTTTGTTCTCGAGTTCTAAGCTATGTACCTGTGCTTTGGCTACAGAGGTTCACACACATCCCAAGCTTGGTGTGTATTATCTGGAATGCTTTATTTATTTTGGGGTAAAAATTCTTTCCTTGCGTCTTTTTTTTTCAAAGATGCTGCACCACCATTAAAGGGCACAAAAAAGGAGACCAACCTACAGCCACTTTATTTATTTAAAAACCACAGGTAACAGGTATACATTAGCAGTTTTAATTATTTCATGCGCCTTCTCTTTCAAATTTGTTCAAGAATTTTATCATGCACAATCGTCTGCTAGGAGGAATGAACAGAAAATTAGACTCGTCTTCCTTTTTATCTATTCTTAATCATCGGTTTACTTTTTGCAGGCAGACAGACAGGGCAGGTGATTCTTGGGCTGACCTCATACACGCCTGTCATCTTCAGATGAAAAGTTCCCCGTAAAATCAAAACAGAAAAAAAAAACAGTGAATTCGCTTTTGGCAGGTTTGAAGTGTTTTGTTTTTAATATTTTTTATGATCTTCCAAATCTGAGACATAATTTTAACATAATCGCTTTCTCTGCTTGCTGTTTCTTTTTGAACAATTCAAAGAAAAGCAAATCGCGGACATCTTGAGTCACCTTTACATGTGAGGATAATAAAATTTGTCTGCAGCTGTTTTGTGTTCTCGCTAGGAAAATTATCAGACTGTCAAGTTTGGAAATCTTCTCAAGAACAAAATTGTTAACAATTCCTCCTTTTTCTTGACCGGAGAGATCGAAACACCGATTTTGAGCCGCAAACACATTCGCCATTTTGCCCTTCACAGGTAGTTTTCAGATCTTTGGGGAAAGGGTGGGGATAAAATAAAAAGAAGAAATGGATTTGTCGCGAAAACTCCTTCCCTCGACCACTAGTTTGGGAAAGAGGCTCAAACTGAGCTCGGATTCATAGATGAACAGTAACTATTACATAATGTTCATGGATGAATATCAATAGTGCAGTATGGGAATGGTTAAATAGAAAATGTGTAGAAACATGGCTGAATATATTAAATATATTAACTCTTTGAAGTATGAAAATGACAAGTTTTGAATGTCTGCAATTCTCCTGTACTTTGTTCAAGATGTTTAATAATCACATCCATTTCATATACCAAGTCCGTTTGTCTTTAGAAAGCATCGAGTAGATTATTAATTCACAGATATTCCCGGCTCGTGGTCAAATTTTGTGTAAAATGTGTCAAATATCACTGTGGCACGATTTGTGTCAAATTCTGTCACGTGTGGTGTCAGGAAATGTTCCTATTCTGTTTGACATACAACCCATTATACAGATCTTAGACGAAGCTCGCGAAAGCGCATGAGAATCAGGGTCAGAGGTCAGACACTGTCAGATGCTGTGGCTGGGGTGGGACGCGTGGCTGTGCCATGTGTCTAATGGCAATCATTTGGGAGTCTGGCAGACGATCGAAAGTACCGCGGACACGCCTACAGGCCATTGTGTGCTCGGTGTTGTTCTCTTCCCCGCACGTGCGGACATGCTGGTGTAGAGTGTCGCTGCACGTGCAATTGTTCTCGCGGGTGTATCGGTCCCAATCCAAGGCGACCTCGCATCCGACATCAACGGTCTGCGGAGTTTTAGGGGTAGGTGGGGGTGGGGTGAAGGTCAGAGAGGCGGCGCTGGAAGTTTCACAGCTTATGACAGCGCAATAGGTCAGCAGCGCCTCCTGTCTTTGCAATCCCCTCCTTCAAGAGAAGACCACTCTCATCAGCCATCCACTTCAAGCCCACGTTCTCATCTCCACGGAGCTCCCTCCCCGCAGTCCCACGCCAGGTTTTATTCCACACTCTTTCCGTTTTTGTTTCTTATCCGTACAAACGAAGTCGGGCAAATACCCTTGATCAGATGCGAGCAAACAAGGAGCAAATAGAACGGATAATTAGCAAGTCCATCGCAATTTACAAATAATCCTGGACTTTCTGAAGTGATGACTCAAGTCATAGCCGAAGTGTTTGAAGCCATCAGGAACCCAAGTGCGCACACAAGCGAATTGACACGCGAGAACGCACACATACGCGCGCGCACACACACCACAGCCCAAAGCACACACGCACGGACATGGAGAGAGTGAGAAGGACTGTAATAAATGGAATTGCCTGGTAACGGTTCTGTGTTACCTGGCAGTCTAAAGACTACAAAGCTCCGAGCCCCTCACCTCACCCCGTCCAGCAGCCCCCACAACCCACAACCGTTCCGTTCACGATAAAACCATCATCACAGTGAAGAGAAGACAAGCCAAAGAGGACGATAACAGTCCGTTAACAGATAGAAAAACGCCTACAAGAAAGTAGAAGTGGAAAACAATAAAATAGTCCTGTCAGCGAGACATTCTGTAGGATGAAGATCTTCAGACCAACAAGGTGTTTGCCTACAGGACAACGCAGGTAGTCGGGTACTTTACGAGGCTGTCACCATCATCGGTTCCACGGAATGCTGGTTATGGAAGACCATAAAAGAAAGGTGGGGAGGGTACGTAGACTGAAAAAATTGGAATCGGAGTTGGTATCAAATACAGCTCTGTCACAAATCCACAGCATCAAAAATGTTGCTAGGTGTTACGATATTTAAATCTCCTTCCGTTCGTCCACATCGTGACTTCCGCTCTTGCCCCTCAAGAAGCTCACTTCCGGACATCAGCTTCTGTGTACGTGTGCGGCAAGACTACGAGCTTCTCGTGCTGCACGCGGAAATGACCAGCGACAGCTGTGCTCTTGAAGTAGAATTTACCGGCAACCATCTGCTACTTCAAAGGCGAATAACTCACAGCACCCGTTGGCCTGGAGACAGGCAGTGAGTTGGTTTTTTTTTTTTTTAAATCGTGGGGGATGGACAACGGAAGTAATCTTCCTCGCCGTACTCCTTGACGACCTAGTGCTGCTAGTCCCACATTTATATTTTAGGACGGAGCAAATTTTGGACAACCTAACCCTTTTGGACAAGTTCTGATTCAGTCTGCAGTGAGGTCTAGGCCAGAAAAATCTTTGCAGACGAGAGGAAAGGGACATGGTGGTGAGTGGGGGTTTACCTGGCAACCACATATACCGCCTGAAAAGACAGAAATAGGTGCAAAGCTATTGAACCTAGGGTCTGAGCGTCGCCAGCCTTGAAGACCTTTTCTCTCCTAGGGTGAGTGCTAGAGGAATGGCACCTGAAGAGCGAGCTGCAGACTGTCCAAAGTCTCGGCGCCTTCCTCACGCTCTCGGTCAAAGAACCGTAACGACCGCACTTCTGAGATATCGGCCACGGAAACGAGGCTATGTCGAGGGTCAGAAATTCCAAGAGTCTAAAAGAATTTCCTTCCCTCTCGAGAACGGCGCCGTCTGTGGGTTTTGACTCGTTTCCCGCACTGACATCCCTCTCTGTCCCTCGTTGAACATTCAAAATAACCTCATGAACATGTTCAGAATGATGACAAAGCAACTTCACCATATAATCATTTTAACTTGTTTAATCTTGCAATTACAATTTTATTAATTTATCGTCGTGTTCGAACCATTCTGGTAAAAAACAAATCATAGCCAAATCACCGTGTAGCAAACTTACAGACGTTTGTTTTCAAGACATTTACAGATTATGTCCGGAGGGAAGAGGCACATAAATCTCTAAGTTTACGTTGCAGGTTAATGACAAAGAGGACGTAGACGACGGGTAAAGTCCCCTGGGATTACCCAGTGACGCATTTGTCACGTGCCTCTATTTGTCTCCCTCATCTGCAGGACTAAGCGATGCTGTGACACAGTCATGAGTAGACGCCCTCTAGGACTTCCCAATATTTCATGCTTTCCGTGGCTATTACTATAGAAAACAAACACGAAGCAATAAAATAACAAACAAGCATAGCAGACAAAGAAATAAAATATTTATAAACGATTTCTGCTGGAGAACGTGTCGAGGGTACGAAATCCACTTTTCGTCAACTCTCCAAAAATAAACATCCATTGTTAAATGTCTAGCGGGGTACTGTTGTTTCTCTTATGTTTGGATAAAACTCAGCTCTAGATGTTATCTCCCCAAGTCTTGCTAAATCTCAAACTGTCAGCGAGTCGAACCTACTAGAAAAACTTTGTTATTTTACTTGAAAGAACTTTACATTTAACCACTCAAGTCTTGTTTTTTATTTGTGTCCGCTATTCAGGCAGAATTTTATGACAGAAACATCTCACAGCTTAGATAAGCAGATGTCCAAGCAAGGAGAGAGAGAACAAAAAATTAAAATAAATAAATAAAAGAAAGAGAGGAACATGCAGACGGCCACATGCAAGCTGTTAGCCTGTCAGAGCCACGGATGAGCAGGCACCGTACAGACAGGTCATGCTGAAAAAAGCGAACGGTTTTCATGAGAGTGTGAATAATGAATGTGATTTGACATCGGTGTTCAATCGATTCCTGGAGCCACAAGACTTCTTAACAGGTTTTCTTTTATTAACAGGGAGAGGGTCAAGCTGCGTAGCCACTATCGTATTTCATGCTAGCCTGTACATTTTTGATGTGCATGTACAACCCATGGAAAAAATCTTTAAAGGTATCTTACACACTACACTGGCAAGTCAATACTTTATAGACATATCAATACTTCACGACAGTAAAGAAACCATCAAGAAACAATACTTTTTCTTTGTTATATTGTATATTTATACAATTCAAAGAAAGTTCTAGTAATGTGTCCAATCAAGTGCGAGTGCACGAGAAACATATTTCTCCTGAGACAAATTGAAGACCTGCAAAGTCTGAAAAAAAGGCTAAAATATCTGTCATGTATTCCTCTACCCCCGACGGCATAACTGACGAGGAAAACATTGTCTGATCATAACTATGTAAAGTGCCCCGAAAAAAATTGCCTGGGCCATGATATGCTTGCAGTAACAACGCGACCTTTGACCTCTGATGCAGTTTAGTCTGTGATTGCGCATGGTTAGGTCTCAGTTGCCTCTTTGCTGCGCTTTGGGCTGGTCGACGACGACGATGAAGAAGAAGACCCTGATAATAATCATGAGGACGACATCGAAGAAGTGGGTTTATGGTCGTGATTTTTTTCCTGGCCTTTTTCTCTTGCAGAAGATATCGGCACAAATATCATTATGCTGAAACACTCTGTGGCTACAAAATTATCAACCGCAGTTATAGTTTGTTTTCATTTCGTTAATGCACTCGGCGCCTTTGTGGGCAAAATCCTTTTACGCAGCTGCTATAAATCAATGGGGACGCAACTCAGTTTGACAAACGCCATGCAGGCAGCAGAGGTCGTGGACATGTCCATGTCGTGGGTATGACTTTCTTTGGCAGTTTACTACAGCCTTTGTGGTAGGTCAAATGCAATTTTTGAGATTAAGGCAGGTATTGAGGGCCAGCACCGGGTTCACAGCCCAAAGAGACATTACATCGAACACATATTCCTGAGGCAGTCACGTAGAAGGTTGAAAGAAAATGTAGACAGCGTTACGTCGCACGTAAATCATCGACATGTGTCTCGTGCAAAACGAGGCTTCGTCGAGACGTGGTGTGGGCAAAAACTACATTTTATGGCAGGCTTAAGAGATTAGGTCGATGAGAGAAGAAGAAGAAGAAAAGAAAAACAACAAAAACAAACAAATCCTTTAAACGCTATGCCCAACAGCTTTTAAAACGCAATTCATGATTTACCGAACGTCTGCACCAATCAGATTGAGAGATGGAACATTTTTTTTTTTTTTTTGAACATTTTTATTTAATGGCTATAAGCCCAGGGGCATTTTTAGCCATAACCTCACAATCACAAAAAACACAATGACAACTCCATCGCAGCAACAAACTGGTGTCGTGCTGCTGTCGCTTTCACGCGCTAACTGGCATCCTCTTGGAATCACACTATTTTGTAATTCATAATATTTTTTTTAAGACATAATGAACATCAACTGAAAATTTCCAAGGAACAATAGTCAAAGTGAACATTTCGCAAGGAATGACAAGAAGTCTCGTGGAGACTTCAAGAAAACGTTGTGATCATGTGGGAAGCTACGAGACTTCACCGGGAAGTCACGAGAGAGAATAAAAAAAGTTGGGAAGGAGAAGTAACCCACATGCAGGCACTGCGCCGAGCGGCTGCTGCGTCTAGAAGTCGGCTGCGGCTCGTTCTTGCAGCGCGTGCGGGACGCAAGCGACAACAGGGGTCGAAGGAGAAAGTGGTGAGTGGAGGTGGTGGGACAGAGAGGGGGGCTGCCATCTGGCGCATGTAAAATACCTCGGAAAAACAAACACCGCCCTGCGTCAACGAGCTGCCTCCTGTGCGGACGACAAGCTAACATGGCTTCGGGATCGGCTGCGCATACAAACATGGCTGCCAGTGTAGAGAGAAGGGGAGCTTACATCGTCTGTGCTACCTAACGGAGACAACAAGTCGTAGTTCGCAGTCGAGAAGCGACCACGTGCTCGGAATCGTCCGGCAAAGCTCACGTGCGCATGCGGAGAGCGCGCGTGCACACACGCATACACACCCTATAATGTATGATTTGTTTTTAGTATGATAAACAGTTCTGGATGAAATTTGGAGTAAAATAATTTGAGTGTGTGTGAGAGAGAGAGTGAAATATGAGACATAGCCGAAGTAATAGCTACTAGTACTAATCTTCATTCAGCGGCACGAAATCAAAACATGTCCACGTGACCTCACAGGGATGATGGGACATGTTAGTGTGATGGTTGAGGGGGATGGTGGATATTGTGTGTGTGAGAGAGAGAAAAAAGTATTAGTGTGTAATGATTTTAGGTTGTGTATGTGTATGCAAGTGCGAGGGCGTATGCCTGCGTGGTGTGTGTGTGTAAGAGAGTGTGTTGTTGTGTAAGACTGTGTGTGTAAAACTACTCGAAGAGACAAAGAGAATGAAAGTGAGAGAGGTATCTGTGCCAGGAGAAAGAAGGCCTCTGAAGTGAGAACCTGTTATCTGATTTGTTGATTGCTAAATGCACGAGAGTTAATTATAGTCGGACACGCAATAGGAGAAAGGAAACAGCCAAAATATGATTACAAGACGTGCACTTAGTCAACTCTCGGCAGCTGGCCATCACAGCAGTGCCCAAGATGCG
This sequence comes from Pomacea canaliculata, assembly GCF_003073045.1. Taxonomy (NCBI): domain Eukaryota; kingdom Metazoa; phylum Mollusca; class Gastropoda; order Architaenioglossa; family Ampullariidae; genus Pomacea; species Pomacea canaliculata. Next base: position 23,602,160 of record NC_037598.1, read on the forward strand.
AAGTCCACGCTGACAAAACGACGGGTAACAGCTGTCGTGGTGGTGGAGGTGGATGTTGTGGTGGTGGTGGGAGTTGGTATTGGTGTTTTACGCCGTCAGCAACTAAGGCAGCCCTGTTAACATATAGCACATGCAGAAAAAGAATATCGTGCCCGAGACGAGATATGAACCCAGGACATCCAGCCTCACAGTATTGGTGACAGGAGCTCACCGGTGCACCACTGGACCGTGGGACCTCGGGTAGCAGACCGCACATCCTACTGCGCAGCAGGGTGCACCTCGTAATCGTGAAGGAATTCGACTACAGGGAAGTCCCATCCCGCTAGGTCCTCTCCAGCGGAAGAAATGAAAGAGGCTCTTGGCCATGAACTTGACACGTAAGTGACCTGTTGCCACATTGTCTCATCAAAATGGCGGCCCCATCAGAGGCGAGCATGGATGTCGAGCAGCAGACCGGGAAGCTGTGGAGGTGCAGCTAAACAAAACAGGCAGAGGTCACTGAGTGCTTGCGAGAGTGAGAGAGAGAGAGTGCACGCGCGAGGGTTTCAGAAATAACATCTTAGAATTAATAATAAAACAGAAACGTGGCGGATGGAACCAGTTCTAAGAAACACACACACACAGGGAAGGAGACAACCACTAGCGAAAGACGAGATTGCAGATACTTTTGAGATAAAAATGAAAAATCAATCTAGCACAGATTCTTCAATTGCACAAGCATTAAAGATTCATCCTTTCTTCCATTCTTTACAAGATAATGTAATACAATACTCATGCCCGCAGTCAGTCATCGTCAGATTATCATCGTCGAGTTATCAACATTCTCTTTCTTATTTTTCCTTTCTTCGCTTCTATCTCTTTTTATAATTCCATGTTCACAAAAATCCGCATCCCACACATTATCACAAACCATCCATCACCGAGTCTTGGGTCTCAGAATAATCAGCCAACGCAGCCAACGACTTTTTTCTTCTTGAAAAAGGAAAACTGAACGACATCCTGTATGCCAGAGATTAAAAGTGCTTCAAGTTTATTTTAGTCGAGCTTTGAATAGCAAAGTTTAGAAAATAAAACAAAGATTGAATTCAGTAGTGACTCAAAAGGCTCGCCATTATTTCAGCAGGGTCTGTGGAACATCTGGCCTTGCCGTCTGACAGCTTTCTTCTTCCAAGGAGTCTCAGTCAGTCCACTCATTTCACACACGAGGCTCACTGCGCATGCGTGGCGCGCCATCAATCATGCGGGAAATGAGTGCGTGGCTGCCATCACACAAATCGGGCAACAGGAGGAGATACAGTATTCTCACCAACAGGAGAAGATACAGTATTCTCGCCAACAGGAGAAGATACAGTATTCTCGCCAACAGGAGAAGATACAGTATGAACCCGATATCATTCTTAAGGTCAACAATAGATTTAAAATAAATTTGTTATTTAGTTACTATTTTTTCTCTTTCTCTCTCATTCGACAATAGTCCTCGACCTCCACTTCCCACGACCTCGAGCCCATGAATTGAAAACATAACAGACCACAAACCGAGAGTTCGATCGTCTGATCTTCTTGTTGTTAATAAAATACCGGAAGCAAATTTACGTTTTGGCTTCGTTCTAGAAGTTAACAAAAATCGTCTTGGAGAAGTTCAACATAGATTTGCATGTCCTTCCTTCATCGCTTACATTTTCCACCTTAGCCTTCCAAACAAGGAGACAACTGTTTCGCTAAATTCATTACAGACTTCTAATCATCTGAAGAGTTGCAAATGGCGGCTCGCGCGCGGGTTCAGGTGACAGCTGCAACAAAGGCGTCCTCGTCGCTGCCAGGTGAAATATGCAAATGAGGAAACGAGAGTCGGAACAAGTGCGAGAGCTGGGCCGTTCGCACCTCTTCATGGCTCGGGCGTGACCATCGCGCTGCACTGTGGGGCAGATAAAACATCTCACTTTCCACAATCTACTTTTGTCTACCTGTCAGAGGTGCTGTCTGAAGCTATTGGTGAGACAGAGCTTCCGCGCGCGCGCGCTGTAACAGAACTTGCTGAGGTCGTCACGCATGCATCTCACCATCAGTACTGTCCTAGAAACCAGCGAGTGCCAATTTTCTCCTCAGTTTTGAAATCAAAACATGACAAGAACTAGATTAGTTCAAGAAAATAAAAATCATGCAACGTAGAAAATTTCCCAGAGGTAAAACACTTCGTACAGTCTGGGTAACAAAGCTAAGAGGTCAAAGGTCCCCGGTGCGATGCTCGTTCTGATTAGACGGCAGACGGACGAGTCAAGGACACCATCACATCGGGACTTGAAGACCCTCGTGATGGACGCCTCCGCCACTAAACTACGAGTCCATCAGACGACACAATGACGGGGAAGACAAGGACGCAAGAAGAATAAATCGCTTAGCACTTGAAAACGGGCCACAACTCACTTAACCACAGGATCTGTGTTTGGCAGTGATCAGCCCCTGATTTAGTTAACAACCCGGTAGTCGCGCTGCTGCAAAGTGATGGAACTTCTGGATGAAGTCACGTTCATTGAATTAGCTGAGAATGAGTTACCTGCCTGCGACTAGCACGCCCCCTGCTGTCTCTGGTCACTGGAGACAAGTCATTAACCCCATATGTGCTCACGCCTGACGAGGCTCAATAAATGCCCGATGTTTCTGGTCAGTGAGTCATGGGACAGACAAGATAATAGCAGCTGCCTTGACGAAGGTTTTATTTTATGTGAAAGAGTGACTAAGTCTAAAAATAAATCACCTTCTGCAGCCTCAATTTCCTGTTCCAGGTCAGGGGGCAGATTGGATTCTCCGCTCGCTTGCTAGCTACTTGGGGTCTATGTATACATATAATTTTAAGATTAGAACCTCGGATCGGTTTAGAAATCCGTGACACTGCAGATTTCACACTTCTGAAAGCCATAAATCTTTAATTTCCTACGCTGTCATTCACCTTAGCCCGATGCGCCGCCCACCTTCAGGAACGAGGTTTCACTTCCGGTTGTTTCCGCGAGACACGAAGACACGATGCTGCTCCTCGGTGATCGTTTCTCAGTCGTGCCGGATCCCCCGTTTACCCCTGCCAGGTGGAGCAGGAGGTACATCTATCCTTCATTGGGTGCTTTCAGCAATCTCAGCAGACCTTTTAAAGACTTGTGGGTCCTGGTCAACGAACCTCCTTTTTTTCTTTTCCCCAATTCTCTCAACCTCCTCCCTCTGTGTGTAACACTTCAACCTTCCTCCTTAACTATATAAAGTTTTAAAACTCACTTCAGGATTTATTAACCCCTTTCTGTGCTAGCTCCTACCAGCTGCTTTGTGACTTTAATTGTAGGAGAGCGTCTAGGGGAGATAAAAGGGAGTGATTAACCAAGCAATGTATAAGGACACCAGGAAGTCTGGTGATCAAATGATGTTATTTCAGCTTTGCCGAGGCACATAATTACTGTTATAAAAGAAGCACGAGCAGCAAGCGATATGAAGTTGTCGTCCAACTTCAGAGAAGCAAGCACCTGCTAACAAAGACTTGGCATAAAAGCTGTACACACACAATGTTAACAAATATTAATTAAAAATTATTTCCTTAAAACATGATTACATTCTGCAGCGACAACGGTCACAGAGAGTCACACGTGGCCACAAGGCACAGACCTTGAGTGAAAACGAGGCGCTCAACTTTCTCTAGTTTTCCAAACGGTAAAAGCCCAAACAAATTATCGTATCGATTTTATCGATTATGGATTATCGCAGCAAAGCACACGAGCTACTTCGAGGCACGTGCTGAGCAAAGATGATTACATCAGCAGACAACAGCGACCAGTTCGGGAGAAAAAAAAACGGTAACCTTTTTTTTTTCCAGAATTATTTTCTTGTAGAGAAAATAGGAACTAGGGCCGGAAGGTCGGGTGCACACTGTTGATTCGGATGTTACCGCGTTTAAATTTGTCTACTCGCCTTCGCTGCGCTATTCTTACAGGAAAAGAAAGAAGAAAAAGCTAGCGCGCGATGGGCGCGAGACTTTAATGAAACGTGATGTGTGGCTCTTCCAGGCTGCAAACTCACACACCCGTTCCGGCACGCTCTTCTACCCCGAGAGTCGTCCCAGTAAATCACCGAGACAAGCAATTCTGCAGAAAACTTTTTTTTTTTTTTCGTCTGCTGATCGCCACGTTGCAGATCGCTTCACTCCTTCCAGCTCTTCCTGTTTCTTTTGACTATTAATAACGAGTGTCACCTTTTATCCCCCTTCCCATGTGTCATGGATGCCATTCGTTAGGTGGCAATGACGGAGAGAAGGACTTAGCCGTTTGAAGAAGGTGGGTGGAGGGGTTGAAATAAGTTCAGTAGACTTTGTTTATGAGTTGCAAACGTGGATGAAAGTGGGCACATGCTAGGTGTTGTGATCTGAGGTGGAAAATGGGAGGGACTAGGTGAGGCAGGACTGATGTGGGTGGTCGCGTGGAAGATGTCTGTAAATATTTTATTACCTGAACTTATCATCTTCAGGTAGGAAAATATCACGTGCACGCCAGTGGTCTCGCGAGAAATAGTCATGAACATTTTAGTGTTTGGTTTCTTGCTGCGGATAAGGATCATCGAAACTTTTGAGACTAACAGACGAGTTCCATTAGTGGTTTGGGCTTCTCTTTGAAGTGAATTCTATTTGCTGTGAAGCTGTGTGTGTGTTTCACACAAGCACGCACGTTCAACAGTATGGTTGCTAGCTCTTTCACTTCGCAACCTGATAATCTGCATAGAGCACCATGAGCGACAACATTTACTGCTTTTGCTGCACCAGGCAGTTTGTCCTCATAACGGAAGCACAGCTGAGGACTGGGGAGCAGTTCGATACTGCCGTCAACGCTTGTGTCGTTAAGATCAAAGAGATGGTGTACGCCCTCGTCAGACAAACCCACCCTCGACACACGGCACAGGCGTGCAATGAAAACCGAACCGCTACCTCCAGCTCTGTGCCTTTAGCTCTGTGGACACCTTGGTGCTAGGCGACCGACGACACTGTGGCATCAGTCAGGCAGAGGAGGTCGTTACAGCCGTCCGTGGTGTGCTCTGCGATGTCGGACCCAGCGTTATGGCGCTCTCGGGACTCGGGGCAGACAACCGAGCCGTTGTTCCTGCCAAGGGTTACTGGACGCACAGTTGAGCAGACGACAGGTACCTGTCTCCCTTCAGACCATCAGACACCTTGCTGCAGCTTTGAGAGGAAGACTGGTGACTGAGGTTGGCTGACAACCATATGGTGTGTTTGTAGGTATATACACACACAAATAAATATAAACATACATAATTTCATAACAGCGACAAAGATTGTTGCCAAGTAGTGTGGAGATGAAGTCGAGGCTAAAATATCCTCAGATGACATTAGATACCCCTTCTTGTGGCCACGTGTTGTTGCTACATCCATTGCAGAGGTCACAACATCTACACCTTCTCATTTGTTATTTGTCACGAATAAAACTCAAGGTAATATATTCATCAGAATTTCCCCCTCCCCCAAAATCCTCCTACTGAATATATTTTGTGCCAACTGTGGAGTCTGCTTAAACGAGACTTAAAGCTGTCTCTCGTCCCGGCCCCCATCTTAAAAAAAAAAATTCTGAGTACATTTTTAACTTTTAAACACTTCGGATAGGTTAAAAAATATGTTTGCGTCTGATCACGTGATTGTTTTCATCTCTCAGCCAGTTAAAACCACGGCCTACCGAACATCCGGGCTGTTATGGCCTGGCAATCATACGGTAAACCGCTTTTTTTTCATGTGGCTTTTTTTTTCTTTTCCGCTCTTGAAAACGTTTAACATTTATGGCCGCATGCATAATTTATGAGATGTGAACTCTCAGGTCACTCGCCAGATTTTAGGGGGTAAAAACTGGCTTAATGGCTCAGGATGATGGCGGGAGCAGAAGATGGAGTGTGAGAATCTTAGCGATGTGTTGGACGTGCATAACAAAGTAAGCATCTTCACCTGGACAACCTCACACAGCACGGCTTCTCCTCCTCTTTCCCTAGTCTGTCCCCTTCTTTCTTTTTTTCCGTGGTCGTCTACTCAGCATCGAAAGTTTTAATGATCAGTTAATTTATTTCCAAACTGAACAGGAATATTTTAAAGGGCTTTCTTCAAAATATTTAGAGAAAAACAATAACGATGAAATTAATTGTATTTGATTATTTTATATCCCCACCTCTAGAAGATAGTTGGGGCAGTTTGCTGATCTCCTCCACTGCATAGTGGGCCCGTAAGTCCGAGTCAACCAAGGTGTTGGTGGAGGGCTCAGAGGCTGCTCCAGGGTTTTACGACTTTCCGAAGATGGGTCTGCGTCTACGAGGACTGTCTCCGCGCGTGTAATGATGTTTGGCCGGTCTTTCAGCCTCCGTCCCCGGACGGTCGTTACTCCCAGCATGGTAAAATTGGGGCCGTGAAATATATTCATTGAAAAATGTCTATTAGACATTATTATTTGAGAACTCTGGCTGAAATATTGTGTGACTGTCAGCTTGTAGTGGGGAAAGTGGGGAGAAAAAGAAAAGAAAAGTAGAAATATTTTTTAAAAAGACCAAAATACAAAATAAAACATACAGAGGCAAACAGACTGACTAAACATGAAGGGAAAGGTTTAATTCTTGGCAATTTGACAACACGTCAGGTTGACAGAAAAAAGTTTTCAAAAAAATTTAAATTTAAATGTCGAGTCTGTGAAATCCTTTTAGACTACAACAAGGTTATATTGCCGAGGGAGGTCATGAATGCCTGACATGTGCGTGCGTGAGAGAGGGAGAGAAAAAAGAAGTGAATGGAAGAAGAAAGAGATGGCAAGGGCTTTGAGAAGATTTAACTCCCTGCTCACCCGCATAGCTACAGCCAGAGTTGCCCAGCCTCACCCTGTGTGGTGATTCAATACATTTAGTATTCTAGTCGAGTCTGCTGCCTCGGCTTCACTCGGTTACGTAGTCTCGGTCTCGGCCAGCCCTCGCCGGGGTGGCAGGGAAGGGTGCAGGGTAGAGTGCGGAGATAGAGGACTAAGGGTATTTGGTAGCATCTGTCTGTGTACATATGCTAAGGAGCTGTGACGATTAGGACCTTCGTCTCGCTGGCTGTGTTTACACTCAGTTCTTTGATTACACTCCGACTCCATAAGCACTCTATCCTGCGCCAGTTCTCAAAGGATGGCGCGAGGGTTCGAAACGACTGGGTGTGTGAGTGGAGGTATGGAACAAATTTCAAAAGAATAAAAAGCTGGAAGAGGAGAAGGAGTTCGTGGGGTTCTACCTACTTATCTGTCTGCTGATCTATTTTTATTTGTTTTATTCGTTCTTTTTATATTTCAGTGTGTGTGTATAAGCACCTTTCGGTCTCTTTAACTGTGAACGAAAGACAAAGCAAGAGATACACATAGAGCAGACAAGAGATGGAAAAAGACTTATAATGATACAGGAGTCAGAGACAATGGCGACAAAACAGAGAGACGGACATGCGTTCTCCGCGAGTGTTTTCTAGGAAGTTCTATGCCCCCAGACGAAAAGGATGAGTCAGGAAAGAAAAAGATAAACATATTCCAGCTACGGGTTGTAGAGTGAGATAGCACAGAATGTACACACCCAGTTCTTCAGCTTTTATCATCATCTTTATAGCTGATGTGGCGCTGTGCGCACTGCTTCACTCCAACCCCCAGACCTTCCTCCATGGCCACTTAAACCCTCGGACACAGTTCAGACGAATAGTTTGGTATGTGTGTATGTGTGCGACAGTGTGTGTGTGTGTAACAGTGTGTGTGTGTTGCTGTTGTTTGATTGACAGGCCTTTCGTGCCAATGTTCGTGCCTGTGTGCACGCGCTTGCCTATTGTGTGCACATGCGGTGCGCGAGCGTGCTGATGTGAGAGGAGCAGTTAATCACAGGGTTTCGTGCTCCCTCAGCTTTACAGGGAGAGAGTGGCCTGGCCATGGTCACACACGACTCGCTCACAACAAATTAGCCAAAAATTAACTTGATTAGCTAAACTCGTGGCACGCTGCCTTGCAACAGACGAAACATGGTCTGACAAGATGAGCAGAAGCGAGGGATGTAAGCTGGGAATGCTGACATCACAAAAACAGAAACATTGGCCATAAGTAAGTCTGACATACGGAGAACAGCAACAGTTTAAGGACAGAAAGGAGTTTAGGAACTGAAACAGTATTGAAGCAGAAACAATTTAGGAAACATGTGCAATAAGCAACTTTGAAATAAGATAATAAGTTAACATATATAATTATAATGCGAACAGAAATAGTTTGGAAAAAATTTAAGAACAGCTTAGGAACACAGTTTTTAGAACCTGAAACAGTCAGAAAAGAAAAAGTCTTAGAAAGATGAGTTTAGGGATAATAAGTATTACAGGGAAAACTGGTTGAAAAAAAAAGGAAAAACAAAAAGCAAATTTATGGTAGCGGTCTCATCCGTTTTTCTTCAAAGAACTAAGAACATATCCAGACTATTTATTTATTATCAGGAATATTCTAAATTTATGTTTCATGCTAACCTTACTGAAAAGTCTAGAGGTTTTTATAGTTGAGTAAACCTATTTAAAAAATGTAGACGACGAAGAAAAAATGCATAAAAATAAAGTAATTGATGAGGGTATAGAATAAAAAGTAGATATGTATGGAGAATACAAAAAAGAATAAATAAATGAGATGAGCACGAAGGCAGGACGGGAACAGCAATAACTGATGTGAAGATGCACAAAAAAGCAGATAACCAGGGAAGGGAGGAAGCGCAGAAGTTTACAGCAATCTTTGCTGTGTACACCGGGAGGCGATACTGTAGCCGCGGGATATATAATTATATATGTGTGAACAACTGCGGTGGTGATCAAGATAAACTGTGCACCACTCTTCTTTCAGGTCCTTTTTTCAATTCGAGTATGATACCAGGGTCGGACATAAATTAAACTTGTACAGTGTAAAAAAGTGCGATCTATTTTTTTTATTAATATTAATATCTTTACTGTATAGAGGACAAGAAAAAAACTATGTGCGCATTTGCGAGTGTGTCTGTCTGGGAGTGAGAGAGGGTTGAGAGGGAGAGAGAGAGAGAAAGGATTGAGAGTGAGAGACAATCGTATAAGCGAGAGAGGAGGGATTTATTTTTCCCACCGAGGCAACAACCGAGGCAATATCACAGCAAGGCAGCCAGCCCTGTAAACAGATGCCACAAGCAGAGAAAGAACAGTGTGCCCGAGAAAGAAATCGTGTAAGCGAAATCCAACAGAAAGAATAAGACAGAGAGGACAGAAGTTGAGCTATTTTTAGACGGGGATTGTTTTCAAAAGACTATGTCATCCATGATTGCATAGATTGTACCTCTTCTTCCTTACGAACAGTTTATGATCCGACAAGGCAAATGGAAAGCTAAAGGTTGGTAATCTCTTCTTTATGATGAGACCGCAGGAAAGAAAAGGGCAGGTTATCTACACACCCTGTAGAAGCCATCCTGACTACGTGTACTAAACTGTGTGTGTGTGGGAGGGGAGGATGGGTCTGTCTCCTTTCCATGTGAACATTTTTAATCTCGAAAATGTTTCTGGCGGAAGCTTTGCGTGCTGGAAGGAGGTAGACAAAATAAATGAGATTTCGGAGCGTTATGGTCTAATACCACGGACGCCCAGCAGAGAACTCTCGAGAACCTTCCAGGATTCCACATGCCACGTGTCATGGCTAAAAACTGAGCATAATTAATGTCCCGACGAGACTGTGAGTCTCTAAACTTCACAATGCAAACTCGATGTGAAACTTGAGGCTATTCCATCGCTTACCACGGGAATAAAAGTGAGTTCATTGTAAATTTTTGTTTTACAGAATCAAAACAAATCAACAAATAAAAACAAAACACTTCCTAGAGTGCAACATTTATCTCTGAAGCTCATAAGCACTAGTTCTTTTTCATAGTAGCATGATTATAAGGCTCAACACAGAACAGAAATACAAAAGGTAGGAAACCACAATAATTGTTGTCAGACCGACATGTAAAGATATTGTTATGATGATATTGAACAGAAAAATGTACGGAATGCCTCACTAGGCCCATTGTATCTTGTTCAAAGGTCGAATATTTTGTCCATTGATTGGTAAAGATCAGTACTAAATTTTATCCCCTCAAATCTGGGTGAATAACCCCGCTATCGTTCACAAGAAACAATTTTATGAGCATCGCCATGCACTGAAAATGGTCAGACACATTTGTACAGAGATGGTCATAATTAATATTTGGTTCCAGCCTTCCCATTGGCTGAAACCTTTAGAACGTTAATGCACCCGTGTATCTGAGGTCTGTGCTAAAATAGAACGAAAAAGGAAAACTAAAAACAACAACAACCACAACAACAACAGTTGAAATTTAAAAAAAACTTATTTATCCAGTACGAGCGTGGCATTCACCCAGCATTTAGCAAAATGCACCCCCCACTATCCTGTAAGTGAAAATAGAAAGGCCAAGATAGCCATGGCAAGACCTATTTAACAGCGTATGTAAAACTTATTGAACAGAGTCTACAAACACCTCGACCTTTTAAAATCTGACTCCAGATGCATTTGCTAGAACCACGTGGACCGAGTCAGACAAATGAAGACCTGCAGACACCAAATCTTTCTCACAAGGATGGCTAGATACTGCTGCACCCACTCGCCCCACCCTTTTCCCTTCGCACACCCGTTCGGGACTTTCAGGGTGACCGTGATGGATGCGTAACGGCTGATAACTGCTCAGCTCCTCCACAAGTGCAGCGTCCATTGACGGCGTAAGAGCACTTAGCAAGATAAACACGGCTGCTCCGTCAGTCGCGCACACAGGACGGAGAGAAAGAAAGAAGAAAGGAGAACAGAAAGAATTATCTTATTTTTATATGAGCTCGGTGATTGTGGGACTAAGTGGTAAAACTCCGCACACAGACATATACAACATAGGGGCGGACGATTCTCTAGTTGAATGGGAGGATATTATTATAGCACACGCATGGGAGCTTTGGGGGTAGGTGGCAGGGTGGTGTGGTGTGGCAGGGACAATGACTGTTCTCGCTGCTTGTCTTGAATTTTGTTTTTTGTTGCTAGCTGGAAGGGTGTGTGTGGAGGGGAAGCCTTGGAAAGAAAGTCTTCCTGGGCAACTGGAAGCCACCCCAGATGCCGTCCCTGCAAAATACCCGACTGACAGACGAGCAGAGAAAGGCGGCAACACACACACACAGAGCTACACACACCCCGAAAGCAAAATAGAATAACACTACAGACAAACGAGTCCAATAAGACTCAAAATATTCACCCCCACCACACACACAGAGACTCCACCAGCGAAAAAGTCCACAAGAATAAACCTAAAGAAATGTATGATAACATATAGAAGCGAGAGTATAAAGTGTTATCCCCCATGGATGGCTATTTAAAGAAAGAGATAGAAAGTAGTGCCTACCTCACATCGCTCATTATCGGAAAAAGTCTCGCGAAACTTTTTTTTAGTCCGCATCGACTGTAGGGTGAGCCGGTCTGAATAAGCTAATCTACTCTGTGAGTAACGAACGATGGAGTCAAAATGGCCAGAAATGAAGGTATAGGCGTGAGAAATCGTTGCAGCATTTACAGACATTGGCAGCAAAATCTGTATGCTGCAGGGCGATTGACAGGACACGTAAAAGAAAGAGTTTTACCGTTGTTACAACAATGATGACCTAACGAGCCACAGTGATGAGTGTCACCGAGGGCCCGATGAGGAGGCCAGGCACAGACAGGGAGGTCATGAAGGGGTCTCTGAGGCCAGACACAAGCCATGGCTGTGAAATGTCTTTTATTGCACTGTTTCGCGCTGACTTGCACATCTCAATCCAGATTTTTAATGTCCCCATGGACCAGGTGCTATTCTTGTCAACAGACATCTCTTCAAGTCTGGAGTTAATGGAGCTGGAACTTTGCACGGTTTTTTGAAAGAAGAAGCAGGAACTGACCTTCTCGCCTTCGTCCTACAGTTATGGTGAGGGCTTGCTAACTCTGTAGATACAGAGTAGGGTAAAACAAACCCTGGGGATACGAATGTACCTGTGGCTCATGCCTGCGGCCCCAGACCACCTTCCTGAGGCAACTAATCGTATCGCAGTTACGCCAGAGAGCGGCTCTCCCAGCCTCGGCACCACACAAGCTGCGATGCACGCTCATCAGCCACAATTCCTCTAAAGATCGAAGGCAGAGTGCATGATGGTAGCAGCCGGCAGTTCGTCAGGCGTCCATACTAGTCACGTGCTCGCCGGTGGCAGTGTGCGCCGACAGCCTGGCGCCCTCGCAATGATTCACAAGTGGCCTCCTTCACTCGCTCCGTCTGCTTTATTCTCCCCACCCGTTCATTCAGATTCTTTTTGTGCAGCTTTCATCCTTCGGTTAGAATTATTGTTATGATTGAGGTCATTTTTTAACATTTTTATTCAACAACACATAGAATCCTACATAGAATAATTCAAGATTTAAGCAATGTCATATTTATTATTGTTCGAGTTGACAAGCTTTGAAGGGGACCCAGTAAATATATTATTATTTTTGTTGCTAAGAAGCAACAACTAGGATTGAAATAGCAAATGGAGCACTCCAGTTTCTTCCGACTGTCAACAGCTTCTCGTGTCCAGGTGACTTCCAAAGAAAGGGACAAGTGACCACTCTGTGATTGCTTCATTCACTCGTGTGCGTATATTAGTGATTGTTGGAGACAGTGTGAGATTTTTAAGTAACCGATGCAGACTTTGAGAACGCCGGCAGTGATGTACCCTTAAAAAATTTCCCAACTCTAGAGGCTGGCTGGACGGGGGCGCAGAAAGGAAGGAGGGAGGGGTCTTCACATGGGCACAGCAAGGAACACAACCCGCCTCTGTTGACCTCCCGGAAATCGACGAGGATTTCGCGCATGCTCGCTAAAGAGGAGAAGCCAACAAACATTCCGCGGTTGGTTGGATAGAGACAGACATTTGTGTGTGTGTGGAGGCGAGCTCGGCAGCTAACAACAGTATGCAGCGGCCGTTAGACGGTCAAGAGAACTTAACGACATTTATTCAGTTAGAACTCCACGTCGGCAAACATCGTTCTGTTGACGACGAGACATTCCCTCGTGTGCACAAAGACAGTCAAATACCCTGCATAGTGGATAGTGTAACAGCATAGTGGACAGTGTAACAGCATAGTGGACAGTGTAACAGAGAAGAGGAAACAGTCAGATGTCCACAATATGGAACAAATACAACTATTTCGCAATCAGACCAAAAAAGGAATTTTTGCCATCAAACCAGGGCTTTCATGCCTTAGTCAGGAATGACAGATGACATTCACAGCTCATCGATTTTCTTGACAAAATAAGTTTTCATCTCAGCGAAATACTTAGCCAAACCTTAAAGACCATCATCAATGGTTCGCGGATTATCAACGCATACTGATCAATATCTGCAAAATATACTTACTAAGTAAAATGTCTATCTCCACTAACTGGTGGTCTCCTCCTTTTCCTACCATCTCTTCCCCCACACTCATCCCTTTGTTTTATATTGCTTTTGTTGTTTGTGTAGTTTGTAACTTTTTGTGTTGCTGTTTTGGTTTTATTAAAAAAAAAACTGACCTCACTACAAAGCGGAAAATCCAATAACAATATCTTACCATTTGTAAAGCTCCGACCTATTTTAGCTGGCTATAAAATTAATAAAATATACAAGAAGGGAAAGGACAAAGGAACTGTAATATTCTTTAAGAATGGAGACAACGACAGATAAAGAGATTTTAATGTCCTCTCCTCTTAACTAATGACAGATGATTATCGATAACAATGATTGAGGATACTTAGTGATTGAGGACAATTAATGAGTCAATACCACATGTGACAAGTGACCATTAAGCTCGGTTTAGAAGCTGAGGGCTGAGGAGTGCTTATGGCCAACCGGGCCACCAATGGGCGCCGAGCAAACATCGTGATAGATTTGCAGTTTGTCATTGCTGCTTTTCTGTTTGCACTCGTGCGCACGTACACACACGCACACACGCGCGCGCGCACACACACACAGAGCAGAAAGAAAAAAAAAGGATGGCAGTTAGGAGTGCAAACTACTCTGGTTGTAGTCTGACAGACTGGAGGTGTTCTCGTGTTTTCCAAGCGCTCGCCATGTGATGCTTTGACCCACACGTCTGCTGCACATGCTTGCCCTCCTCCACACGCCCGCCGGTAGCCACACGCCAGGCCAGCAGCCCACACAGCCCACACGGCCCTCAGCACCGTTGACACGTCGTGACAGCTCCTGGGAAAAGGTCTGTCAACCGCTAGAACCCACTAACTGTCTGAAAACAAGAATTTGTGCTATTCCTTTTGTTTAAAATGATTGCTGCTAGGGAGCCCCTCCCTTCAGAAGTACATACAAGGTAAAAAATGACTGTCTGAGTGTCAGCCTATACGATGAAAACTAATGAACAAAGGACTGGTCTCTCTTTCCTGTCCCAAACGACTGTCAACCTTTCTAACCTCATCGCTGACATCATTGCCGACATTGTTGCTGTTAGTTATGAACACACAAACTTTCGTTTACAAATACCACACAGACGTGTTTAAACTATTTTTTAACAGAAACGATGCATGTTAAAGAAAATATTTACATTGTCAAGTGCAGTTTGATATACCTCGCGAACATCACCCACAGAGCATGCGCCAACGAAATAGCCTTGGCCAGTCTTTCACACCATTCCCGGGGACTTTCTAGATCACGTGACCAGAGTCGACACAAGGAATGTCAGTTTGTGGTGCGGAGACAACTTTACTGCTGTGTATGTTGCTGTACAGTCGTGTGTGGACTATGGACACAATTCTGTTGTATGGTTAAATCCCGGGCGAGCAAAAGCCAGAAGAAGCTCGCGTTGTGTTCAACTGATTTTTTTTTTCAGAGCTGCCCTGGAATTCAACAACAGCAACATTATTTTTTTGATAACATGGCTCCCTATGATGGATGTACATTTAATTAAGCTGCTGAAGCTGAAAGACAACAGATGCAAAAATCAAGTCTTCTTCCAACTGCCATCAAAATTCAACAATAACAGCAAAAAGGTGGAACCGGCAAACAAAAGAGAGAGACAACAGTCGATTGTTGATTAGGAATCGATGAGGAAGGCAGAAATAAAAGCAGAACAAAAGGAATTTCTTGGCGGGGAAGTAGCGGGGCTAGTGGGAGAGAGGTGAAGTGAAAAAGACGTGGATGCCAAAGACTGAGAAGGAAGGAGAGAATTATTTTATACAGTCATAGAAGCACGTTAGCAACTGGCGTGCGGCCATGACAGTTGGCTTCTGCTTGCTGATGGAGGGCAGAGGGAGCAGCCATCAAAAGCTGTGATCATTGGATGTAGTCTGTTACTGTAATACGTGACGTCAAATACAACATGACACAGTGGTGACGTCAAATACACCATCCTGCTGTGATGACGTCAAATAGAAAATCCTACAGAGGGACGTCAAACGGACCACCCGTCACCAGGATTGACGTCAAAGGCAGTACAAGAATTTCTATGGCAGTAAAGAGAAAATAAGAGAGCAGGCAAGAGCAGGCAAGAGCTGGCAAGCTACAAAAGAGATAACGGCAATGTTCTAATTATAGATACATCAACTAAAACGAGACCAATGGATGCATGAAATTTTGTTGAGCTGGTTCTTTCATCGCAATGACTATTTCATTATCCTGAGAGCAGCATATTGTATGAAGATGATCAATAAGAATTATGTTAACCGAAATTTCTGTTTAAAAAAATTATCCGGTAACACGAGTTAAAAGACAAAAATTAAGGTTGCTGGTAGAACATTTCCAGTCACGCGGAATCAAACATGCTGAGCAAGCAAAAGGCTGTTTTGAAGTGCGTACCTCAAGTCTCGGAATCACCTGATGTTTCCCGACAAACGTGCGTCTGTAAGTGTAAAGCGAGCATAGGATGTTTTTGTCTTTGATATCCTTTTTCTTTCAGTCGCAACAGTCTGGACGTATCCGAAGTAGTCTGCTTCGTCTAACTGTCGACAGCACCTGACTTGTGTTTCGTCCAATCATCTTTCGCATCTTTGTCGACAAACTGTTAATTAACTCCCTTCCTTACAGTGTCTCGCTGACACGACTTCTGTTGATGGCTGAGTTCACATTTCAACGGCATAGCACAGGCCTGCCTTTCTACTTTTTAATTTTTTTTACTTTTTTTAGTAAAAAAGTTACTCAAGTATGCGTTATGTCAGGAATGTGCAATAAATCTTCATTACAAGCATTGGACTCATCTTTGCTGTCACCTGACCAAATGCTCAATTTTTTTTTTTTTATCTTTAAACTTTGCGAGCATGTGGCAAACTTAGTGAACTCCCTCCCTCCCTCCCTATTTTTTACGGTTTACTTGAATTTCCTTCTTGAAAGCAGAACAGGATGAGCAACTACCTAATGCATTTACAAAGTTATTGTATTACAGTATTCGCCTTTCTCCCAACGTGTGGAGATTGTTCTTTAGCCAGGTATTAAAAAAATGCAGTGCATAGATAAAAATATTTTTCGTGTCTTCTTCAGCAAGCCACACGTGTGTGATGCACGATTTTAAGAGTTTTTCCTGCGCTGTTTTTATCCGAAAATTTAGGTTGCTCCACGATTCATATCTCCCAATTCTCAGCAATTGCTTTTTCTGGTGTCAAGTCATTGGCCATTTTCGCCTAGTATGCCGGCTGGCACAAGTTGTTTGTGTCGGTATTAAAGGAAATAAAAAGGTTAAATGTTTGGCAGTACTCCGAGTTTCTCAACTACTCCCTCACCTCACACATCCCAGCTTAAACTTTGCTTATGTTCTCACCCAGCGTTTAAAGTCCTCTAAACAATTTCCATTAGCCAGTTCGCCGGCCTTTATACAGATTTTATCTCTTGTCTTCATATTCCTGACAACTAGCCACAGAAAACCGAAGAGTTTGGTTTTTTTTTTTTTTGAGCTTTAGAGGCTGGTTGTCCCTCTTTCTCTCTCTCGTTCTCTCACACACACTGTCAACCCCTCGCTAAAACCCGTTGTCAGCTTGTCAGTGTGTTCGACATCACCTGTGAAAATTGACACATTCATTCAAAATTTCAAAGAAAATGCAACCACTCACTCCTGTCTCTTCTTCACACGAGCCTGTGTTTTGGTTTTATGTTGCATTGTGATTAAATCTCGCGATCAGCTGATTACCACCGATACAACATAGACGACAATAAACGGGTATCTAGTTTACAGTCGTCTGCTTACCAATGTTGGAAATGTCACGTGACATCGTCTTCCCATCCGTGACTTCATATCTAACAACTTCACAGACCCTCCTGATACTCACCCGAACAATCCCTCCACAGTCGTTTATCAGGAGTGGCTGTATGTTTGACAGACAGGCGACTATCGTTGTATCGGATACCCGGGTCATACCAACCGATGCCCAGTTGATTCCTCGGTTACCTAGCAGCACTCAAGCAGGTCTCAAGGAGAACAACGATTCGCTAATTGTTCGTCAGTCTATTGAGTGACCCGAACTTAGGCCTTGGCCCGTTTATGCCTGACCTTCGGCAAAGATTACAAATAGTTTTTACGGAGCCGGGATAGCGACCTCGCCACGTAAGACAGGTGGCAACTTATCGTCTGTCTGGCCGGCCATTTAAAGTCAAGTCGGAGTTTAGATAACTCCAGAAAGAAAACAGTGAGTGATTGCACTTTGTTCGTCGCAGAGCCTGTGTCTGCCGATAAAACAGTCTACAGTTGCTCCATGATACATGTCATGTGTCAGGCTACAAGGACGAGATATTCATAACAGACTGATAAACTGTACGACTGGACAGGCGAGCTGACAAACAGGGAGTCGAACCCCGAGACGCATGCACGCGCGCAGACTTACACACCTGTCACTCGTCCACCAAGAAGCATTTCAGGGACGAGAGAGAGAGTGCTGTTGTTGTTGCTGCTGCTGTTGTTGTTATTATTGTTGTTGTTGGAAGGGTGGAAGGTAGTCGTGGGTTACAAGAATAAAACTGAGGAAAAATAAAACTAATCCACAGGAAACTCGACCGTAGTGTTTTCTTACCTGCATCTAAACAGAAATAAAGAAAGTGTTAAGCGTTCACCTGTATATTGTTCTTCCATAATAACTTCTATAATGTATTTCACTTGACACTTGATTGCTTTACCTGTTGGCCAGTGGCTCAACTATATCACGTGTACCTACGTAACAGCCGGTACATACCGTTGCCGAGTAACGCCATAACGCTACACTCCGATACACTGCCGAAAAGTTCGTCGATACCCAGTCTCATGTACCCGGGTCTGATCTGCACGCACGTGGAATTTCACGGGGCTGTTCGCATGCACGCGCGTGTTTTATTGATTTTATTACGGTATCAACTTCCCGTAATAAACATCCCCTTATCGTTGAGATCCGAAGCAGAAATAAACGGTTTTCCACGCAGTGCGTACGATACCAGCCTCGTTATGACAAATGACGCATGCTGTTACCCAGTCGACTCCAGCAACTGTTCTGCCGGCCGCCAAGGCGACACGACCCTGACAATTTATGTCGGGTGAGCAGCAAAGCACGAGCAGCCATGGGAGGTAGGATGGGGGTCGGGTGGCGGGGCGGAAAACGGGAAGTGTGGGGTGTGGGGTTGTGGGGGGGCTAGACTACGGGGATGTGGTCGGGGGTGAGAGGAGACAAGTATGGCAGGGAGCAGAAGTGGGTAGGCTGGGAGGGAGGGGGCGGTAGGGGAAAAAACCCGCATTTCACTCACGGAAGAGTAACTCGGAAACAGATCCTCCTATGTAAGCGGATTTTTATCTTTCTCTTGTCGGATGGTTTCACCTATCTTGGTTGATAGCAATAATATGCGCGCACGTTCTCTGTGTGTGAGTGCCCGCGCAAGCATGCGCTTGTATGTGTGAGTGTGTATATATGTGTGTGTTGTAAAAAAAAAAATAATAATAAAAAATAGCGTTTTTCTCGTCACTACAATCACCAAGTGAACCTGTTTGTACAAAAAGATGTAAGAATAGAGCATCTATCCACCTTTACCATCCCTTCTTTCACTCATTCCTTAACTCAAGTGATATGACTTTGCTAGTATCTGCTTACTACCAGCCCTCCCAACATAAAAAAGGAAAAACTATGTGTGGTCACAATTTTCAAGAAAACTCCGAGTTTTAACAGCTCGCTACATAGATAAAATCAGACTAGACGCGCTTTGGCTATTAATGAAATGAGAGCAAGATTAGTTAATTAGCTTTTATTCCATTTCAATCATTTCACACTCCATCCTCCACGCAACCCTATCAACTGTTTATAATATATTTATAATCGCTATGATTATTATTATTGTCTTATTTTTATCGTTGATTTTCATTTTTGACAGCATTTAATGACTTTTTTTTATTTCTTCACTTCGAATATTTTAATAAAATTTGAAATGCAATGACATTTATTAGTGCACCTGCATTACTGTGAAATGAGTAGACTGCGAATATTCTTTGCAGGAAAGCAAAAAAAAATAATAATAATAATTAAAATTGCATACGTGAAAGAGGAGGCAGAGATAAAGAAAGAGAAGAAGAAAAAGACCTTAAGTCTGAGACAGAGAACTATCAACCAGTCAAACAATCAACACTTCTAGATTTCTGAGACTCTCCGATTCCCTCAGTTTCCTAGAAGCATTCTCTCTGCGTGCTCGCCCTATTGCGGGGGCCCACACCAAGACCGAGCGCTGATGAGGGCCAAACGTTGGTCGGCCCCGGCTGCCGAGCGCAGTAGGAACGTTCAGTCTGCGACCATCTGTTACGTCTTGAACAGCCACTCAACGGCGCCTACTGGCATCTCGAGACTGCCCTTCTTTCACCACTTTCGCAGTTGTCCGCATGCCTGCATAATAGTTCTGATGGGTATATTTCTACTCTGCTCTCTTTCCAAATAATTTCTTCCTCCTTTTTGTCTTCCTTCTACTTCTGCATTTTTTCTGTTTTTCTACTAGGCACTCGATGGAAAACGGCGTAAAAGCAGAGATTTAGAGATTTTTTTTTTACTGCATTTTATAAAACGTAAGACTTTTGCACACTGATCAATGAAATGTGGAAATGAAAACGAGTGAACTGTAGTTTGTGTGCCTTCATTTATCATGATTCAAGGTTCGAACTAATTTTTCTTTCGCCTTTTATAGGAGACGAGGGATTTCGTGTGTGTATATATATATAATCAATCAATAAAACCTAACAGATCTTCTGAGAGAGGCTTACAGAGAGTGAGAGAGAAAGAGGCTGGGAGATAAAGAGAAGGAAACAAGGAGAAAGATGTGCGTATCTGTGTGTTTGCGTGCGTGCATGCGCACTCGTCTGTGTGCCTGCATGAGATGCAGCTCGCACAGGCAAACCAACGTTTCTGGAGGCAACAGAGAGCAGAGCCCTCGACATGGCTCGTGAGAAAGGCTCTTCTCCGGCCTGGCGTCCCGCCTAACGTGTGTGTGTGTGGCACGAATGATGAACGTCTTTCCAACGCCTCAAGTCGGAGCCCTCTGGGCAACAACAGCAGCACGGACACCGACTGCTAGACTTGGCGCTGTTGCAGCGCTGGATGTCCACATATACTTGTGAAGTAAATCAATGCCTCTACAGGTTGGCTCTTACCCCCTAACCCCTTCACCCCATCGCCATGACATTGCCTTAGTTGCTGGCATGGCTTGAAACTCAAATAACCAACATTCCCACCACCACCACCACCACCATCACTACAAACACCCTCTATATCTATCTTTCTCTCTCGTCGAGAAGAGACTGATTATGTCATCCATTTATCATTTGTTTGTGCATTTTCATTCACCGCCGTATCTATTCAAAAGCACTTTACACATCCCACATGAACACACGCGCTCACACCACACGTAACACACGTCTCACACACATTTACACGCACGCACGCACACAAACAGGGAGAGAAGAAATCTGATGGAGACAGACGCATCCCAAGAGAGAGAGAGAGAAAAAGTGAGTGACCGATTGACTGACAAGACTGACAAGAAGATTCTTCAAACGCCACCAACGGCACCTTTTTTTCGCCCGATCGCTGGCTTTGAGGTTAGCTCCCCACCGATAAACAGCCTCCTCTTTCAGCTGTTAGCGGTTAGGTTATCCAACTGTTTTCATGGCAACGGCATCAGTTGGCAAGACGTGCAACTCCAGAGCTCCAGTAAATGTCCGCTTTTTTGAGAATCGAGCAAGACGAGACACTTTAATGCGGTCACCCCCCTTCCCCTTCTCCTCCAGATTTTTTTTGTATCCCAAATCCCCTCCTCTCATCCACTATCTCCTCCTTTTTAACCCCCTCTCACTCGCTGCTTCTCACTCACACTGTCAACAGTAATTGTCCTTGTCGTTCTTTCCCCCATTGTGCGGCTATGCCCTCTGTAACCAACACCCCGCACCCGAAACCTTAATAAGCGGGTGCCGAGAGTCGACGACTCATCGCAGACATTTTTCGTGTCACGTGCTAGGAGCGAGACAATGGCTGCGCTGCAGCCGAACCGTGACGGACTGGTTAGCAGGCACCTGCTCCGGTCTCCCGAATTATGATCTGCTCCACCCTCACTCAACCCCTATCTCCACAAAAAAAGTTCGATCTGAGAGTGCTGCGTGTACAGGTAGTTGTTCTTGCATCCTGACAGGGAGAGACAACCCTCTGTCTTCCGGCCCACCCCTTTCCTGGCCTCGCGACCCCTCATCAGTCAGGAAGTTTTAAACGTTATTGCAGGTGCTGACTTTCTTCTCTTGGTTGTTTAAAAATATTTATCTTTTATAAAGTTTACAAACAGGCAAGTTTTCCTCCAAATATAGCAACAAAAACAACAACAACAAAATAAATAAATAATCGAAACTGTGTCCGGAAACTGTTTAGTTTAATTCCAGAATCGTGGACAGATTTACCAAAGTTGTACTTTAACTATTGATGCGATATCAATGCCTGGTTCCTCCCTACCCCACCCCTCCAAGTTGTACTCTAGGATGGGTCGCTATATTCATCAGGCTTTGACGTGGAGTATCAACTAACCTCGCCTGCTGAAAGAACTGCTTCTACTCGGCGTGCCGAGCGTTTGTTGTCATTGCCGCCACTACATGCGAGGCATGCCCTCGACAGCTCGAGAAGATGGAGGGACAAGAGGTATGCGCGGTGGCCGAGCGTCACTGTACGGTGGGGTAAAATGATTTTTGTTTTCGTTGGGGAAGAGTGTCGGGTCAAGTTTTAGCGCGCCTGTTTTTCTTCTTGCCGGGGTATTTTTTCTCGGCGCGGTTATTGATATATTTATCTTGACGTCGCGGGGACAAAACGCAGCGCCACCACGTGAATTTCAAGGGAAACAATAGCCGCGTGCACAGTGAACTTATCAGCAACGTCAGCAGGTCTTCGATACCGACATTCTTGTAAGAATTGTCTTCTTCTCTTCTTCTTCCTCCTCAGCGGGAGAACAAGCACGCACAAAAGATATCTTCCCATCCCTCTCCTCTTCCTACAATTTATTTTATTATTAGGAGTAAAATCGACAAACTAAAACAAGAAAAAATAACTAGAAATCCCCAAACAGCGAGAAATCTTGAGAGAAGTGAGTGCGAGAGGGACTGTGCGGCATGGCGAGTTCCTGGCTCCCAGAAACACGTGCCAGAACAACTGATCGCCGAGACTTTAGACAGATAAGTAGTCCACCTACCCTGGGCGCCGCGCCTCTATCTACCCACCTCTGCTACCCTTGCCGGCTCGACAGCGAAGGAGGGTAGACCCTCGGTCTGATGGCAGAGATAAGCGCGCGACGATGATGAAGGGAGATCAGTCGTCGAGAACAGGAGCGCGTATGCCAGAATGCAATAAGTCCTGGTGCGAGTTAAGCCCTCGTCGCTACCACCGGCCGAGCACTCGCCTACCCGCAGCGGCACCGCTCCGCTGGGCTCCTTTTATGTCGGCCAGTCTAATTTATTGTTTGAACCTGTACCCATCCATCCTAAAAGCCATTTAACTTTTGTTATATAGTTATTTATATAAATTCGTATATGAATCGACATTAAACATTTTAAAGTAAAAAGTTCTGTCCCCCTTACGCCTCTTGACTTCTATTATTTCAGCATCGCCAATGACAAGACTTACAAGGCTACGATGCCTGTTGAGATGAGTTTCTTACCGCGCGTGAAGAAGTTTGCTCACTCGTTCACATCAACAAGACAACCTGCGACAGCTAGTTTGCTTACATGATTCTTTTTTCTCCAGGGGCGGGCAGACATACACGAGTCTCATGGGAAATTTGCGAGTGACAAGAGACCAGTAATAAATTGAGAATCAGCGAAACGTTGACTGCATATTTTCGATCCATATAAATGCTCGTAAATTTTTAATCAGGATGACGGATGACAGAATTTTTATTTCTCAGTATCTGACATTTGTGTTGAATCAGAGAAAATTCTCTTACTCGCAGAACGACCTTAAGCACCGCAGGAACAAGTGAACAAGTTAACTGTATCCCTAAACCCGAAAAAAGCAATTGATGAGAAGTAGACAAACTGTTGTCCGTGTGTTTGTCTTTTAGTCCTCTGTCTTCCTGTTTGTTGTCTGACCTGTTCTCTCACCCACTTTTGGACGCGCGCGAGTGCCTAACAGGCTCGAGAAGAAATACAACAGATAAGCTAACAATACAAGTAACAACTGCAAAGAAAAAGATGCACAGGAAAGCAGAGGGAGGGAGAGAGAGAAAGAGAGAAAGCGAATCTTGAGCTACAGCAAGTGCCAAGCTGCTACCCGACAGACTGAAAGACGAAGCTGATCATGTGGGCGTTACTAGGCAACCTCCTTTGTCACAGCAATTTGCTCAGTGGTGTCCCTGACTGAAAACAGATCACACAACCCAAACAGAAGAAAGAAAGAAAAATACATTAATGAACAAAAGAAAGAATCAACCGCCCAAACATAAAAAAGGCAAAAGCCATAAGGAGGAAAAAAAAAATATTTGATCAGCAGAAGTATCCATTTCCAATGTCGGATTATGACTCCTGGTGACATTTCAATTTTGTCGATTGCAGAAAATTCTTGTTCTCCGTTCTTGACAGGAGTTGCTGTCCTCAAAACAATGTTGATAAGTGCTTGAATGTACGCGTGTATGTTTTGAGTCAGTGTGTGTGTTTTCGTGTGCGTATGTGTGTGTGTTCGCGCGCGCACAGCGAGAGGGAAGATGAAGGGAACGATAGAGTCGCAGAGAGAGAGAAAGGAAAGGTGTGTAGCGGCTGGCACACTCCGTGCAGACAAAGGACGAAAAGTAGAAAAGTAGTTGAATTATTGGGACGGGGGAAAGGTGGTTTTGAAATCTCCCCCCTCTCTCCTCCTGTGCAGTCTCATCTGATGTAATCTGAAAGGCGGAATGATTGAGGCGAGAATGCACCCATCAAAGCTTCTCAGAAAGGTACTTAGTGGCAGGAGGGATGTAGTTATTCGCATGAACAACCCTCCTCTATAAACACTGAGAACAGAATATTTTAATAAAATGAACCCGCCATGACTGAACATAGCCTTTAAGGCTAGCTTGGATATAAGGCGATCTTTGACATGGTCTTCTCTGTTATTTATTTATTTCTCTAAGGTTATTGACTTGACATGAACATTCTCTGCGCCAGGTAAAATATCACATATACAGTGAAGAATATTAAATTGTTCAAGACGAGCTGTCACATCGAACTATCAAGCGACAGCTCAGATAATATTGAAAACAGGTTTTATCAACTGGGAATTAGATACAGTCTTTAAAGTTTTTTTTTAAAGAAATGCAGTCCAGTCAGCATTTTTTGTAAAATTGATTTTTTGTTTTTACCTATTTTATTTACAATGCTTTCTTCGCTTACAACACAGCCGAAAGTCAAACCAATTTCTTGTACACAAGGGCAACAACGGAGTGTTTGCTAGTAAACTTCATGAGAAAACCAGTTATACACTTCAGGATTCACTGATTATTTTTACAAGGTCAAAGGATAAAATATTATATCCAAGGAATGAGCATCCATTGTGGAAAGAGAAATAATAATAGTGTAATATTGTTTTTTTGTAATATACCATAAAACCTGACATATAAACAAAACAGAGGGCGGTGTCAAGTGTGTTTCCAGGTACTCATAACAAATCTTTCAAAAAAAAATACAAATAATAAAAACACTTCTTTCGTGAGAAAAGGCTACAACAGCAGATTTACTCCGAGAATAGAGACACATGTCACAGACAGAATGCAGTATTAACGGTCAAAGAAACTACAACTACCAGAAAAATATGAACAAGAAGATCTCCATGGCAACTATCCGCATGTTGGCTTTCTTTTCTTGATAAAAGGCTAAGCATCGTATTTTTCACTGAAAATTTTATCCCCTCTCCAGCTGTTAGCTGCCTGAAGTTTGTCACTGATGCGTTTGTCATTTCTTTTTGCTGATTTGCTAAAAATGTTTGGTAAAAGGTCTACCGCGTGGGGAGGGGAAGGGAGGTTTCAAGACAGCAGTCATACATACACACGTGATTTACTAAAAGAGAAGCTATTCCATAAGAAGGAGATCGAATAAGAGCTAACATTTTGTTCTTCTGTCTTTTTGAACTCGGATTCAGCGAGTGTGTCAGTCAGGAAGCATATAATTGCTTTATCAACTATCCACATTATTTAGTTATCAACACCTGTCACCACCTTCTGCTTCGAGATATACTATTCGTCTTTAAATATCGCTGTGTGCGAATAAATTTTGTTTATATTTGTAAAAAAAAAAATTCAAAATGTTTATTTATTTATGAGATCGCGGGACTTTAAATAAAATAAGGTCTAATTTTCTTTCATCTTCAGCTAATGAAAAAAAAGAGTTAAAAGTAACGGCCGACTGTTTGTCTTTCATCATATATTTGTTTCGGATTGTTTTCGTATATTCTGGTTGTTGTTTACTTTAGCCTCTTTAGTACTGCTTGAGTAAACATCTAAGACAAAAGAAAGAAAGCTATCAGGAGTTTCAGAGGTTGAAAGTTATGAAACTGCTGATGTGACTCACTCACCTGGCGACATGACTGTCAGAAGAAGAAGAAAAAGTCGTAAAAGAAAGGAACACGAGGGCACAGAACGTTGTGCAGCGGTCACTTCCGACATCCTGCAAAGTGCACCTCAAACATCATACGACCCCCAGCAACGACCAGCAACGACCAGCAACGCTGTCCGTAGACCTCAGGCAACGAGGAGACAACTTGCGTCGTAATCCACGAACTAATCCATACGAATCCGGAACTCACAGAAAAAGTCCAATCCAGAATATCTTGTACGATTCGGATGATTGTTATTTATCGATGACTTTAGCCTCGTTTTGCAGAAGGAAAAATTTAATTACTCCTGTTTTTAAATGACTTGTTTGGTTATCTTAAGGCACACCGAGCCACGAAACTGCTGAAGTAAACAAACAAACTCTTTCAGAGAAAAAAACACAAAAATCAGTGCTCAGTCTCCTTCGCGGTCAAGTCGTGGCTGGAGCAGACGACACCGATTCAGTCAGTCAAGTGTCTCCCAAACTTTTGCACCAAACCGTGAAAATGTCGACGGAAGCAGACGATAGAAAAGTCGACTTGGTTCACAGACTGTCATCCGAAGCGACCATCGCAAGTAGCTGTAAGCTCCCAACAATAGCTTCGCTTTTTTCGCTGTGGTGACTTCTGTCCCTGCAGCCAGCGAGAAGATCACTTGTTTGTTGATGTTTCTGCATGGATGGCCGCTTCATTCACTGCCTTCGCTCCAGGGCTGTCTACCGTTAAAACCTCTCTCCTCCCACTTCGCAGCGTGGGGGCACCTTTTTTTTTTTTTCCTACTGTCAGCGGTTGTGGCTGTATGGTGGTAACCCCTGCCCACTCGCCTGTACACAAACACGCGCAGACTGCCGGCGAACTGCACGGCGAACTCCAGGCCGAGCGGCGCGCCAGCGGGAAAACAGCCACAGAAGCAGACGATACTTTTGGAAGAGCCCGGCGTCAGCCAATCAGAACGCGCCTTGCATGAACCCGCGCCAAGTGTGAGTGAAGCTCTGACTGCAGGAACACGTTGACGGTATTTATGAACCCACCTTCTTCCTGTGCCACTTCATTGCCTCCTTCCCCACCTAAACAACGTGGAGATCTTCTTCTTCTTCTTTTTCTTCCTCCATCATATCATGCTTTCTCTGTTTCAGCTCGCGCATTACGCCGCGCGCACGTTACCGTTGCGCTGATATTTGGCCTGCAAGGGGAGACGACTCAGGAATGCCGCGCGGCGAGCAGGATGGCGGAAAAAAACTCGATTTGACAAGGATGCTAGTCGCTGTAGCAAGTTTAATCTCGGACCAGCCCCCTCTCGCATGTCCTGGCTGGGCCTGGTACTTGTC
The DNA here is from genome assembly GCF_003073045.1 of Pomacea canaliculata. Classification (NCBI taxonomy): domain Eukaryota; kingdom Metazoa; phylum Mollusca; class Gastropoda; order Architaenioglossa; family Ampullariidae; genus Pomacea; species Pomacea canaliculata. The sequence goes on from NC_037598.1 coordinate 23,629,600, forward strand.
GGAGACTTGGGAGCTGGCTTAGCGGCGCTGGGGTGTGGGGGATGTGTGATAGTCGGGTAAGTGCTTCAGAAAGGCTATTAATGTTTCCTCCTGACGGAGTTCTGTGCTCCTGAGAGATTAATATTTAACCTGTGTACCTTTGAAAATATATTTTGGAAGTGCGCCTCCCCTCACTCCATGCACCAAATTATGTTCTAACAACACGATTAGTTAAGCTTATCTGGAGTATTTATAGACTATGAAATTTCTCATAAATCTAAGCTCTTAAAAAAACGCTTGCATCTGAATTATATTTCATGAAAAAGATTGTGGGAGTTGACAGATTGAAAGTATCCAGAAAGTATTATAATGATTATTATTTTATTACATTTTACCAAGATTAAATATATCACTATTTTAGAAAGGGATTAATTTCGGCAGAATACAGATCGTTTCCTGTTTGTATATGTGTTCATGCATATGAATAAACAAACACGGAGGTGTTCGTGAGTAAATATCTAGTGGCCTATAGTGGTCGACAATCCTACACCGTGGTCTAAGGCTTAGTTAAAGAAAATGTTTGCTAAGCCAGGTGTCGTATTTGGTGGTCCATGATTGTACGAGTTAAAAAGGATGAGAAGAATAAAATCCTACTTTATTATCTAAGGTCCTTGACATAATTTAGTTCCAGAAAAATACACGTGAAACCAAACATGTTGACATACTCTCACGGATGTTTGGAAGTCATTTATCTTAGCTTTTACCTCCCTGAAACTTAAGAGAACATTTATTTATTGAAAAAGAAAAGAACTTTTCTATGTAATCCAGACCCTGAGGCATAACCTACAGTTGTATTCTTCATACCTGAACATGGATCTTAAAATGAAAGAATATTTTCTACAGAAAATCCCAAAGCTTTTCCGGGATTAAAGTTTGGGGATGGGATTTGTTTATGGATTCCATTACAAGCGGAGGTACGATTAGGGATGGCATTTGTGGGTAGGGCAGGGTAGGGTGAGGCATGAGTATTTTATGCAGTAACCATGGGTTACTATCGGCGAGGTAAGAGATAGGTGAGGTAAATAGTTGTAATAAAGTTGTAGTATAGGACTAGATTAGAAGAGGAAATGAGCTACTTCGAGGTAAGGTTATGATTAGCACTAAGAGTGTGGCGGGAAAGAAAGCTAACTTCGTAGCTATGTAGCTATACTGAAAGTCAGAAGTCCTCATCAAGGTACGCACATACATGTATCATGAGCTCGTCCACACACTCATACGCAAGCACGCACTCCCACACACAGTCACACACATGCCAGAATGTGTGCTTGCACATCATCATGGGCGCACACGAGGGAAGGAGGGAGAGGGGAGAGATGCACATGCGCTGGTTTTAACATACAGTGTTCCAGCAAACTTGCTGTTGTCTGGAAGCCATTTTTGTTGTCTGTAAACATGTAGGCCAAGAGAACTTATCTGAAACTGCTGAAAAAGGCTTGTAAATGAGCTTGCTGATGTGTTTTTAACACAAAGACAATAATAACACCGGTTACTGCTCAAGCCCTGACGAAAAGCAAGCACCGTGCCCCCCGCGACCCAACCCCACCCGGCCGCGGTTTTTGATTCTTAAAGCACAACTTAAGCTGAAAATTATTTTGCAAAAGTAGAATTCATTCACTCCGCTGGTCGTTCAATCTGCATTTTTCTTTGCTGTTCTTAAGAAAATGTCTTATTTGAATTACTTCTTAGTTTCATGGGGTTTTTTTCTTTTTCTTTGTTATTTCTAATTATCTTCGTTTTTATTTTATTTTTTTAACCTTTATGTTCATGTTTCGTATTTTTTCTTCCATAGCTATTTTTCCTCTTCGTTAGTTTTAGCTTTTCAGGTATCTACATTTGACAACCTTTCAATTCTACTTTATTAAACGTGGCGTATTAAAACGAGAACTGCCGTGATTTGATTTATGTATTTTTCGTGATTTCATTTTGACTATCTTCGTCTCAAGGAGGCCTTTAACTCCTCGTCGCGGTCGCGATACATTAAGAAGCCGCGCGGCATCGCCCACGTGGATAAGATAGAGCCCTCTCGCCGCATCGCGCCGCCCGCCCATCGAACCGGACACAATTCTCGAATCGTTGATTGCTGCCGTTTGATGTGAGAAGGCAGCCTCTGAAAGGTAAAAGCAGGTTCTTTGCTGCTATCATCCTGGCCTTTTGTCTCAGTCTCAGCCTTCAGAAGTCGGATAAGTAGTGGCGTCTGCCGGTAAGGAAACGCTTTGCAGAAAGCGAGCAAAGTGGAGGAAAAGTACGAGGGCTGTCCTCTGCATCCACATACACCCCTTGTGCGTATGTTTATCCTTATCCACGTGTGAATTGCAACAACCCATGCCTACCATCCAGGTACTTGCTTTCTTTTTAATCTGTCTTTCTCTTTATACTTTCATTCCTTTTGTTTTCCTCATCATTCTCGAAGTATATATTCTATTTTTATCTTTTCTCGTTTTTCCTCTTTCTCTTTTTTTACAGTTCTCTTTCTCCATCGTTCTTTCTCTCTCTTTCTATCCTCGTTCTCTTTTTCTCCATGCCATTCTCTCCATCTGTTTCTCTTTGTTTGTATGTCTCTCTCTCTTTCTCCATTTATTTCTTTCAACATCTTCTTTCCTTCATCTCTCTATTTCCTCCATTTGTTTCTCTTCCACTCTTTTTTTCATTTGTCTCTTTCTCTATTGTTCTCTCTCCTTTAACCTCTCTCTCTCTCTCCTTTAACCTCTCTCTCTCTTTCTTTTGTGTGTGCCTGCCTGCTGGGAATTCCAGACGTTTGTCTGGCAGCATGTCGATGTGTCAAGGCGTGTCACCAATTCACTTTGTATACTATTCGGGGAATGAGATGAGAGAAACTGATTTATGTAACACTGCAGTTAAAGATGCAGATGGGGGCGTCTTGCTAATATTTACGTGAAATTTTGGCGCTGGGTTCTTTCTTGTGGGGACTGCAGCCTGGCTCGTCACCCGCTGACAACCATTTCAGACCAGTCGACTGGGAGCGGCAACTGAGCAATGCAAAAACAGCCCCGGGTGGAATATGTTTCAAATATACGGATGGAAATCCCCGGGTGGATTTTGTTTCTGATAAAGAGACCTACACCATTCTCTGTTTGGGAAACAAAGAGAGTGTGCGTGAGTGTGTGCTTGCGTGTGTGTGTGTGCGTGATACGTACGAGCGTCGGTCTGCCAGTTGTCCATTTATTTCTGCTCAGAGTGGGGGCATTTGAATGTGCTCTTGTGGGAATAATTTAATTACTTTTCAGAGGATCAGCGAAAATAATTAAATTACTTTTTGGGACATCGGTGATTTAAACAGCTGTAAAACTGCTTTTCTGAACGGGCTGCCGCAGAGAAGAGATGCAATGGGTTAAAAACGGACAGTTCAGGTGGTGAGGCTCCAGGATTTTTTTGCCATTATCTTTTTTTATTTTTGTTAAACGCCAGTTCATTAAATCAACATAAGGATTGCAGTTAACTGTTTCCCGCTTTTATGACGCGTCGTTATGGGAGGGTACTTAGAGAGGGAGGAACAGCAGGTTGAGGGTGTTGGAATGAAGGGTGATAGATAGAGTGATAGAGTTCTCTCCCTCTCTTTCTCTTTCTCTCACTGTGTGTGTTCGTACTTGTGTATGTTTCTGTGTGTTTACGCGCATACGTGGGTGTGCATGTGTGTGAATGTGTGTCCTCTAGTGTTTTCGTGTGTTTGTGCGCGCGCTCGCTTGCATACATGTGCATCGATGCTTGTATGCTTATGCCAATTTGGATGCGTCTTTGTGTGACGTAGAGTGTTTTCTTTGCTGTTTATAAGCGACAAAAGTTGGGATAAAACAAAACCACAATAAAAAAAATTATTAATAAAAGAATTCGATCTGGAGGAGAAGGCAGAAAAATATCGTAGCATGAAAAATATTCTGTCCTGGTAGTCTACTCTTCAGAAGCTGACAAAGCAGAAAATGAGTGAAGTGGACCAAGAAAAATACATGACGCATTCTTTTAATGTCCAGGAAAATAATGACGTTTTCTCTTACATTAAAAAGTACGTCATGGCGCTTCCTCTTACGTCAAACAAAAAAAAAAAAAAAGACATAATAATTCCTATTACGTCATGACCAAAATATTTTCTGATGCTCCATCTCACACCACTTGAAAAATTTTGCTTTGAACTGAGACAATAAGTGAGTCAATCGTCTTCTAATCCAGTCTTAACTCACGGGTAAGTTTTGACATCTCGGAGGTAAAATACTGCTGAGGGGCATAAATAAAATATTTTGCTGTAAGCTACAAGGTATTCAGGGACATCTACCTTATCTTGCAAACAGAAGAATGAAGCAGGCAATACCTCTGTGTGAGGAACGGGGGAGGGAGGGGAGATATTGTTTTTTGGGGAAGGCGGGATTAAGCGGAGATGGAAGGAAGAGGAAGAAGATGCATTTGAAATAGGCGAAGACGTAAAAAAAGTCATCCTAAAATGAATGCTTATGCTAGAGAACCTGAGCATACAGGTTTCAAAAAAAAAGGAACGATAAATTAGAAATATAACGATGATGAATGCAAAAATTAAGGACGGAAAACAAGAACATGAAGATGGTAAACGAGAAACAGGGTGACATTAAGGCAGTAATTATAGAAAGGCAATTCACTTAAGGAGTGCAAAGAGGAAACCAGAGTGGGTAAAAAATAAGACCTCCGACCCCCAAATCGTTCTATTTGCGATGTTGTTCGAGGCGAACCCCTCTCTCTGTCTCTCTCTCAAAATAAAAAAATCCAGATCAGTGACTTCTAGCCGTGGATATCTCTGATGTTGGAGACAACCCCTCTTCACCACTTATACTAGGATTGTCTTATTACCGAAACACGAGGACGTAAATAAAGCAGGACCTTTAGTGACATGGCGGAGAAAGGTTCTGCTGGCGGAGCGTTGTCTGTCGCCTGTCGGCTGGACAAGGTTGGACTGTGCTTCGCCCCGCTAGACTCTTCGCTACAATTTTAAATATTAACGGAAAGCACTTCCTGCCTGGCGACACGCGTCTGCCTGCCGAGCCATAAAGACCGTTCATAATACTGCACACCAATGCTGCTTCCCGCTGCACCGCACCAGGGTGGGAGGCTGGGTGGGCGGCGGAGGGATGGAGTTGCTGGCTGAATATTGTTTTCCTCCACTCGGTAGCAGGAGCGCCACAATGAGGCAATGGGGGGAACGATTAGGCTGTTATGCCTGAATAGGGCGGTGCTGATGGTGTCAGTAGAGGTCAGTCTTGGGAAGATGATAGTGTAGACTAGTCCTGGGAGGTTGTGAGTGTAGACCAACCTTGAGATGTTGGCAGCAGAGATCAGTCATGGGATCTTTTCAGCATAACCTAGTCTTGCAATATTGGTTGTACAGATCATTCCTTTTAGCGTGAGTTTGGACTAGTGTTGGCATTTTATTTTTTAATTTTTGTGTGGAGGCCATTCTCGAGAGGTTAGTTTAGACTAGTATTATGAGGCTGTTTAGATGCGTTGTAAGAGTTTGTTAGTGTAAAACAGTCTTCGTATTTTTGTTGTTGTTATTAGTTTAGACCAGTCTTTGGAGGATGCTAGAAGTGATCAGTTCTTGGACATTCCTTTCTTAGGATAATCATCGGAACACTTCCTAGTCTTGAAAAAAATTATTAGACTAGACAAACAACCTGTTTGTAGAGTTGTAGTCACTGCAGAAATGAAGATGTTTGTCTGTTTGTCAGTGTGTTTATTCATTCGTTCGCTGAATCCTATCTCTACCTAATATTGTATTCGCATGCATGTAACTATTCGTATAGATGTCAGTGTTCATGCGTGCGTGTCCGTGCGCGCGCGCTGGTCGTGTGTGAAGTGTTTCCTGTAGATGGGTGGGCTTATGTACTTCATCGCTGCAGCAACAGAAACCATTTTTTTCCTTTTTTTTTTTTACTAAAATTGGGGCCGACACATTTCCTGTGAGGTGAGAAGATAGAGTAATCTTACCTTTATAAGGGCGCGCCTTTAATTTTCTTTACTGATGGAACAGTTTAAAGGAAAGCATTAAACAGCAACTATTTCTCTCTTAACGGACTTGTAGCCTTTCTACCACCTCACCATCTGCACAACATAAAACCGTTGATGACGTCACTGAAAGTTCATGACGTCAGCAGAATTAGTGTGGATCAAGTTTCTTGGTTGATATTGAAACTTACTCATACAACGTATCCAACACAAAAACAAACATTTTTGCTTCGTGTGGGGCAAAGGCAAAAATTGAAAAGAAAATTCATCGGGAGACCGATAAAGTGCTAGCATCTAATGAACATTTGATGTAAAACGAATAACTGGCAAAACAAACGACTAATTGAAAGTTTTCATGACTTTCTCTTTACCTCCTTCTTTTCCCTCCATCCGGTCTTATCAGTCACTAGCTAGCCCGTCTGTACTCTCTTCCTCTTTCTCTCCTCCTCTTGCTCTATTTAGAAATATCGGTTTTCTGTGTTAATAGTGGCATATCTAGCTCAAATCATGTTCTCAGCTTATTGAAAATCAATCTGATCTTTCTACTTCACAAAGTTAAATCGTATTTCACTGTCGAATTAATAGTATCGTTTCTTTTAAACTCATTTCCTAACTTTGAGTTTAATTTGTATCTTTTATTCATTCATTTTCATTTTTTAAAAGTATTTTTTGTTTCATATATATATATTTTGTTTACCACGACTTTTCTGTGTCGTGTTTATAGGGAAAATACTTTGGTGTCCTTAAGAACAAAATAAGAGCTGCATAGGAATTATTTTAATCACAGCAAAGTAAATATTAAAAAGTAGATATTGAAAATTTATTATTGTTGTTTACAAGTATGTTAGCATAGTTATAAATTATTTTTAGAAAAACCTACTGGCACTTACATTATATACACAAAATATAAATAGTGAGAGAAATATTTGGGAGAAGAACTTACCTAAATAAATAACTATAAAAATTATAAAAATCAGTCCTTTTCCGAAGTATTCCTCTTAATGTTTATATTTTGTGCTGCATAAGCTGTAAAGTGTATGCATATCCGTTTGAATTTTTGAAGCTATTTTTCGTAAATATTATTAATCCGTGACAACAACAACAGTTACATGTTTAATGTAAAAATAAATGTGGCTGCACAGAAATTCACTTGCAAGACATAATGAATATGACTTTACACAACCACGATGACTATGAATATTACGTCATCAAAATGTTACACTATCTCAATGAATATTGAAAATATAAAATTATATAGACTACACTATCTTAATTAATATTAATTAGTATATGTATTTTCTCTGATATACTGGTATAAAGGCGACAATATCTTAATGAATATTAATATTATGTCATTATATACATACTATGCTTTTTCGAAGTATATTAATGTTATTATATGCTTTATCTCATTAAAAATCAATATTATGGTATTATATATAAGATGCTTTTTAAAATAATATTAATATTATTATATACGCTATGCTATCTCAATAAATCTTTGTAGTATTATATTATTATATATTTTTATCTTAATGTATATAAATGTTATGTTATTATATACTCGTTTATTGCAAGGAATATTAGTATTATATTATTATGTGCTCTTTTATCTTAATGAATATTAATATTATATCGCTGTATATTCTGTTATCTCAACAAATATTAATATGATAATACGGACATGCACGCGCGCACTGCAGCACACCTCGTCCATCTGCATGTCTATGGTTGCATGGCAGGATTAAAACCAGTCATGCAAATGAATGTGCGAGACGAAATTCCTTCCTTCCATCACTGCCTTCTCCTGTTCTTCTTTATACGACTGCTTGCTGACACTGGCGCCGTCTGGAGTTGTCGGCGCTTGCTGGCGCTGCTGTGTCTTGCACCAGACTTGTGCACTTGGCGCCGTGACAGGGAGACCATATGGAGGAGGAGCCTTTTATTCTAATGTGATGCAAGGCATTGCCACTCTACCTGTGGTGCACATTGTAAGTATGTTTTTGTGTACATGTTACAGTCCACTAAACAGATTATTTGTGTGTAGGGGTGGGTGGGGTGGATTGGGGGAAGCGGTGTGTGTGTGCCAACACTACTCCTCGATTTCTTCTTTCCTCCAATTCATTTAAAACTCTTTCTTTACCTTTAATTCTATTTGATTATTGTGATTGAAGATATACAAAACCTCTTCTTGATCGCCTAATTTATATAATTTAATGATCAGAGATGTATACCAGATATAAACATTTTAAAAGACATCTAAAAAATTTAAACAATGAAACATTCGCTCCTTAACAACTTCTACCAAGTATCACACGATGAAAACAGCGAGATTATCGCAGAAGAAATTAGTCAACCCAGGCGCTTTTAAAAATGATGTGTGATATAACACTCAAATAGTCAAGAGAAATGTGATACTTGTTTAGCAATTAAATGACTGTAGTATTAGGTCGTTTATCTGAACCATTAAAGTCCTTTAAATCTGAAACCATTATAATGATTTTTTTTTATTTCTCCAGTTATTAGATAAAAAAAAGTTGCATCCCACGAGTCCTTTAAGATGAAAGTAAATATTGGGTCATTCAAACATCGATGTGTCATTGCATGAAGTGTTCACCCCAGGCCACCTGCTCTAACCTGCTTCTATCCCACGCCCCAGCACAATCTGGTGTGGAAGGAAGGAAGGAATGAAACTGGGCGAGCGGCTAACAAGCTGTAGATTGTGTATCGGGGGAGGGGCTGGGAGGAAAACACACGTAAGCTGATACGGGTCTGCTGGCTGTCTTGTGCTCTCCAGTGGCGGGTGTTGCTAGACCCACCGGAGACGACAGCAGACAGGGTCGGGTAGAGAAGCGGTTCGGTGCTAATCTCAATCTCAAACAACTCGACACGATTACTTCAATTGATTCCCTCCGAGACCCGCCCGTCGTTGTGCAAGCTGACAGGCCCTTGTGTTCTGGTCTGCTCCATCTTTTTACCTCCGTGTTTGTCGAGTGGCTTCCGCCAGGGCAAAAATATCCCCGACAAGCATGGTCATAGCTGTTTAAAACCGTTTACATATTTCAGGATTTTGTTTAAACCTTTTAATGGAATAACAGGGAAAAAATATTTCGTGGGTTGAGAAAGAATTTAACGGGAAATAAGAAAATCTTTGGTTTTCACTCCTGAAGCCTTGCAATGTGTAAACCACTCGTCCTCTATCGTGCTCTTCCCTTCTTCAACTGAAAGAAGATGAGACGGTTTGTGCATAACAGTTTGAAATCTTTTATCTCATGGGAAAAGATTGTAAATTTGATCAAGACTCCATCCATCTCTTTCTGCCTTACATGCCTGATCGATGAGAGATATACAGGCTAGGCATGCTAACAAAGACCAAAAGGGTATTAACCCTCTTGAGGCGGCATTAAAATACGGGAGGGGCAACGCCCTTCGGAGAGCGCTCACCGGGTTGTCTGCCATGATAATTTCATTAACTGTCGGCTCAGATGCAGAGATATACATCAACAATATTCATTAGCCACCGGAAGATAAAAACGTGAGGATGATTCATCTATCATCTATCATTTGACAGCACAAATTTTCCTCGAAAGGGAATGAGGATTTTGTAATTCAGAAGGTGTAGTGCGTGATATTTCACACGGAGAAAAAAGTTTAGCTGCACATTTTTCTGATAAAACTCTTATCCACTTCTTTGGTAATCAAACTAGTCTCACAGTCAGTTTATAGCATCGTTAATAAGGATTGTAGGGACTTTGCGAATGAACATCACAATTTGAATGATTATTAACACCGATGAAGGGGAAAACCCTAATACCTGTACAGTAATGTCATCTTCCGAAATTATTAGGTTGCGTGTAACAAAGTACGAAAGAGATGAATAAATAATTTAGGAAGCAGTTCAAATGTCAAGTTGTCTGTTTAAAATGGGATTAGTCTAAACCTAGAACAGGCAGAACCTCAGAACCTGCAGAAATCTCAGCCTCGTTTTCGTGTTGCTGGGATTGATCGCCGGAAAGGTCGTCTGCTGTCTGTGTAATGCAAATGTCGTGAACAGACTGGAGCATCTGGCATGGGGATCATGTGTCATGTCATCCCAGCCACAAGGATACCCGACTCCAGTCAGTTACTTCAGCAGCATTGCTAGAGGATTTCTGCACAGGTGCTAAAGCAGGTAACATCCATAACATCAGGTAACATCAGCTGCCACACAACTCCTCCTTGTCGCAACCCACAAGTGTATCAACTGCCTGCTAATTATAGCAACACGACCTTTACTTACGGACATACATCAAGGTGGCTCTCACTACAATGGAAACTAGCAGAATGAGTCTGTCTATGCTGTTTCAGTTGCTAAGCAACAATGCGTCACACTCTGAATCGATCATGTGCATAGAAAGTGCGCAAAATACATTTTCTTTCTTTTTATTTTCAAACTAAAAAAATCTTTGTTAAGATGGACATGTTGTGGTGGATGGAACAGAAGTGTACAAGATTTATGAGACTGGTCTATGACTGGTTCAGGGAAAACTCGAACCTTTATTTTAATTTTATTACTAATTTTTTTTTCCTCGCAGGCAATCTGACACTCAACAGTCCAGATAATGATTATGCATGGTCAACACTGCTTTTTACACTTTCTGTCCACAGGCAATTATTTCAAACATCACGAAATTTCACCTCGACCGCTACTAACCCGTTATTTCCGTTACAGCTCTGGCGGTTTCCAGACAGACTTATCGCATCCTTGCGCTCCCGTGACTCCTGAAGGCACTCCCCATCAGCTTCTCAGTCAATCTGTCGATCAAGATACTACTTCTTGATGGACGGCAACTCATGTTATGCCTGAGGGTAATGTTTTCTAATGGAGTTCCGCGTGCAGCGCGCGCATAGCGGAAGCTGGCTGCAAGTTATTTCAGTTTGTCCATTCAGTGGAGCCAGCAGTCCATAGACCAGGTCTGGACCTGGCTGGTCATTCTGTGAGGAGTTAGAGAAGTTGGCAAACCTGTCTGGCGACTGTCTGGAGAATAAGATAATCTGATAGTATGTACTCGCCGTTTCGTATTAAAGGTTCACTAGACTACAATCCTCGCCCTCCTCCTGCCACAAAAATTGGCGGGACTCAGCTTAATACAAGATAGTGTTTCCATTAATCTTGTTCAAAAAGAGTCTTCTCCATTTTCGTGATTCGACTTACAAACATGGGCATTCACCGAGAGAGGAGCAATAAAACCCCGGACAACTGGTTTACACGGGTTTACTCTTACATGTCAAAGCCATTCAACCAATGGGAGGGATTGGACCATATGTTAATTAGGCCTGGCTACACAACTTCGTAGCAACATGCTTTTGATTTATTTCTGTTCAAGGTGTGTTTCAGCTTTGTGTTTGTGTGTGTTAACGAGTGTATGTTCGTCTTTAATTCTGAGCTGATAAGCCGCATCACCTGTTTAATCAAAAAATTACCCGCGGACAAGGTAGACAGCCAAGTTGGATGGGGACCTTCTTGATCAAAGCTCAATCTGGGAATAAATCGCAGCCTCTGAGCTTCCTGATGTGTCCTTTTATTGTGTGTTTCTTTGTTTGTTTCTGTCTTTTCTAAATTTTTCTCCTTGGAGTTATGTAATGATCCGCTCTTTACTTGCGCCTGACTTACCTCTTGTAATGTATCTCAGGTAACAAAGTGATGATGTTGTCATCATCGACCTTTGACCACTGTGTCCAAATAGCCTGCTTGTAAAACTTACACCTGGTTTACTCACACCTGAGATAGAAGACATATCAAAGCATTAATCGCATTTGAACTAACTGGGTTTAGCATGAACACTGAGTGAACGCTTTCGCAGTGATCACTGAACAGTAACAGATACAAGAATGTGTCGCAGGTCAAAAGACAAGATAGAAGGGATAGAAAGAGCAGAACAGACGGAATGTGAGAATGACAGACGAAATAGCAAACAAAAGAGGAAAGAAGCAGAAAGATAAAACGAAAAATGCAATCAAAAGAAAAAAGTCTAAAACTTAAGTGGACGGACAACTGGATGACGGAGGGGAACGGCTCATCTTCTCCTCTCTGTAACCACCTTCCACCCCTTTCCCGTCATGCGAATCTGCGCCACGCCCACCTGCAGGAATGGAGGAGGGGCAGGCAGTGGTGCTGGTGCTGGGTGTGGCTGGCCGAGTCTATCTCGTCTTGACTCCGGCCACCCGTTGACTCGACAAACTGACGGATAATACCCGACATCAAGCTGCGCCACATTCACGAGCACCACACTCTACAATGGCTTTATATTTTGGAGCTATATATGTCTTTATGTTACTATCTATATTTTTTGAGAGAGATATGGTTCTACATATAACTATGGCTACGTATTAGATAAAACTATTATATATTTGTAGAGATAGCTATGGCTGTACATTTATATTTGATATATCTGAGCTATGGCTATGTATTTGAGTGTTTATATATATATGTATGAGATATCTATGGTTATTCATTGTTTTATATCTGTGGCTATGTATTTACAAGAATATTAGCTATATTATATTAAAGTGCTATGGCGATATATTTAAAAGAGTTATGGCTATATAACCAAGAGAAGACTGAGAGATATTCAGTCCGTTCTTACGCTCACGAGCCTGGAACACACGTGGTCCTGACCTTCATGTAACACTGATTCCACACAGGTGTACCTGTCAGGATCAAAGGCGACAATTACCTGCGGTAACTACGGCGCCATGTTACATTCCTTCCTGTGTGACCAAGTTTGCCCACATCATTCGAGCAAAGATCAAACGAAGGCCATCTCCGGATCGATGGGGCCCGGGTATAATAACTTTCATAAATAAGTGGTGTGGAAGTAAATAACTCTTTGTGTGAGGAGCCACAAAGTGACACCTGTTTTATTTTAAACGGAGGTTTGATGTCTTGGAGTATGAGTTGTATTCAGTCCTCCAAGTTTGACCACTCATTAATGTAGCAAACTAAAAACATTCAATTTTAAGTGATACATATCTCCATAGAAATTAAACGTGAGTTAATTAAAACAATCTGCATGTAGCATCTGTTTACATAAAACACCAAAACTACCCCTCCACCCCTCAGTTTCCGGTGATTTACCATATTCCCGACCCTGATAAATAAAAAAGGAAAAATTACAGAACTGGTTTCGGGGATAACCTTCCTTGTAAGAAGCAGGTAATATGTTTTAATAATGAGACTTGCAACAGCAGCTTCATGGGACTTGTTAAAAATAATGTTTTCGACAGGTTTTGGAAAACGTTTAGTAACAGCAGTAACTTCCAATTAATATTTAAATCCTCTACGAGCAGCACTTTCTAAGCTTGATGCATCTTAAATGAAAAAAAAATTGTTTAAAGTAATTAATTGCCTTTCCACCGTAATTAAACACATGGACAAGGGCGCGCAAGAACAGAAATAACTTTAAAATAAATGAAGACTGTAATAGTTAGACACAATTTATTTACCTCGACAATAAATTACTCTTTGTTAAGACTCTAACCAGAGACTGCGACTTGAAGTGATCATTAAGAAATAATTCCACTCGAAGCTTCAGTCTTTGTATATTAAACTATTATTTTCACAATAAATGTTAATGCCCTTACGATTTTGTTACACACCGAACACAGAATTACTCACTTTTATTTTATTTAATATCAGCAGTTGATTCTTCATGACCGGTAGTGTGACGCATTTTAGTCGAGGGTTTTTCTTCTTCTTTTTTGGCAACCACCGCAGGCTCGAAATCCACCCTGGGCTTAACCACGACTTCTGGTGTCCGACCTCATCAGTTTCAAAACACGACCCCGACAGACACCCGGGAACAACACCCCTTACAAAAAAGTTCTTTGCTTGTACTCTGTGACCATCTCTTTCCCCAAGTCTTCCCCTGTCCCTCCGTCTATCCCCCTGCATTCCCTCCTTGTCTGCTTCCTATCCTAGTCTCTGCCGCCTGAGATCGTTAAGCCTCCGCGACGTTGAAGAAGCGCCTCAACCAGTTGAAACATCGCAAACCAGACTCTTAATTTCATTTTCTTATTCCTACGAGAAGAGCTCCATCCTTTTCTGTCCGTGTGCCAATGAGAAAGTCGGTCCGCCGGGACCGAGCTACGACCCAACAGGCGTTCGACTTCTTCTCACATTTTTTCTCTGTGTTGTCCTAGTCTTGCATGGTGGACTGCAAACAATGGGATCTGCTATCAGGTGGTTGGCACTGCCAAGAACTATTGAATTTCAAGACTGACTGTAGCGAGGGACCTTTGCTGAATATACCTAAAATGTGAATTCAGTTGTTGTGTCCTGGTTTTGTCTTGCTTTGTTTTTGAGTCTTGTTTTGAGTGTATTTTTCTTACCCATCCCACATTAACAATTATAAATATTTATTTTACTCTATTAAGGTTATTGGGATGAGTAAAATAAATATTTATAATTGATTTTGTGGTGTGTATGTGCGGTATGAAGTTACTACTTCCTGCTGTAACTCTTCGTCGCATGTTTATAGCCGGAAGTAGTAACTTCGTACCGCACCTTACAGTCACCCAAACAATTTTCATTCCTTTCGCAGTTTCTTACCTGACGGCGTTGCGGTACTGTAGTCACTATCTCATTCTAGCTCATTCGACAGTTTCAAGAGACTACAGGCAGTCACCCCCAAAACACACACACACAGACAAACACACATGCACACAGACAAACACACATGCACACAGACACACACACACCCACGCGCTTTACGAGAAGAGGGCACATCCGTTTACCAGAAATAAAAGCTTGTTTATCCGAAGTAAACGCCGAGTTTCATACAGTGACAGCAGAAGCAGGCGCAGGTTATGGCTGAAGGAGTTTTGCGAAGCTCTCCTTGTCCTGTAAACATCGCAGTTACCGGAGCGTAAAACAAGAACAGACGCCATGTTGCGCAGCCGCCCAGCGCACCAACCAACATCTTTCATTCCGCTTTCATTCTGTGCTTTCGTCAGCGTGCTTCGGTCCTTACAACGAGTTGTTAGCTTATGTACATTCTTTTGTTGTTCCTTTTTGCTTTTTGTAAAGCATGTGTGGGTAGAGAAAGAGTTTATTCGTTGTTCTTCTTTTCCTTGCTCTCCCGTTCATCTTGTTTATTTTTCCTCCTTTTTTCTGTGATCCCGACCTCCTCCCCCCCCCCCAAAAAAAAAAGGGACCGTTCAAAAAAGTAAAAATTAATTATTCTGAAATGATTACGTAATACCATTTCATATTTTCTTAACAGTAATATTTATTGACTCAGCCAGTTTAGTGATATACGTCAAATACTAACTTTTCTCCCATTACGAGGGAACTTTTTTCGTCCAATGAATCGGCAAGCGTCTTCTCTCGTGAGTCATTCATTACTTGAGGTCCTATTTGAAATCATCTGTAAGGAGATACCTAGGGAACTTGTCAGGGGCCATTCACAATGGTGTCTCCTAAATGGTTGCCTTCAATGCGCTGTGCAAACACAAGCAAAACCTAACAGTCAAGAAGTAGTCCTCAAAACATCGTTGGGAAACGAACGAAAGCTTGTTTTCCCGTCGATGACTATCATAGACTGACAGAAGCAGACTATGTTCAAAAATTGAACGCTACGCTAGTAAGCAGGCTTCCTTATAGTCTAATAAGTTCTCCCAAAGCTGTCCTCTAATTTTTAAATAAAAATAAATAGCCATTCTCAGATGGCGAAATTAAACTTTCCTTACAAGACTTTCTCTGTTCTTGCACGAGACGGAATGAAAAGAAGGTGAAGACTTATATAAATATATCAAATAATTTCATTTAACTCGCTAGACATTTTCTAGGATCTCATTGGTCTGTAAGGTGTGTTCCATGAACTCATTGGTAAAAATTTTAGAACTAAAATATTTTCTGAAAAACAAACAAACAAACAAACAAACAAACAAACAAAAATTGCAAACCGAAGAGAAGAAATTTGGGCCAAATAACATGCAGTCCTTGTTGGTTGTATCAAGGCACCGGCAGAAATATATGCGGCTAAGTACCCATTGATTGATTGGTTGGTTGACTGATTGATTGATTAAGATTATCAGAATATTTTAAAGTGTTGTTTCCTTCTCCACCCCTAAGAGCTTGAGAAGGTTGTTTGCAGCCGACCACGGACGATGCCTTATTTAGGGGCCATAGAAGACTTGTATTGATCTCACTCGGCTGCCACCATTTCTTGAGAAGGTAAACGAATTAAAGTAACTGCCCCACTGTTGTCACAGGCGCGCCCGGTCAGCAAATGTATGTCGCCGTATATTAAAGGCCATGTGAAGGCGCGCACACACACAGGGGGGAGCATCGACCGACTGGGGTCAGAGGTCACACCATCCTGTATGTGGGGCTGGAGCTGAGCGCATGCATGTGTGAACCTGTCTGCGTAGACATGCACGTGTGGTGTGCGTAGATGTACGGTAGACTATTCCTCCGCGCGCGTGCGTGCGTGCGTGTCTGTGAATTTCTGTGATTCATGAAAACAGAATAAAAGAATATGCATGCGTGTATCATGTTTATAACATCTGTGTGTGCATGAATTGCATGTCTCTGCTCTATATCTCAAAGCACCCTGTCTTCTTTGAAATTTTATGTATGCTTATACTGCCTTTATTTATATTTGTCTTATGGAGTACTCGATGGATGGATCTGTCATCCACATCACTTCCGGTTCGTTTTCTATAATCTGCATTTGTTTTTTGTATTTCTTCTTTTTGAAATATCTACATCAGCTTCAGTAATTCTATTGAAAACTCTCGTTTATATAAAAATATCTAAATATATTCTTCTTTCGCCGTACAACAGTCGTCATAGAAGCAATGACTTGTGCACCCGAGTATTTACACAACTTGGGGGGCTTACCAGCTGTGTATCCACACATTCCTCTCTCAAGCTTAGACGGGTGTATATCTACTTAAGAGCTATGTATAGGGGCAAATGTTTGGATAGGAGCTGAGGCTAGTAAACACTTGTTTCAGCGTCAGACTCCGTGTTTATACTCCCATAAATGTGAACAATTTTTACAGCCATTGCGGTTAGTCAGTCAACGGTGAGTTTGCAGGACTGAGTGTTTATACACTTTTGGTAGTCTACCTACCCTAAAAAATAGTAAAATGTGTATAGGGAGAAAGAGAGAGAGATTTGAGTGCGGAAGGAGAAACGGATTTAGAGATGGGAAAAGATGGGATGGAGGAAGTCCTCGGGGAATGGATGAGCTGTGTCTGGGAGGGTCTTGCTCTTAATTTAACGCTAGCATAGCTGCACACTGTTGCACCCTGTGTCCCTGGTCTCTCGTCCACATCTGCTTTACTTAGTCTTCCGTGAAGGTGATTAGCAACATATCCACTGACGATAATAAGGCCACGCCCTCTTTCAAAGATTAAAGCGATAACCCTTCCTTCCTGCGCGTGAACTCATATGAACGTGCATGCAAGCGCTTACTGAGTGAATGAATGACAGTCACTGACACTATTTATTTGCATACTTCTGTCGAAATGCTTTATTTGCAAGTATTTTAAAAGTATTTAGCGTTAAATATATTCTACTTTGCTGAAGGTCTAAGTAGAAAGTAAAGTATCTCAGGGTCTTTTTTATTGTTATTGTAATAGCATTCGCCAAACTCGACCAACTCCTCCAACCCGACCAACTCATTTTTGCCCATCTGCACACCTCTGATCTTTGATCCCATATCCGACAGAAACTCCTACACGCCTGCAATCACTTGCTCGTAAAATTTCTCAGTTTAGCTAACACTCAGAGAAATAAATGATGTGTTTATATACATACATTCACTCTGGTTTTTTGTCTTACGAAACAATGTAGGGTTGTCTTGGCTCACGAGAACTCTCCAGAAGCGAAGGTGCTCGCAGTACGTAGTACATTGGGGCCGTGTGCACAACGGGTTGCTATTTTCAGCAGAGGTAGACACTTGGCTCTCAACTTGTCTAATGTAGGTGGACGTGTCTACAAATTGCAAAATGGATGTTCTTTCGTTTCTCTCTCTCTCTTTCTCTCTCTCACTCACATACACACAGGTACGTTCGTTTTAAAACGATTTTTGAAGTTGTCCACCTATAATTATAGGGGTTTGTATAAGTAGGTATTTTATCCCTATAGGGTCTGTAGTAAAACTAAACTCGGATGAAGTAGGGGCCAATAAAGGAACACCAGACGCCGTCTGTGGATGGCACACCAAGAGGAGGTGGGTTGGCGGGTGCTCAAGCACCGAGCCCCCATGAACACTGAGAGTTCGGGTTACAGGAGGTCAGTGAGGCGTATCAAGAATTTGGCTCAGCTAACGCAATTAGTGTATGCACGGGTCAAGGGTCACTCGCACAAGTACCTCGCAAGAAGGCGTGAGAGAGAGAGAGAAGAGAAAGGACACAACGGTCAAACATTTTTCGAATTTTTTTTAACATTCCTCTTTGTCGCCAGCGACTTGACAAAGATTTTTTTCCCTCCTTAGCCTGAAAATCACGATACCATCATTTGGTCTGACTGGCATGGATTGAGGCAAGATCAGGTGACCAGATGTCAGGTCTAGGGACACTCACACTACCTGCAAGGAAACCGAGTAACCGACAACACCTGTTGGAACAGATAGAAAAGAAAAAAAAAATAGAAATGATATGCAGGCCAGACGGCTTGATATAAAGCTACACCACATCATGTCTCCTATCATACCTGTCCAGTATAGAGACCGACTGACCGTTATCACCTATCAGGTATGGAGATCAAATTACCGCTATCACATGTTAGGTGTAAGCCATGTTAACTCTGTATCATTTCTAACATTTCAGACCCTGATTTTCTCTCCCACAACGCATGCATAGACAGAAGGGAGAGAGGGTCGCACATCCATATACACCTAGACAAAACAAAACAAACCGTCATCGCTATGGCAAGAGAATAAGATACCACTTTTCGACAGGTTTTGACAGAACTTTTTCAGTAGCCAATGGCCTTAATTCCTCAAGAACTAAGGTGTACACGGATACATAAGACATCTGGGATCAAGTGTGAATTGGGTGTTTCTACATCTTTGGCGTCAGTCTGTAATCTCTGTCTCTGGGTTGCATGGCTACGACTATGAGTCTCGCAGTATTTTTGCACTGACTGTAGCCTTGTCAACCCTTGTATCGCCTGTAACTTTTCAGTGCAAGTGTATCCATTACTGCAGGCTCGTGTGCAAATACACGCCTCCATGTATGATCCGTGGTGCGTAACGGCGGTGATTAATGATTGGACCAGTCGTGCACGACAGACAGGTGTGCACGCAGCAGGTATGCAACAGCCTGGAACGAACTTCGAAAAGTGTCGTGGATTTTACCGACTGACTCCCGTGAGAAAAAGTTCGTCCAGCACTCCTCCGTTTGGAGGAAAAGCTAGGGACAGAGGGGTTTTTTTTTTCCTTCATTCAGAGCATTCTTCGAAAGAAAGAAGCGCATCTGCCATTCGATAGGCCATACTGCTGGAAATGACGGGGGAGGTTACTCCCCGTTGACGAGAGGGCGCTCCTGGCGACAAGGCGACTGACGTAATCCTCTTCAAACTTAAGACTGCGGCATGAGTGGCGACCACGCCGATGAAATGATGAATTACCCGATAATGCGGTTTAGGCTCGCAAGCTTTTTTGCCGGCGCCGAGTCGTGCGAAGTCCAGGTATTATTTGTTTTCACAGCGAGACTGTCGCTGCCTTTGTCACTGATCGCCTGCCGCCATCTTGACTGCGATCTGCAAGGGTCCGTAACTCTGTAAAGATCGTACTTTTTATTGTCTTTTAAGGGGAGAGCAGTCTAGACGAATATTTGGGAGGCCCGGGTCTAGCCGTTTGGTGACGTCTGTGAGAGTGTTGAGTTTCGGTTTCAGGCACTTGTCTTTCTTTCTCTCTTTTCATTCTTTTTCGTTCGTTTTTTATTCTTTGTTTTCTTCTTTTATTCCTTCTTCTCACTTTTATACTTTTCTTGATTGTTTTTTCTTTCTTATTTTTGTCTTTTCATTCGTTCGGCTTTCTCTCTTTTTCTCTCAGCCCACCTGCCTCTTTGTTCTCTTTACACACCTGTCATACCTCTTCCTTTTTTTCTACATTTTGTGTGCACGTGTGTGTTTAATGTCTAGTTCATCTGCCTCCTTTCGTCCCATTTATTCAGTGTGGCTGTGTGTGTGTGTGAGAGAGAGAGATGCTTTATTCAGTGTAGGTCATGTCCTATAGTGAACATAGACACATATAGTCTACCCACAAGTGCTTACAAGCTAAGCATTTTAAGCTAGAGAGAGAATAACAGCATAACATCAGTAAAAACATAATATACTCCTCGAGGAGTAACAAGAAATAAACTAAAAAAAAAAAATAGTGTAACATCAGTTTAAAATGAGGACCTAGTTTAGTGAGATAGAGTTCCTCAGTCACCTTTTCTCACGTACCTGAGGAATATATTTGCTCCTTATCCAGTCCCACCCAGACATCCACCTACCCGCACCCTCTCGCCTCCTAACTCACTCACTCACTTTCTCTTCTCCATCATAATCGTGTCCTGTCCACCATAAATGTTTCAGTCTAATTCTTTACCAAATATTTCAATTTGATGAATTGGTATTTCAATTACATGTTCTTTACATCTTCCTAGTGCTGATGCCTGTTTCCGTTTGTGAGCGCCAGGCTGGCGTGTGATTTAGCCTCGCGCTTGCGCAGTATCGGCGGAAATAAATGTGTGCACGTGTGCGTTTTCCTTCAGAAAAAAAGGAAGTAACGTCAGACGGCAGATGCTCTGCGCCTAATCTTTGCGCAAGATTCGAGTGTATACTCATCTATCTTCCATTTCATTTCCTCTTTTCCCCTCTCTCTCACTCACACTTAATTAATGTGTACATATCCATACACCATGCATGCACACACAAGCGTCTCAATTATGATCTCGGTATTTAGTGCAAGTTGGAGTATTCAGCTTATTTTTTCCAGAAACTGAAATAGTAATCATTTGAAACACGTCTAACCCTCACAAGAGAAACTTGAGTGTAACACAGAAGTGTAGTGTCGATAATTTCAACAGTTTTTACAGCGGAGGTGCCAGTGGAACCATGCTGGCTTACAGAAATTCTCAAGAAAAGATAATAGCAATCTCGTTTTTTAGTTGAACAACGTGGTGCCCACAGGAATCAGAATGGACAAGAAGAGAAGTCAGGACGAGGCTGCGTGAAACGTCATCGAAAGACGTGGAGACTGTGGACTTCCTGTCAGACTGCTGGCAGTATGTTTATGTGTACACGTGGCAGATATGGCATCACTCGGCATACTTAGCTATGTTTTAAAGTTCAGGGTTGAACCACGCGGCCGCTGGCCATCCCGTAAAAAATTGCGATGATTGTGTGTGGTGTTTGTCTTGTCGAGCCGGCCATGTTTGCTGGCGGGAGTCGGGTTGATATGAGAGGCAGTTAGTGAGCGAGGTCTTCAGCAATGTCGTGTGTCACTCTGTCACATTTATACAGGATGGGGGAGCTATTGCAGTGCTAACATGTCAGCTCTCCAGGACACAGAGGATTGTAAAAAAATAACTGAGGATATTCAGTGGGAATCCTTCTGATTATATTTCACACTAACCTTTCTCCACCTGGCCCTGACTGCACGATCTTCATCCTACAGTATGATACTATGTTGCTTCGTCTATGTGTAGCTACATGACATTATTTTTGGGTCTACCCTATGCTTTTATTTTAGCATTTATTTATGTCTTTGCGCCTCCTTTATTGCAGGGAAATGCAACAACAATGTATTTCTCCACGAACTTCTTGAAGTTAAAAGTAACTGCAAAAGAAGGGAGACCATAAAGCACGACGAAGAACTACTTAATGGTATTTTATATTTAATTTTGTTACTCGTATTTTATTTCCTGAGTATGTGAGTGCTTTGTGCTTCAAAATATGTCGTTAGTTAACGGGTTTTGTTTAGACTTAACTTTCGTGTGTATTTATATTATTTGTTGGTCAGTGGAGAGATTACAACCTGTCTTGGCTGTGACACTGCAATACATACATTTTAAATTAAATTAAAATAAATAAATCGTTAGCGATAATGCTCACACATATATTTAAAGATGGCATTCTCTGAAATTGTATCATCTGAATGTGAAAGAGCCGCAGAGAGAAATGACAGTAATGGGTTATCATAACCTTCTTCCTCACAGATGCTAAAGGTATGGTGCACATTTTAGTCAAAACTCTTCTACCTATTGCATTACCAGCTTACTAAAAATAATGTTTGTCTAGTGTGAATAAAAACATCAACAAATACACAGACATAGGTCAATAGTATAGGTAGATGAACTTTCGTTAACTGATGAATTGTGAGCAGCCTGGCTTGTCCTTTACTGACGATGTGGCTCCGTTGCAGTCATCACCAAGCCAAACCTCGCCATGGAGCAATACAATGGAGTAGGGCAGGCTGGAGGGATGGAGGAAGGACAACCGAGGAAAGTAGAGGGGGAGGGTGAGAATGGGCTCTCGACAATCGCGGCTCCAGGGAGAGAACAAGAAAGTGCAATTTGGCGCGTGCGCACTGGTCGGAGGGAAGTTGATGGCACCCGGCTCTCCTCCGGCACTCGGAGCACCATTAGCGGCCTTGGGACCTCGTGATGCTCGCTGGTTCCTCAGATAGAAATCTGGCCGAGGTCAAAGAAGTGCTGGGTGACAACTCTTCCTCATACAGTTTGCTCCCCTTTGCATTCCTTTCATTCCACTCCCTCCCACTGGCTTTCTTTTCTTTTAATCCCTTCCTGTCACATTCTTTATCCTTCTGTCTCACTGTTTTATTCTTCCTTGGTTTTAGGGTCTTTTTTTATATTCAACGCCTCTTACATTCTGATCTTTCTTGCGTTCTGCTTTCTTCAAAAATTAACAGATCGATACCATTCCTTTCTTTATTCTTAAAAGATTTAAGAAACGTGGAGATTCAGAACCACCTGCTAGCGCTCGACAAAAAAAAGTACAATCTGTTGATTACAATTTTTCCATGGCAACATTCCAAAACATTCCATGGAAATCTTTGTTGACGTCAGACCTGTTCCGCTCACGTCTGCGAAACATGGTTTGTTTCTTGAGTGAGTGGTCACAAAAGTGCCATCTAAATAAAGTCTTTTTTCTGTCTTTTATTTCTTTCTTCTGTCTTCCAGTCTCTCTGTATTTTTTTCCATTTTTGTTGTTTTTGTCTTTCTTTCTTATTCTTACTTTAATTTCCTTTATTTATCTTTCTTTACGTGTTTTTCCATTTCTCTGTTCTTTCTTTTTTATATTATTCAAAATTCTTCAAAATGTCGGGAAATAGGAAAAGGTATTAAAGGAAAACTGCGACCATCCGGGTACCGAAGTGACGCGCGTTGCACTCACCCCTGCACGTGACAAGGGCACGTGACAAGATCTGCTCGTGGGTGAGAGGAGTCAGCGAGGGGCAGTGATGATGTGTGTAAATATTTCATGCTGCGGCGCGAGAAATTTTCACTTGTTTCATGTCTTGATCCCATTTAGCTTCTTCAAATTCTCTTTGTACCTCACTTCTTGTGTTTCTCTGTCCGCTTGTCTGCTTGTCTGTCTCTCCCTCTTCTGCCGCTACCTCTAGCTCTCCCCCTCCAATTATGCATGTTTATTATTTTTAACTTAAAGGCACTTAATAAATTAGTCAAGCAGTCAAGAAGAAGGCACTTCAATCGTCCGTGCTCATTCCCTACATCAAAGCAGACGACGGGAGGAGAGGCGCTAAGGACAAGTTAAGAGGAATGAGAAGAAATAAGACAATGCTGACAGAAAAACTGAGAAATGAGGGAATAGGAACAAGGTTAAAAATAATTATGTGTCAAAAGCGCAGGCTGGAGTCATGTAACCGCAAATATTTCCAATATTATTTGTTATTTTTCTTTTTCCATCACAAGATACAACGTTTAAAGCTCAGTTCGAGAAGAAGTGTAATTTAATATGTGAATCTTGTCTTTATTTATCCGGAAGAATGCAATATGTTAGAGTGGAGTGGGATACCCAAATACGTTTGAATAGTTGTTTTTACATTGTGTGTGTGCGTGTGTGTGCTTCACTGAATTTTTTTTTTTTTTTTTTTTTTTTTTTTTTTTTTGTTATTTACTTTATTTCACAAGTTTATTTCCAATTTTACTTTCGACATTTTACAAAACTCTACATTTCCGTCCTATGTAGCTACAGCGCCATCAAACGCATAAACAGGGTGTGCTTATTTATTTTTTTATTATTATTATTATTTTTTTTTTTTTGGTAACCACTCGTAGTTATCGCACCCAGTCCTTCTTATGTCATCTGCTCTCGGACAATGGCCCTAAAAACACTTCCTGTGGTAGAGTCTGCCCTCTTTTATCGTTTCGTCACCTCCTCTCACTCCATCCAGACTTCTGTTGAGGCACGTGAGGTCACTGTGGCCATGACCCTGGGCGGCAGCTGTGAGAGGCTGGGAGGACACCAGTAGCTGCAGAAACATGGCACATGGCCCCGTCTTCTTCCAATTAATTCTGCTTTTGAAGGGCATGCCTCCCGCGGGAGGAGGGCTACACGATTTCGCTACAAATCCAATCATGGAAAACAGAGGGTGGAGGCAGGGACCTCCAGGAGATAGCATGGAACCCACGGGCCCAGACTCTAAGCAGGTCACTTCTGGAATTTCTCAGAGCAACACCTAGGGACTTCAATCAACAAAATTGCAAATATTATGTGAAAATTACAGATAATTGTGGATTCTTTGGACTTTCTTGCGCCCACTTCGACATCCATCTTCTCATCAGCGTACATCTGTGAAGCAGTGAAACGAAGTTTATTTTGCTTGGAATGAGTGACAGATGCTACTTTATTGATATTAATTTCTCAATTTTCTTGAAAAATCTTTGTAGCTCATATATTATCCTACAGTTTATTTGCAAAAAATAGCATTGTCATGTTATGGTGGACCTGTCTGTCTGTCACCTGCTCACAAGGCTCTGAGCATCCAACAGTTCCTGACCGAGAAGATCATCGCCGACAACCTCCCTGTTCACCTAACCATGCTCCGTGTGAATTTTTTGTTTTCTCCAAGCTGAAGGGGATCATCAAGGGAACCTGTTTTGAAAGAGTGGAGGCCATCAACCGTACCGACGGAGCTGAGGGGCATCCCAGAAGAATCCTTCCAGCAGTGCATGGCAGAAGAGAATGGGAAAGTGCACAAGACTGTGTGGATTACATTCAAGGGAAACTATGTGGTTTTTGTTTGAAATTTAAATAAATTGTTTGTGACATCAGTCCCGTTACTTCAAACCCTCCAGGTACAGAGTCTTTCTCCTGTATCAACTGGATTCGAAGCTTTTTACTTATATATACTTTTGTAGGGCAGGCATGAAATGCACCTTCATGAACACGCATACATGCAGACACAATGAACAGCAAAATATAAATAAAGTTGATTGAGGGAGTGTTTTACCCAACATCAAAGATAGGCTCAAAGCGATTCACAAAAAACAACAAAAAGACAGACACACAATGATCATGGATGATAGTTTCTGAACAAAGAGACCCTGGTGTGCCCCTGTAGTGCATCCTCTCATGTGAAGAAGATGAAGACCATCAGCACAGAGGCCTCCATTGCATGGAATATTCGATAAAATGTTTTGCTTCGAAAAGTAGCTGAAAAGTTATTGTGTAGCCTGCATGGAAGCCCCAATCATAATTTTCATGCCTCGGCAGTCATCTCAAAGTGATAGCAAATACTGAAATAAAATTTTACCCCCGAATCTCGAGAGAAAGAGAGATGGCATGAGACAAGAAAAGTGGTGTTTAGTGAGATGTGTAATTGCATGAGATAACAGTAATGGGTGAAAGGACACAAATAAGACAGTCTCAACAAGGTGCAAAGACAGAGATCAATATTTGAGAGACAGGCAACAGTTTTAACGGAAACTGCAGAGAGAAACTTTCCACCTTTCACTAAAGAAGAAAAATCTTAAGTCCTTTGCACCTTGAACAAACAGGTCTTATAAAGGTTATTTCTGAAGAGACCTTCTTCAGTCTTTTGGCTAACTCTCTTTGCTGGATGATTCAACCCTGTATTGTCATCAGGGATATCTATGTATAAAGAGAGTTAGTTTCCAATAACAACAGACAAAATTGATGTAATAAGGAACCTATCTAACGATTGATTCATTGGCCATTAAAAAGATTTCTCGAGGCAAGTTTGTTATTTAATTACATTTTGCTTGCGAGATTAATTTTTTTTATTAAACTTTTCCTCATCACAGAATCGGTCTGGCACTGGGCAAAGCTATTGAGAGATGATGAGAGCTCTTTCGAGAGGCGGCCATTCCGTCATCATTTTTTCCCCAATTCTAGACCTCCTCCTGAGATAAAAGTGTCCTAACGGTTTCCATTTCAGGTAAATGGATTTCTAGTTCGTCTGGGACTTAAGTTTATTCAGTTTATACTGCTCTAACTGCAGTCTACCTCGTTTCCTTGATGCTTGCGAGTCTCCGCTGTCTACAGTTTGTATTGACATCCGGGTATTTGCCAGACACCTAACTTCTATACCTCCGTGACTTGAAAACTTTGTTTTCCTTTTCTCCTATTTTTATTCAAGATAATCGATTAGACGTTAGTTGGAAGGAGAAGGTTAAATGATAAAACATTGTGATGATTGTTCACGGAACTACTTTTTAGCGATTTGAACAAGGTAAAGTAGTACCACGAGTAGCAATAGCTATGTGTACGTTGGCCGCAATTTAGCTACAAGCAGGTCTAGCTACATAGCTACATCTTAGCTACTGTCGTCAGTGCAGGCAGACGCACACTCACAATGACTACAAGTATGTCTATGTAAGTAGCCCTGTGATGACAGCGTCACCTGGGGAAAACCTCTGGCAAAAACACAACGTGGTTTCCAGCAGCCGTTGCTATGACAACCAGACAGTCAGACAAACAAAGGGGTCTGCGACCAAACGGCAGCAACGGCCGTTAAACTTTAATGGCCCAGTGGTCCAGTGTGATGAGGGGCGCGGGCCCCCAGGTGGGGAATATTGGGCTAGTAACTTATCAGCTACCCCGATCGAAACTCGATTCCGGGTACTTGATAAAATGAGCGCAAATGAATGTTTCACCGGCCGCAGACGATCTCTTACCACTTGGTGGTGTCCAGAAGATTGGGTTCGGACATTAGCGCTTGAGTAGGAGAAACGGGTGGCAGGGTGGGTCTGTGGACGGGTGGAGGTGGTCGTAAGAAGTTGTAGAGAACGATGATCACAATCCGCCGCAGTGACGACAGTGGGTCACGCCCATTGTTACTGTCGTAAGGTCAGACCCACCCCTGGGGTCAGAACAGTCTTGTGTACAGAGTTCAAGTTAGAGAAGGGCTTTTCTTTCTTGCCGCTAGCTCAGGTACCCGAAAGAGTCAATAATCTGAGGTTTGACTTGTACCCCACTGTACAACATCACCACCTACTCTCATCCTAAAATCTACTCACTTTATGTGTGTTTTATCAACAAAGAGCTCAGAAGATTGTCCTCTCACCTTTGGAGGAAATTTGATGAAGCACCTCCGTGATGTTGCTCGTGTCCCTGACACAATCAGCAATGCGCCATCATCTGAAGATTTTGCAAGATAACTTTTTAACCGGTTCTTCTACAGCTGTTGGTAGACATGATATACAGCAAAAGTTACACACAGCAGTTCTGTGGAAATCCAGTACTTGTAATGACAATTGGAAAGTAGCGACTGTTCACAGAGATTCAATAGCCACTGAGTAATATTTGTGTGGGATACGGCAGTGGTATGGCTGCGGAATGCTTTTGCGTGGCAAATACTCTTCTTTTCTTTTCTCTTCTCTCTTAATGTATTTTCTACATTATTATTTGTTTGTATCGGTTATTTTAATTGGAAGCAATCTCTGCATTTCTCAACAGCAGATGTTAAGTTAGCAAAGGGACCATCCAACGCCATAGTTCTTATGTTTAAATATAGAGGGAGATACAGGATATGGATATCTGGCAAGTACCAGAACCTTCTGACCACAGTGAAAACAGAGATGACGTGTCATCGGTACACCTCAAACATGACTTGCAGGGAGGACTCTACATGGAACAGCAAAGGGAGAGGAAGTAGAATATGAGGCAGACAACCGCTCAAGACTAGACTGGTCAAACCTCAGGGAAAGGTGGAGAGCGAGAATGATGGTGGACGTTGGTGGCAACGTCGCTAGGGGGCGCCTACGGTCAATCGATCTGGCCTTGGAGTAGGGATGATGATGATGATGATGATGATGATGATGATGATGATGATGATGATGATGCACCGATTAAAAAATAAAGAAGAAGGGAGATAAACGATCAAAAAGATACAAATCGAAACGTAATGGAAACAAAGAAGCAAACTCCAAACCTAGTCCCTCTCTTTGACTCATCTTACCGACTAGTCTTACTTTCTCGAAACAAAACAAAAACAAAAAAAACCCGAAAAAGAACAAAAACAAAAAAACAAAAAAAACCCAAAAAAACAAAACAAAAAAACAAAAACAAAAACAAAAAAAACAAAAAACAAAAACGAATAGCTAGTAGGAGTAGAGGGAGGGGTTGATGAGGTACCCACAAGGCGTGCCCTCGTTTTGTAGTCGTCAGCACCCTTTTTGTTCCCACCCTTCTTTCTTCTCGTCTCCAAAGCATTGCCCGCATGCAAGCCTCAAAGCGCGAGGCGGCGAGGTGGAGGAGCGGGTCGGGGTCCGCCATGCTGGCTGCAGCGGTGAGTATTTGTGTAAGGCTCACCGACAGGCAGTGACATTATCGCCCATTCACGCCATATTCTACAGGGACCGCAAATCTGTGCTGATCAAGGCGACTGCGGGGTACGCACCCAACTTACTCCATTTCTCATTACCCGAACCGCAGTGCCGCGACCCACTGCAAGATGGTATCGGGGGGGCAGGCACGCGGTTGCCGATGCAATGGAATTATTTGTGTTTCCTGCGAGGCTGTGATAAAAGTTCATAGCTGGCGACTGCTGCTGCTGTTTTCTGTTGGTGTCTGTTGCGTGGGCTTCACGAGAGGGAGGAGAGGGAGGAGAGAAAGAAAGTGAGAGCGGTAAGGAATGGCGAGGAAGGAGTGAGGGGGTTGAGAGGGGTTCGTAAAGCTGTGAGTTGAGTGAAGGTGTTGAGAGCAGGGCGTCCTAATGGAGCGAAGATGAGCGAGGAGAGGAACCTGCTTCGGGACAAGCTCATCGAAAATGAATAAATGGATGTTATATATGTATGTATGCGCGCGCACACACACAAACACAGAACATACAGTACGATCACATACTCGTGTCCCATTTGCTCACAGATTCGTGCCACACTCATGCACACACACATACAAACATGCAGTAGGCACACACATATAATTATAATCACACAGCAGGCACACACACATAATTAGACACATATACGTCATACTCACGGAAAACACACATACATATATACAAATAAACACCCAGTCGGCATACACATATACACACGGACAACACACACACACACAGATATATATATAATCACACAGTAGGCGGTCGTATGTATGCTCGCACGTGCAGGTTGTCTCACGTGCACGTAAATATTCTCACTCACTCACGCACACACGTTAGCACGCGGACAGAACTACAGGCGCGCGCACACACACACACACACGTGCCATTCACGCACAGGCGACGTGCACGCGACATGACATCAAACGTCAGGAAATCGATTCACGACACGCATCGTCACGCATGACGCGCCCTGAGAGCGACACCATCGCGGTTACGTCCCTTGCTTGCAGTCATGTCCCCTTGTGAGGACCATTAGGGGCGTTGCTGCCTACCTCCGAGTCGGCCTGCTTGCTGCTGCTGCTCGAAGCGAACAGGTTTTGAACTCCCTGACCGACATTAATGGTCAGACGACGAGTGACAGAATAATGCGTGTGTGTGTGTGGTGTGTATGGTGTGTGTGTGATCTGTGCGTGTGTAAGCAGGTGCGTACACACACACTGTTTCTGTTCTGAGAAATATTGTCGTTGTCGTCACCGCCTAATAAGAATAATCTTTCACGTTAGTTTTTTTATTATTGTAAAATAATCCCAGCAGTAGAGAAAGTTCATGTTCATCGATTTGAGTAATTTTAATAAAACTTCACCACCGACTGGTTTGTTTGCTCAGTCCATTGATGAATGAGTCACATGCTTTAAATAGTTTGTCCCCACGCAATTCACTTTGTTTCAGGAGGACATTTGTTGACACAGCTTGTGTGCATGTGAAATGAGTCGTAAAGACATGAATTCTCCACAGGACAATTTAGGAACTGCAAAGTTTGAACAACTTGATACATGGGTTTTGATATTATAGTCTGGAAAATACATTAAAAAATTGTGAAGTGTTAAATGCTTTAGAAAAATATAACTTCTCCCTTATTTGTTTAAAACAGTTCTTTTATTATTGTGACATGTAGACCACAGTTCCATGAACCAGAGTAGATCATACATAAATTTTATTCCAATGGACTCTGGGAACTGAAGAAAGTTATTTTCTCCTTCACCTAAAAACTTGTTTTCTATTTTTTTTTCCAGTGTACAACTTTGTAGTTATTTGCTTAATTGGAAGCAAAGACTGAGATCCCGAATATTCATCAATGGTTGCAGAGAAAAAATTCTATTTCTCCATACAGCCTCAGGTCCCGGCATGCAAGTCACCAAGCAGGTCCGCCTTAACATTTGCCTGTGTTGTGATTTCCCGCCCAAAAGGAAGTGAATACGTTTATCCATGAAAAATAAGGAGAGCTAAATGTTAAAGAACGAATTCAAAAGTCAGCGAAATTCCTGCACGTGGTTCTGGCAACGGTTCCTCCCAACGTCTGTCGCCTCCTCCTCCCTGCAGCCTCCGGACGTTGCAGAAGTTAAAACAGATTTTCACGACCTCAGGAGCTGGGCGCAGCTGCCGTGTGGTCTGTTTCCAGTCGTTTGTTGGTTATTTGTAAACAGGCTGCAAAATAAAACTCGCTCCTGCAAGGTATTTGCGCTTTTCGGGACCGCCTGCGCATGTCAAGCTTAATGACAAGAACACGCGCTCTGTGAAGTGGCGGCTGCTAATTGGTTGCTTTGATCTTTGCCGCCAATCCAACTGGTGCGGAGAGTATGAAAGAAACGTGGCTTCATTGAGTCTGACTTCAAGAACAGCAATGGCCGGCATCTTGGTGACGTCAGATCAGATAAGATTAGTAACAGATAAGAAGAATATGTTTTGAAGTATCGCGGTCTGTTTTTTGTTTTTTTTTTTCTTTTTTAGAGGTAGAAAGCTATTATTCTTGTTTTATTGTTTCTTTTCTTCGTAAGCTTAAGCTCTCCATGGCAACATCGGGATGAGACAGCATTTAGAATTCTGTTTCTTCGTTTTCGTCGTCATCCAGGGGCGCAGGAACTCGAAGGGCAAGGAGGGCAGCCGTCCCCTCAAAAACCAGACTGAGGAGGCAAGAATGTGAATGTCGTTCACTGTCAGCATGGTTTGCCTACCATAAGCTGAGCATCTTCCTACATCAGTGCCATCATCAACGTTATCATTATCAGTAGAAACAGTAGCAACAGTAGGAGCATCGTCGTCTTCATAGTTGTCATCATCGTCCATCTTATTTCTCGCACGGCGAAGACCTACTATCAGGTGACCAAGAGTCCTTTGCCTTAGATAATACTCATGGAAGCAGAAATATTGTTTACTATACTCTCCTAGATTTTCTATGTTTATTTGTATGAAAGGATGAAAAGTGGGAGATGTCAAATAAATAAATAAATAATTTCTTTTAGGTTTCAGACATTCTGGAGTTTGCTCGTATGTAAGCTGAAGTGCTAAACACACACTCACACATGTATTCACACTTTCATCGTCACTTCACCCTCGCCGACAGCAGCAACAACAGCGGTGGCGGTGTAAGCCGGAGGTGGTGGTAGTGGTTGGTGGTGGTAGGCTGACCCTCAGAATCATCTCTTCAGCCCATGGTCATGCTTCATCCCTTCACCACCAGTGAGAAAAATGTCTCGGCAAGTCTTCGACTGATGAAAATCTTCTCAAAGCATTGAAGATTTACCGCCGGTACAACTGAGCACGCTCACTCATCATCGTCCACATCACCGGGTTTATTTTTACTTTGATTTTATTTTTTATTGTTGGGTGGGTGGCGAGGATGGGAGGATGGGAGGACGGGAGGAAAACGCTTTTCATTATTCGTCCGCAGCTGCGGTGCTTAATTCCCACTCGGACGGCGGACTGCAATAAACACACCCCATAGACACTCGGGTGTGCGAGGGGCGATACCCCAGCTCTGTTTGCTTGTTTGTTCTCCTCTCTTTCATCACTGGCTTAATAAGTATGTCTTTTAGCGATTATTTACACGCAGATCACTCAAGATATGGCGTAACAGCCGAGCGAGGGCGCTTTGATCGCCTGCCTCCCTCTCTCTCGCGGGCAGACAATCTGTTAGAAGCTGCTGACGGAGAGGAGTGAGCAGTAATCAGTTGCTTGTTTGCTTGTGAACTGACAGCCAGCGTCGTGAGGAGATGTAGGTAATACTGCAAATCAACAAGACAGCAGCAAAGCATATTTGTTAACTTCACAACTGCACTGTTCGAACTCAAACTCATTTTAAACTTAATCAGCTTTCACTTTTTTTATCGAATATATCATTTAAATTTGGCTTCTTTTTAAAAGTCACAGCAGGTCCATCAAAATTTCTCTTAAGCTGGAAAGACCTCCTAAGGTGCAAACCACTGTTTTGACTCTCCATCATGTCCTTGTAAAATTGGAAAGAACTGAATTGAAGAAATTTTCTTTACTTAGCTACTTCACAAAACCTTGACATTACATGTGACAAAATATTCAACCATATGAGAAAAAAGTAAATTATTTTACATTAAACAGAATAACAATTTATAAATTGAAGAGACCGTTCAGTCAAATCTTTCTATCCATTCTCTGTAGAAAGACAAGTAAGCTTTTATCAGTGTTTAAATAATTTCTGACAGTTAAATGATCTGTTTGGCATAGAGTGGCATTGTCAGTTTAAAACTGTTTACCTTTACCTTTGTAGTTTTCTGGTCTTGTATACCTTTAATCTTAATTTAAAAGACAAGTGAACGTGTTGACTTTTCAACATCGGTCAGTCTGCTTTCCTGCACCAGCGCGTGCACATGACAAAAAGAAAGTTGATTATTGTAATTATTCATAGTTTTCATTTGCAATCTGCTACCAGAAGAACAGAAATTAAATCATAAGTTAAAGAAAAAAATATTTGGATGACTGCCGCGTTGTTAAAGGTTAAGTTACACATCCACAAATGTCGATGCTGCCTCAAATGGAGGTCCAGGGAGGATGCTACAGGTCAACATGATTCAAACTTGAAACTAACCTTCAAGTTGCTAATAACATGACTTTTTATTACTTTCTTATTAAAATACATATTTTGTGTTTAGTCTTATAGATATAAAAGTACATGTGAACATCGGAGCCAATGCAAGCGCCCATAGAAGAGACTGAGAGGTCAGATGTCACAGCAAATGAGGTTGTGACCTTTTCAGACCCAGGCGAGTGTCCGGTACTTTTTTGTGAAAGTCATTATCAAACAGATTGTGGGAAATGAGACTTGATCGTTGTGACTTACTTGTTTGAAAAACAAATTGCGGTAGGGCTGGCCTTTAAATCCTCACGTTCGAGTAGTTCACATTTGGACTTGGTCGAGCAAAATGACCTCCGCAGCATGACATGAATGGTGGTGGTCGTCGTTGTCGTTGGGACAAGTGCGTTTGTGTGCGTGTGAGCGTGCGTGTGTGTGTGTGTGTGCCTGTGTGTGTGCGTGTGTGTGTAGGCGTGTTTAACTGGAGAGGGGTTGATGGTGGGTGTGCAGGATGTCGGCAAACACTCGCAGGCCACAAAGTAGCGCAGGCCGCTGGTGGGTTGAGAGGTGGGTTGAGAGGTTGGCGCTACACTCAGCAAACAGCGGGACTGTTAAAACATCAAAGTGAGCACCCGCGTCTGATTGGAGGAAGATTTTCCGCAGCCGTCAAACACTGTGGGAAACGCTCACACACCCCAACAGCTCGCGCACCACAGCAATTCATTGTGCTATTAATATCACATTCCACCCGGAACACAATTTGTGTGCTTTTTGTTTTTGTTTTTGTTTTTAATGTCCACGTTAAGATGATACGTGGATGGCTGGAGGAGAATGGCGGGCTTCTTGTTTTCCTCGGCTCCATCCGTTTGCTGAAGATTAAATTCCTTCGCTATATGGTAGTGTAGGGTAGTGTATGGTAGTGTTTGAAAGTGTAGAGTAGTGTGTGGAAGTGTATGATTGTCTAAGGTAGTGTATGGTAGTGTGTGGAAGTATATGGCAGTATGGTATGATAGTGGAGGTTACTTTTCAGTCTCTCGTGCTCAGGGTACTAAGCTGTCTGCTCATTCATTTATTATTAAAAGCCCAAGCTCGACCAAATTCATTAGAGTGAAAAACAAGCAGCCGGTACCGGTACTAAAACATCACTCAGTACAATAGGATTCACATAAAATATTCAGAACTATCCATTACTCAGTAAAATCGAGCCATCGTGAAATCTTGTGTTAAGGATCATCCATCGCTTGTTCCTTACATCACTTCTTTCTTCACTTCGTCTTTCTTTTCTTTTAAAACCTTCACTGGGTGCCACCTTCTGTGTGTGTGTGTGTGTGTATAATATAAATATAGATATGTGCCTGTTACTCTGCCTTCTAAATTTTCATTAATTTTTTTTCAATAATTTTCTTGTTTTAATTTTTTTAACAGTTCCTTTAAGGAAAGAACTACATTATTTTATTTGCTTCTGCTATCATCATTATTTTATTAAATTGTCCTTTTTTCACTGTTATTGTCCTAGCCATTCTGTCTTCTCTCTAGGCTGCTTTCTTTATTTGTGTTTCAGTCTCACTGTATCGTGTGGTACATGCGTGGGTTTCGCTCGTGAGCACAGCAACCTCTCGTCTCCTATGATCATGCTAATCCTCGCCTAGTCCTCCACTTGGACTTAAAAGCAGACGATGATGATATCAGGATAATAGTAGAGGAGTTAGAAGGAGCGGAGGGGGCGAGGGGAGGAAATGTGTTTGCCGGGCGGCCAGGCCCGTTGGCTCCTCAAACACGACAAGGGAATATTAAAGAGGCCCGCCGTCAGCAGCGTGACAGATGGACATCGCTCTTGTCCTCAACCTCACTCAATCACAGACCATGACTAGTCCTTGCATGCGGGCGCCTGCCGGCCAGTGGCCTGCCCTTTGATATCCGAGGGGGGCTGAGCCACTCACTTGTTGGGCCAGGATCCTCATTTCCATAAATGAAGTTTCTGTTGGTGGTGGTGCAGTTGTGATGTTGCTGCTGGTACTAGAGTCGCAATCTTTAGAGAAGTAACAACTGTTCTACAACTATTACAATATTACTACAGCACTTCTACCTCAACAACACAACAACACAACAACAACAACACAACAACAAATTATCGTCATCAACATCGGCAACATTGAGAAAGAGTCAGCGATAGGAAGAAGAGAAGGTCAAAGAAAAAATTCTTTTATACGGGATTAACGGAAGGAAAGAAATAAAATTCAACAGACTGTAACAATAGCTTTCCTTTGTACCCGTCATACTCGTCATTTCTTACAGTCAGGGTATTGGCAAACTGTACAAGGAGCTAAAATGGACAATTCCACACCCATGTCCATAACTTCAGCCAGAGCAGACAGTACAATCGGGATTAAAGATAAACTTTGGTAGCGGTAATGGGCTTCCCTTGTTCTTGTCAGTTTTGTTTTGGGCAGTTGAGATAAGATGGTACCAATGGCCGGCCCCTGAGAGTATATCAGCTCTAACGAGTGTCTGTAGATTGATCATGACTGCCAGTTCTAAGAGACAGCAGATCGATAACAGAAGATATTTTTTCACAAATTTTTACAAATACAGTCATCTCTTAGAACTGGCTATCGCTTCCCTAGGGCTTGGCGAGAAGGGGGAATGGCAGGATGGGAAGAAAGTGAGGAGAAAGTGGTACAAGGGGTGGAAGATGTTCAGGATAATAAACACGAGAAACACACCAATGCGACGCCACATAACTCCTGGAGCTTGTTTCTTCAACTTCTTGTCTTAATTAAATAATGATTTCATTAGCATCCATAAAAATTATTTAATGGTTTCCTTCCTTAAACATGTCAGCTCATTATTTTTTTTAATAAATGAGGTCTACTTTAAAAAGTTCAAGTAATTTCTTTTTATACAAAAATTCTTTTATAAAAAAATTATGACCACTCAATTTTATTTTAATCAAATCGAAATAATAACCTTTCATCCTTAACATGAAGTCTTACCACTGTGATCAGTGATAACAGAATTTTTTCTTCTTTTATCATGCATGTGAAAGACTATGCTTATTCCTAGCCATTTAAATAACAGACTCACTTCATCATTACTTTCCAGCGGCCTAACATAAATAGTTTCTAGTTGATAGTTAATTTGCTCATGAAAATAGGTTCTTGAAAAATGTTTCTCTTTCTTTTTCATCTTGGCGTGTGGACCGAGGGTGTCCCACAGCTTCGCTACTTAAAAGAAGGTTCGCCAGCATTCGTCTTATCTCGGCTGAGATACTCTATCAAAAGTTTGGGTCTCGGCGCCCCACGACCGTTTGACTGACGGTGAGTCCGCTCGCTGAGGGCGAGACAGAGATAACAGAGGCTCCATCTGCCATCAGCCAGAGATGCTGGAGTCAGGGCGAGGCTTGCCAGGAGCCTGATGTGGACCTGTAGTTACATGGTGGTGTGAGGGGAGTGGGAAAGTTGTGAGAGATGATGTGTGTACTACTGTCATTATGTGAGGTGACCAAGACTTGTCACCAGCAAGCATCCGACTCCAATAAAAACATTAATTTGTCCTTTTATAGTCACTAACTTCAAGCTTTCTTAATTAAATCTGTATTTTTTCTCTTTTCCCATTTTTCTCTCTTCAAATATCTCTCTCTTTCTCACAAGTATGATTGTTCACAAGATAGTTATAAACTATTTTGATTCCCTAAACTCTTTTTAACAAAAGATTTAGTGTTCCCAATGCTATACCTTTCTTGAAATTATATTTTTACAATAATGTTTGAAATACCCTGACAAAAATCCTGTGAAATATATTCAGCAACAGAACTTTGGTCTACGTGTCTGTAAAACAGACTGGAAACCTGGGACTATGGGACTACATCTCTTTTGCCTTATCACCAAGACCCACAAATATTATTACACTAAAATTATATCAGGGATGTAGGTACATCAAATAATTCAATAAACACCAATAGTATTGTTACTGTTTTTCATTTGAATTCTCTTCTTTTTTATACATGCTGTTATTATATTATTTTGTTGTTTCCCAATTTTCTCCTCCTTCTGTCAAGGGTTATGTTTTGCTTATTGTTTAGTGCTAGCTCATCACAATTGTTAATTAAAATTGTCGTTGTCATTTTCTTATTCTCTGTTCCCTATGTACGAGTGTATAAGACATGCCCTCTGTACCATATCAATGGCGAGGACTTACCTCATCCTATCATGCTACCCATGTAGACATACCAACCCATCTGATAAAAATCCACATGTTAAAATAAACCTACTACCTATAGAATTCTGATGCCTATGTCTGTTCAAAAGAAGAACATTTACTTAATCTAAATAATTTTAAAAATCCGAATATTATAACAAGCTGTAGCACAATGAACAAATATGTTCTTTCCCTCCATTATAAATGTTTCGTGAAGTTACACGGCCACTGCTGGAATTCAATGGCCTCCAGTAAATTGTCTCAAATAAATACTGTAAATATAGTCAATTAACTAGTAAAATTCCTTCCCCACCATTCCAGCTCTTCTCTTTATCTTTTCACTATTTCTTTCTCTTTTTTCACTTCATGCCTTCACTTGGTCCTTTTCTCTAAATCACTGTTGTTTAACTTGTTTCGTTTTCAGGGTGTTTACACCCTTCTTAACTGAAATCTTGCAGCAGTTTGATTGCAAATTTCCTGTCTCCATTTTTCTTCCTATCTGTATCTCTCTTTCTTTCTCTTCTGTATATATTTAAAGAGAGAAGAAATTCCAAATAGGAACCATCTGTGTGAGTCAGCTACCGAGCATTAAATAAAAGTTTAATTACCTTCGAGTGCACAACAGTTGATTCCTGGAGTCGGCTTGGGTTACTGTAAAGAGGTTTTTTTCAGACTTTTTTCAAATACCTGGATTTGCTCCTTGCAAAATTCCTATTCCGAAACGATTAAGCAAAAAAAGTGTCTGGCAGTGGGCTTTTCTCTTGGCTCGCTTCATTTCGTTCTGTTTAAGTCGTTTGAAAAGCAATGAGCATCTTGGTTTTGTTTTGTTTTGTTTTGTTTTGTTTTTTGGAGTTTTAGCTCTCTCAAACTTTAACAAACTTTAACAACAAAAAACCCTACAGGAGAGAATTGTAGATTTCTCCAGAGTTCCGTTGGCTGGAATGGTTAGAAGCCATGTTTCTTAAAGAGTCAAGAAAGAGAATGAGTTGTAGGGTTGAGGTGATGGGTTGGTGGGGTCGTGGAGAAGGGGGGTGGGGTCAGGGGAGACAAACGCCCTGCCTCTACAAGAATTATCTTACGAGTATGTCTTACCATTTTTTAATATATTTAACTGACTCTAATTTATTTAGTCTACTTTAACTCACATTTTCTCCTGGAACTTAAAAATTCGACAAAAGTAATGAGCATCAATTTGATTTAAGCGAGAATACAATTCCACTTCTTTTTTTAGTATTCTTTTTGTTGACATTCGACTAAACTAGAAAACTTTGTCATTGTTAAAAAGTGCTCACCCTTCTTGTCAGAATAAACATGTGTTTGTGCATGTGAAGTGTGGTAGGCTAGACATTATATATTTAATATGAGCATTTGATTTGACAGTATTTTCAACCCCTAACTATTTATTGTTCATCATTGTAATGCAGCGACAATGGCAATGATTAGCATTATCAATGACAATGATGATGACAACAAAATTGACAATGATAATTTTTCAGAAATTGTAGAACTTGTCGACAGGTGTCTTAACGGTGATTTTTTTTTTTCAGTGAGCATTTCTTGCTTCTCTTTGGAAATCACTCACAGTTCCATCACTATTGAAGATGAGTTGCATAATAATATCTTTGATTGATTTATTGATTTATTGATTGATTGACAGGACATAACAGACTAGAGAGGACAAACAGGACAGACAGACAGACAGACAGACAAACAGGACAGACAGGACAGACAAAACAGACTGGACGGACGGACGGACGGACAGAGAGACAGACAGACAGACATACAACAACTCCTGTAGTTTCAGCCATTTCAGCTGTTGCTGGCCCCATGATGCATGGCCAGTCAGACCAGCCCACACGAGATATACAAAGTCGTCCATTATAAGCTGCTAAATGATGAATGTTTAGCTGCATAGATGGCTAATACTATTAGCTGTACTTAAGAGCTTAAGGGAAAGATGAAGCTAGGCGCCTGCCAGCACCGACAAGCCCATCAGTCGCTCATTCATTGTCTATACACACAGCCCCGTGAAACAAGGCACCGGGTGCAGGGGCAGGCGTCCAAGGGTATTCTCAATTTGTTTTCAGACACACGGGGGCATCGGGAGGGGCACCCCGTGGAGGCGCATTGTCAAGGACCTCGACCTGTTGGCTGCAATAATAAATAGCAGGGAAGGTGAATGGGAGGGAATGATGATTGCAGTGCACCGTATGACAGTCTAAACATGCAATAATTAATGAGGTGAGCGGAAGTGCAGACACATCAGATAGACGGTATTGAAAAACCGACTAGGGGCCTTGATCTGATAAATACAACTGTAAGTATACACAAGTGCAAGTGTATACGCCTTTCAAAGGATGAGTTGTCCCGTTCTGTCTTTCTTTATTCTCCTGCTGTATTTCTTCTTTATTGCACTTTTTTTGGTTGCGTGTGTTTTTTTTTTCTTTATTTACTTTTTCTCGTTTATTTTCTATTTTATTTTTATCATTCTGTTTCCTCCTTTTTTTCTTTGTTCTTCTCATTTATTGCACATTTTTTTTTTTGTGAGTTCTTTTTTTTTTCTTTATTTACGATGTTATTTCTATTTTTTCTTCGTCCTATCTAGATACTTTTTTTTTCTCTTTACTTTCAAGTTTTGAATAATATTCACAATCAAAAAAGTTTTCCATTACTTAATGACCCTGTAATATGACCTTTCATGAGGTCGAAGATCTAATATTGCCGGAACCCCACTTCCTGCACGCCAGCACAAGAAGAAGCACCCTGAATGGTAATATCCCAGAGGGGAATAGAGACGTATTATCTTCAGATCTCTTGGATCGGGTGTCCCAGGAGCCCCTGCAGGGTGTCTCGCAACCCACCGCCACCCAACTGCCATAATGGCGACAGGTCTGCTCACCTCCCCAATCCCAGTCGGCGTGCGCAATCTCGCGCGATATGCAGATCACGTGATACGGACTTCCGGTGGCAGACAGGACGTCTCCAGCATGCTGTTTGCAGAACCAGAGAAATGGTGAGAATAATTGCCTCCACGGAGTCGTATTCACAGGAAGACCGTTAAAACTGTCCTCTCCGACGACTTCACACCGCGGTCTACAGCAGACAGACAGGTTTAGTTGTACATTTCGGTTTATTATAATTCCTTCTATAATTAATCAGTGGTTGTGTTATTGTTAATATTATTATTTACTACTCTCTATATATTTCATTATTTACTCCTACTATTACTATCCACTATTATTATTGTTATTAATATTATTACTAATACATTACTATCAACTAATATTACTCACATTATTGTTCACTAAGATTATCATTTATTCAACTACTATTATTGCCATTCACTTCTTTTATTATCCCAACTACTGCTGCGCTGTTATTCACAATTATTATAGTTATCAACTATTGCAATAATTATCAATATTATTTACTACTATTATTATTTTTATTTACTGCTACATTTATTATTATTTATTAATACATTTACTGTTGTGTACTACTACATTATTACTATTATTCCCTAATTATATTAATATTATTATCTACTACTCATTATTATTATTGAATTTTTATTTTTAATTATTCAGTAGTATGAATGTTATTAACTAATAGAATTATCAATATTATTTACTACTACTATTACATCATCATCATCATCATCCATTCCTTGACTGATACTAGCTGATCACCAGATAAGCTGACCTGCTGGCTCGCAGGTGTCGTCGTCTTGGAGACGTGGCTGGAAGCAGCAGCTAATAAGGTTTGTGATGTGGGACGACCGTGGTCGGTGTTAAGCAAGTCCTACATGGGAGATCAGTCTTCTCCTTCCTCACATTTGCCATCCACTTCGTTCTCTATCAACCTCGGCTGCGATCTCCTCCTACGGTACCCTGGAGAACAGTTTCAGACAGGGTGTCGTGCAGGGCGACATGGCTGTACCACACCAGCCTCGCCATCTCACTGTCGCAAGGTTTGCTGGCGTCCCACGAGGGTGGCGACAGCGCCCCCTACACAATCGATGGCCTTGTCTTGTAGGAGATTCACGGTTTTCTCAAAGCTCTTGGTTTCGAAAGTTTTTCGGTGTCAATGAGCAGAGTTCGTGTCTCACAACCGTACAGCAGTACGAGGACTATGAGGGACGTGCAGCACATATACTTGTTGGATGATGAGGTCTGTGATGTGAATGAAGATCAGCCTGCCGGAGATAAGTGTACAGCATCCCTTTCTGCATAATTATGGTCAACTGGCAAAAAACAAAAACAACATAAAAAATACAGAAACAGAACACATTCCACACACACACACATTCTGTCATGTGGTAACCAAGTGGAACATAAAAATCTCACCCAACTAAAGTGTAGACAATTAAATTGTCCGCGCGTCCACAGACTAGAGATCACTTAAATAATTGAAATGGCCGTGCGCAAGCTTTTAGACAAGAACTGTGTAAAGCAGATGGCCTCAAATGGCCAGAGAGAGGCAAGCGAGGACAACGACGAGGCTGTAGTCAGTGCAGGTGTGAACACGTCGTCTAGGGAGAGGAGGGGATCCTGGTGCGACCGGTTGCTTCTGGACAGAAAATTTCCAAAGGCTTGTCCCACCTGGTCGTCACGACATGTCGAGGTGAGAGAAAGTCATTCTTCTCCACCCCGCCACTCCTCCCCACAGCTAGAGATAGTCACTGGTCAGTAAGGGGCGTGGTCTCCTCTCTATTAGCGCTGGCTAATTGACGATTGGTTTAAGAATGCTCGTTATGTGTTAGTCTAATGGAATCCTGTGCTGTAGTTCATGTTTGTGAATGTATTAATCTTAAGTAAGGAATCAAAAACTTCTAAGGTCGATTCCCGGCTTGTCGTCAATGCGAGAGGAGCGCTTGGTCGGACTTCTTTGGCACGGAGGTCGACATGTCTTCAAGGAACGTTTCTTGAAGAACGAAGACCGTGATGCGCGACCGAAACTTCGGCTTCTTGTGAGGGACAGACCTTCCATGCCAAAGCCGGTGAAGAGAATGTGTGTGTGCTTCATGTGCAGCCTCATCGCGCTTTACACGAAAAAAGACATATATTTATGGATGCATGCAACATAACATTGCTGTTTATAAAATGTCAAATGAAATCAAAGGTATGTGGCCATAATTCATTTTAAAAAATGTTATCCAGGGTGAAAACTTTTTTTTTCACACCTCAGGTCCAGTCATAGGATGAATATTACAGGTAGAAGTCGTTTTTACGCTCATTGGGTTACCTTTGAATTCCTCTTTCAAAAACCAAAATTAGTTCAAAAGCCAACGAAAGAGAAAAAAGTGCAAATCCACAGAAATGATATTTTCAAGACTTTCAGCCAATTCGTAATATTGTATATATATATATATCTTTCACACACACACACACACATATCTCCACTCAACAGTTCACATACTCTCGACAATTTCGACTCCGTCGTTCATGAGTTATGCCATTTGTCTCTTTTCTATCTCGGGGTACAGCGAGCAAATTCTATGGCACGTGCAGTTGACAAGAGAGACGAAGTAGACAGTGTGTAGACATCACTTTATTCTCGCTGACAGAAGTCATTTCGCAGTAAACTCCACTCACGCTGGTCCTTTAGTGGTTTCCTACTGGTGATGATGTAGGGACCACACAGAACGTTTAGGACCAGTCATCAATCGTGTTCTGTCTCTGAGAACGATGATAGCTTGCAAACCTTATACCACGTGTTATCGATTTAGAAGTACCCGGCCTCTTCAGGTAAGATAAAGTGGGGTGCGAGACACGTGATTAGTTTGCTGGGCGGCCTGAGGGTTTGGAGGCTAAACTCGCCCTCCCTATCCTACAGACAGGTTTTTATAAGGACAGGCAGCAAGGTAGGTATAGAATTTATAAGGACAGGTAGCAGGTAGGTATAGAATTCATAAGGACGGGTAGTAAGTAGGTATAAAATTCATAAGGACGGGTAGTAGGTAGCAGACTCTGCTTCCCCTTTCCAAACTGTGGAAAAGGCGCCTCACCCTTTAAATCATGTCTCAAAAATAATAAAAGGATAAGATAAAAAAAATAGTCGATTTGTTGAATAAAAGAGAGTTTTGAGGGAAGTGAGATGTATTCAGTAAGAGAAGACAACCCATTTTCTCGTTTTATCGTCTTTATTTTTGTTGTTGACTTGAACAACCACATGAGGTCTCCTTTCTTCTTTGTCTTTTTTAAACAGATAAAAGTTGAAACGTTGAAAAATTAAAAAAGGATAGAAAAACTGTGCTTGCGTGAAACAAGTATTAATACGTATGTTTACCTTTTATCCTTTCATCTTGTGTTTATCATCTATCCAGCCAGCTATAGTCTACAGGAAAATTGTCTCCCCTTACCAGCTTACTGTCAGCTTTTCAAGGGGCTTAACTCTTTACACTTCACTGTCTTGCTCAGCCACAGTCTATAAATGGTGTACACACACACACACGCACACGCACACACAAACATGCACACACACACACACACAAAAACATGCATACACACATGCACGCATCTACGTGCACATATAAACACACGCGCACACATGGTCGCGCCGCACGAGGCAGAGCACTACAAGAAGGCATGACGGGAAAATAATACATTTACTGAAGGCAGAGCTCGCGATCTTATGCTTAATCAACCTGGCGGCGGGGATTGGTTGTGTGGCTCCGTCTTGCAGGAGAGAGAGAGACCTCCCGGCCAGACGTGCAGCCTCCCAGAGAAAGGACAGACACGGAGTCTGGAAACGAATAGGCACGCCGGCACTCGGGTGATTTCAGCAGGACCCTGCTTTCCGGTGTTTTGGAAGGTGGAGATTCCAGACCTTCTCTGCCAAATCAGTAAACTAAAGAACAAGCTTATGTTCCGCGTTTCTGT
Organism: Pomacea canaliculata; assembly: GCF_003073045.1. Taxonomy (NCBI): domain Eukaryota; kingdom Metazoa; phylum Mollusca; class Gastropoda; order Architaenioglossa; family Ampullariidae; genus Pomacea; species Pomacea canaliculata. The sequence goes on from NC_037598.1 coordinate 23,674,119, forward strand.
CTCGTCTGACATGGCGCAGGCCGCTTGAAGATGAAGTTTGTTGTAAACTGCCACTTAACTAGGGTTGGCCATCGTCTGGGGGAAAAGGGAGAAAAGTCAACTTGAAATTCCAAGATCATTGAAGGGGAGGGCTGAGAGTTTTGTCTGGTCTGCGGTACAAAGTGGAGTACGATAGTATATTCGCTCCCCTCCTCTCTCTCGTTCATTCTTACAGCAGAGAGTGAATGAAGAAGTCTTGGACGGTACTAAGCTCATGACATTAAATGCTCATCAACTCCAGTCATGCTGCCTTAAAGAACCACAAGTGTACAAACTTTCAGGAGTCTCTTTTGATGATAATTTGTCATAGTCCCATTATTTTTCAGCCACAGTAGGAATATGACAAGATTAGCTATCCAGAATTCTTTGTAATATCTTTGTAATATTTCTCCGTCTCTCTCTCTCTCATCAACAAACAGAGATAGAGAGATAGGTAGGAACGAAAAATATTGATGATTTTAATACACAGTCGACATGTTTACAAAGGATAAACTACAATAAAATTAATCACGACCGTGCGCAATTTGGAGCAATAGTCTGAAAAATATTTCTCAAATCCAATAACCGACCTCCTGAGAAGTAAATCAATATCTCCACTCCATCTTTCTAACGGTTGGAAAAAAGTAAAACAGTAAATTATCACAGATGTAAATGTTATATCTCCCTTTTCACCAAACACTTTTAATAATTATTTTAATAATTAATTTAATAATTATTTTAATAATCTTTAAAGATTCTGTCCGTGACTTGAATAGGGAAGGGTAGATAACTCCGCCATACCCATGTGGAACATGTCAGGTGACCAATGACCGTGTTGTGTTTGGTTGTTTACTAACATCATTTCATCACTCGTGTCATTTCTCTCTTCTGATTGGACGGGTTGCGTCTCTCCATCCCAAACACGTGCTTGCAACCTCCACTGATGCGCGCCACCTGTCTCCCTCCACGAAAGGTCTTGCTTGCGAAGATGTTGGGCAACAAGAGTTGTCTGTTCTTTTGGTTGCTGTTCCTACTTCCTGTAGAAAGCTGCGGTTACTTTTCGTCACCAGTCTCAAGTTTAAAAAAATAACTCTGTCGTCAGCGTCCGGGTGGTTATTTTAAATTATTGTGGTTTTTTTTCCTGACCACGTGATCTGTACATGCTAATTGCAGATTCAGGCCAGGCCAAGCAGGCTTATTCCGGTGTGAACCGCTTCTCTGCAGACTCCTCATGACGCCATCTTTGACAGCCATAAACATATCATTTATGACAGACTACCCTGTCTCTTTTCTTGTGTCGGTGCTCTTGTACCCGGCCCTGTAGGGGTATCTGCGGGGTGGACGTTGGGTAGTGTGGGGTGGGGGCTCTGAGCATCTGACTGACGATGCTGGCACGATGGTGAGCGAAAGTTCTGCTGAAAAAGACTTGTAACACGTTTCACCCTCACCAGCATTACTCAGATATCACATAGAGAGATGACCCCCAGAGTAGGGGGTAATGGAAGGGTGTATGTGACCGGTCTGAGCACTACTCACTCCTCTCAGTTTACTAACGTCCGGAAGGCACGTGTCGGGTCGCAATGACGTAGTAAAGATGATAGAGGAGTGGGTAAATAAAAAAATGTGAAGTGTTGCTGTGGGGATGATGAGGGGAGCGATGAATAACTCGCCATAAGCAGCTTACCGCCCCTGACGTAACGCCCACGACATCTTGACCCCGTGTTCTCTGATAGCTTCGCGGAGCTATCTCCTGGCGCTGCCCCGCTGCCCTCTGACCCCAGCAAGTCGGCAGGGAAGATGTCAGACGTTTAGCCCGGCGCCGTGCGCAAACTACTTGATGGCTCCTCCATCTGCTGCTCCTGCGCCTGCGCGCGCCTCCTGCGAACGTCACTGGCACATGCGCACTGGGCACCTACCACTACCATCCAACCTACCAAAGTAGTTCCAGAGCTTTTTGGTATGAGTGAGGGGAATGAGGAACTGTGAGTGAGTGAGGGAAGAAGTGGAGTGAGGGAGAGAGTGAGTGAAACAGGAAGAAGAGAGACGGACTAGAATGGAAGTAGTGGTAGGAGACGAGTGGATGTAGATGTTGGTGTGGGTGTGTTGAGACTCACAGTGCTGATGTGGCCGGGACTGGAGGGGTAGGTATGAAGAGCATTCCAGCCGAGACCCCGGGTGCGCAGCTTTATTATACCCGTGATGTGACTCGCTGAGCAGTGTGTACGGGCGGCCTGCAAATATTTACAAGCAGACAGTCGGCAGACAGGCGTTTTCTGCAAACAGCCTCGCTGGTCGGCGACAGTCTGGCAAGTAAAAGTCTTGTCCTCGCGACACACGGGGGTGAGTTTCGGCTAACAAACGCCGTCTGGTCTCGGCCTCCGTCTCTCCAATTATCTGTCTGTCTCTTCGATTATCCGCCCATTCGTCTGCCTTTCTGCCTGTCTGCCTGTCATTCACCTGTTTGTGTGATCATACACTTGTGTACGGTAGCCACAATCCTCTCCTCCTCCTCCCTTCTCCCTTAGCAACACACACATCGCTCCGTTTCCCAATTTCTTGTTTCCAGCCTGCATCACACGTCTCTCTCCATCCCTTCCCCATCAGCTGCCGGCAGTTTGCCTGTTGCTAGTAACGGGTGCGCTGGATGGACTAGCTCCATCTGTCAACATAAATAACGACAGATTACACGCCGAGGCTCCGGTCACGACCAGCCTCCTTCTGAAACAAAGGTTTGTGACGTCACCAGCTGCCTGTTGTGGATCCTGTTCCTAACGGAATCCGCGCGAGGCTAAGCCTGGCTACCTGAGAGTCTGTGATCACCCGGAAATGACGTCAGAATAGCTGTGTTCCGCTTGCCCCCAGTGCCCTCAATCAGAGTTCAAACCAGCAAGAAGCTTAAAAATGAAGAAAATGGAGACGAGCTTTGACAAGTCTTCGCAAAAATGATCTCAAGGGGCGCAACTTCCTGTCTTGTGCAAGGAGGCCAGGAATAATACAGTTTGACTGCCTGGAACTAAAACTTCCATTCTAAGGACGACAAAAGCTTTGAAAGTGATTTACAAAAATGTTGTGGGGTCTCACTCTGCACAGAAAACATAATTTAGCTTGATAAATAAATTCGAAGTAAGAAAACCAAGGAAAGTAATTGTGCAAAGTGGGTCAGTCGACAGTTTCTTTAGTCAACAAACATATTTCAACAGAAAAAAACTAATCACCATTTAATAGTCAAATTGGCTTCGCATCTATCCCTCAGCAAAAAAACTAATTCGTAGTTTGTCTTGAGATTCTGGACCAGAGATGAACCGAACACACTGAATTAAATACACAAAAAAATTATTATTATTTATTAAGTGCAGCTGGTCATATTTGTCCATCAAACCAAAAGAAGAAACCCAACAAAAAGCAAAAACACAGTGGAATGCCTGTGCAATATTAAAAGATGGCAGAGATAATTTTATTTTCTTTGGGTTTTTTTTTCCTTTCCTTTATTCTTTCATTCATTTTTTCCTGCTATTTCTTTTAATCCGCCATCTTTTCTTTCAGTTATTTTCCCCACTTGTATTCGACACTGTTTCCTAGTGGCACAATCTGTTATTATATTATACTGTGTTGTTGGCTTCGGCCTTCTTTGTCACAGAGGAGTTTGATGGACTGTCCTTACAGACCTTCAGGTGATTTCCATAAATTACTTCTGGGAAACAGCTTGGTGCCAAGTGATGTGAGTTTTGTAGACGCTTGACAAAAGCTTTGGCTCTTCCTTCCTTAACATTGTTGCATGCATCTTCTTTGACATCTGTATTATATTATTCGGGATCATTATGAACTTATTGGTCTGAAGTTGAAGTGCCTTCTGCATTTTTAATATTCTGCTTCTTTATTCAAGAGCTGTCAAGAGACTACAGTCTAATTTTTTTGAAAAAAGTTAGCTTTGGGTTTGTTTTGTGCTTTGTTTTGTTTTTTTTTGTTTTATTATTTTTGCTTAAACTGTCATTAGATGGGGGTTAGTGGCGGTGTACATGATGTGCAATGTGAGCATTTGTCATGCACACAGAGAGAAAGAGGAGGAGGAGGAAAACGAAGAGACAACTTGAGGGATGTAGTGAGGAGGAAGAAGAGACAGGTAAGACAGAATAGACAGAAGAGATGTGGAGATAGGAGTAGTCATTGAAACACAACATTCAAGCACAAAACTAGATTTTAAATGAAACAAACTTATAGTCTCTTCCACCTTTCTCCCTCTCATCGCCACCCATGGTCATCATTACCAACAACCTTTACCAATATCGTCTTTTTCTATCTTCCCTCGCTTTGTGTTTCCCGGTGGCTCACTTTGTCCTCCACCCTACCATGAAAACTGCTTGTTGCTTGATGGAGGTCGCAACGACCGATGACACCAGAAGCAGCAACATGCAGTTTACCCCATCCCCCACCACCACCACCACCATCACAACCACCACCATCCCCCCAACTTCAAGAAAGCTCCGGTCCTGCCCCATCAACCCTTAAGCCCATAGTAGAAATAAGCTGGGTTCAGGGGACACTAAAATCTCTGACATGCTGAGCCGTGCTCACTATTTATGAAGATAATATCTTTATTTCGCGGGGGCCAGCAGGGGCCGGCCTGGGAAATAACACCTCCAGAGAGATGAAGTGTATCACAAATCACAGCGGCAGAAGAGCGATTCATGTAGCAGCGAGGCAAACATCCTGCCCCGAATCAAACTCCGAGTGGAAATCGATGAGTGTGTTATTGCCGGCAAGCTTTAGTTGTGTATTAACCTCCAGGGCCAGTCTCGGCCCATGTCGAGGCAGCAAAACTGTGGACACTCGCCAAGGAACCGACTGTAGCCTCGGTGTATCACCTTAAGACGATGTTAGGGTGTTGTGACTGAGTTACACCAGCCTGGCCTTCTGGAGACCCCAGCTTCCAGAATAAAGGCTGTTTTCTCATTCTTTTTATTTCTTTCTTCCTTCTCTCTCTCTCTCTCTCTCACACACACGAACTGTAAACCCTGTGAAATGCTCTCCCCTGAGATAAGGCTGTAGTAAGCCACAAAACGTGGGTGCAGAGATAAGACAAAGCTGAAAACTACTCAGCTCGGCTATAAACGCGGGCCCTGAGGCCTGCATGTAATGACACAAACCTGAACATCCATCACAAAGACCCATCCACCCCATTGTCACCAACCACGACCACACAAACACCAGGGTGGATCCCACAGATGATGATGGCGATCTCCGCGCCACCTATACTTCCTTCTTTAGTCTCGCAATGGGCAAAGGTATCCTCGGTGTTTCATATCAAATATTTTAAACTTGAAGATCATTTTTTGTGTTTTATCTCTTTTATGGTGGCATTTCAAAGCTTTTTCTTTCATATTTGCTTCTTTCTTTTTTTCTTTTTTTATACTTTTATTTATTCATTAATTCTCCTTTTTTGTCATTACTTTTTTCCTTCCTTTTGCATGTCCTTTCATTTCTTCTTTTTTGTTTTATTTTCCTGTTCTTAATTTTTCCTACCTGTCATTCAGTCCTTTATTCTTTATGTTTTCTTTATTTTCTTTCCTTATTTCATTCACTCATTCATTCCATCATTTTTACTTATTTCTATTCCATTGTTTTTTCTCGGTTTCTATTCGGCTTTTACTCTCATTCATTTTGTATTGCTTTCTTTGGTTTGTTTGTTTGTTTTTAACTTTCTTTCATTCTTATTATTTCTGTTGTTTTTACAATATCTTTTCTTCATATCATTCTCTATTTCTTTCCTCCGTAGTTTTTATTTCCACCACCACAGCTATCTTACAAGCCCGAGCTAAATTAACTGATGGGAGATAACTTTAAGAAGGGTGCATTCTCTCCCCTTCATGAGAAGTAATGCTGTTTATCGTCCTCGTCGTCAGTGTAAGCCTTTCAGCTTCCAGTATTTGTAACAACACTCTACACCTAGAAAATGTCGACATTAATTAAATCTTCAACGACGGTCACAAGAAGCGATGTTCATTAAAGGATTTTATGGACACAAGATTGAAATACCTCTCACAGCAACCAAATAAAGTTACAGTCGTTAACATCTTTTTTTTTTTTTTTAATCAACTGTACGAACATACACAAATGGGTAGACTACATGTCGAAAATCATTAAAAAAAAATTAAAAAAACACACATTTTAGGATTCTGGAGTGGTTGGCATCGCAGTGGCTAAGGTGCCTGACAGTGAGAATCGGGTATCATGGATCGTATCTCGGTTCCGACATGTTTATATAACTAAATGCGACACATGTTTCCAGGTTTTCTCCTGGTACTCAGGTTTCCTCTATGTGTGTGTGTGAGAGAGAAAGAGAGAGAGTGAGAGAAGGTATGATGAATAAATCTGTAAGAAGCATTGGATGACTACTGATAAGTGTGTTAGTTTGACTTTATTCATGTAACCGTCTTTTGTGTGCCTTTGCTGGTGCGATAAGCAGTCTATAAATAAACATTTATAAATAAACATTCTCTTTATTGCTTTTTCATACAGAAACATAAAATTCGCTATCTAATATTACATTTCCTATCCGTCTCATCTAACACCTAATGTACAATCATGGAAGTGTACAGTTTCGGAGGGTCGCCACATGAAACTCTGGAATCGTCTTCCAGAACTATGAACTTTCTACCGAATGTAATGGCACTGCTTTATCTCGTATTGAAACATCGTATGTGGAGTGAGGGGGGATCCATAAAACAACTTTAACTCGTTTTTACGCGTGTTACAGCAGGGAGGATACACAGAAAGTTCACTTGGAATGCATCGTGCACAACCACACTTAACATCCTTTCCTTACTCCAATGAAGTACCTAGCAGACCCATGTCTGTCACAACTTGTGTGGTAGACACTTATCACCCCTCCCTCGTGTCTGACAGTAGACATCAAATGTATTAGCCATACTTTTATATTTTCATGGAACAATAACTGCATTTCTATAAATATGTATATTTTATGCTCCTAATATTTTAGTTTAAATATGTATACGTTTCTAAGATCACAACATTTATTTTCAAAATCACTCCAAGAAGTGAATGAACATTGAAACTTGGCTTACTTTGAGATCTGTCATGTCAAAATATCCTGCATGTATTGTGAAGTATCATCTAAGGAGCAGAAGAAATGTTGTATAGTAGCATCTCCTCCCATTAAGTCCTGAGGGGAGCTGGGGAACAGTAACCAGGATTTACAGGCCGGCCGACTGGAAGGACGAGTCCCAACGGAGCGGTCCTTTGCTTGTAAAGACTATTCTCTTGTACAAGAACACAGAAACCCGCGAGGACTCAATATTAGAAGGAAACGAAAACTGCGGACAACGAGTCAGTGAAAAAATAAGTTCATTGCACCACATTCCGACAGCAAATTCATAAAAATAGGATTCTAGGGGGAAGGGGAGTATTCTTGCCTCCACAAAGCGTTTCATGAAAAAGATGCGGAAACGCTCGTCTGTCACATTAACCGAAGGAGGCTGGGAGTTCAGTGAAGCGTGACGAGAGACAGGTACTAAAAATCTTTGGTGCGTCTCGGAATTTCAAACTGGATTTTCTGCTGCCTTCAATTTGCGCTGGCTCCCCGGTCCTGCTGCTGGTGGGTGATGGGAAAATTTACGTTGACACGTGACCAGTGCGCGAGAAGCCACGCCTGACGTGAGCACAGCGGGATCCGCGCACACAGGCTGTAACATTAATGAAGCACTGAGTGCCCCCGGGTAGTCCTCCTCATCAACCTTGCCATGGTGATGCACAGCCATCTGGTCTTCTGAAGTCCAATGCTGTCGTCAACAGGTTCTGTTTATATTTTGTATACAAAGCTGTCCACCTGTCTTTACTTCTATTGATACAAAAAATATTTGTTGTGTTTTTAATAATCTACCATAAAATGTTGTTTTTCCATGTTAATTTATCTTTCATATACAAAAATTAAACAAAGTACAAGTCCTTCAATAATATACATCGCCTTTCGCAAGCAACAGCAGGACTCAAAGAGCTCTAGAGTAGTAAGAGCAGACTAGTATACAATATACAATATACAATATACAATACACACTATACAATATACAGTGTACAGTGTACAGTGTACAACACTCAGGACACGCTCACGTGCACTGCACGAGAAGATCTATGAACTGTTCGATGTAGAAACAAAACACGAAGATGAAGCGATCAGTACTGTCTCCATAAAATATAATCATACAGTATTTTCTGTTCTCTCTGTGCATTGTCTGTCTATAAACGTAACATAAACATTATATATATAAAATGAAAAAGATTTATATGTAATGGAATCGGGTATTTTATTGTTTTGCTAGTTTCAGTGATGTTACCAGCATTTGTTTACTTTCATAAAAACGGAAGTTGAAAGAAAATGCAGAAGAGAACAAAAATAAAGGTCGAGAAAGATATTAAAAGAATCAGAAAAGTAACGAAACCAAAAGAAACGTTAAAAAACGCAAACACTTCCCCTACCCCGCCCACCGCCACCCCCGAAAAAAATGTCGATTTACTTTTACTTCAATGCTCGGATTTCTTTTTTCGTTTTCCTTCTCATCTACTTTTTATTCAGAAGTAATTCCGTCTTTGAAAGGAGATATGACGGTGCATTCTTTTTGACACATTTATGTATGTATACTCCCTCCCCCCACTCTCTTTCTTCCCTGATGCGCGCGTGCACACACACAAACACACACGCACACAATCACACACACATACACAAATGATACACACACACACACACAATCACACACACACACATACCAGCCCCCACCTCCGTATGCAGACGTACGCTGCTGACAGTCGGCGGGACACGTAGGGGGCGGCGCCTGCTTTTCATTATTTCAATTACTCTCAGCCGCGCGCGCGTCCCGGACTGCCGACGTCATCAATCACGTGGGACGGGCACGCGCTCTTTTGCATGGAAACGTGAATAATACAGAAGCGGGTACATTCCTGGCTCCCCTTGCGGTCTCCCGCGTCTGTGATGTTGGTGTTAATCCTGTCAGCGCACCGCCACCTCCCTCTGCTCGGTGATTAGATGATAATTACATCATGCCACTGACCTTTCTTAAATTAAACTTCAGACGAGCTTCAAAGAGGTTTAAATGAAACCGTTATAAGTAAATTGCTGCTTATCTTTAAAAAAAATGTATATGTAAATATTTACATTTGTGGGAGGTTATTACCTATGTTTTATCACTCCTTGCGTTTCGTATTTCTTACATTTTTCTTTCGTTTTCTTCACATTATTATTTTAATTTATATATATATAGTTTTGTATTTTATTTTGTGGTAGAAAATTTGTGTTTTATAATGATAAACACTAGAGGTAGAGTGGATGGTGAGTATGTAGCCTATGACGAAGTTCTCCGCTGTTATTATGAATGTGACTAAACCGGAAGCTTTGTACACACCTCCCTCGTTCTGGTCGTTAACTGAAAAAAAATCGTCTGCATGTTCGTGGTTGGAAGCAGTATCGGCCCAGCACTGGACGATTATCAGAAGAGGGTCTCAACGATAAGCAGTGCTCCTTACAATGGGATGATTATTTACAAGTTGAAAGTTCGAAGAAAACGTTGAGGACAATTGTGCAGAGGCACTGTACTGTTGCTAGACAACGCCCATCCACAGACTGCTGCCCACACTGTTGAAGCTTTCCAGAAACTCAAGATAAAAGTATTGGCTCAACCTTTGTATACTCCCGACCTCGGCCCTTCAGATTATCACCTGCTTGAGCCACTCATGGAGGCAGTAAACGATCGTCAGCTCACCTGGAACGGAGAACTAAAGGAAGAGGTGCACATGTGGGTCACTGAAAAGGTAAAATCTTTTTTCCGGGAGGGATAAAAAAGCCAGTGGAATGATGAAAAAGTGCGTTGAAAAACAAGTGGACTATGCTGAAGATTTGTTATAAATTTTACATTTTCACAAAAAAAAGGCTTATAAGTGTATTGAGGATGATTAATAAATTTACCCTCGTATGTTTCTCTCTATTCCAACATCCTCAAGTTTCATGATTTGCTCAATACAAGCAATTAAAAGTTGCTGACACATCTGGCACATTTCATGCACAAAATGTCAAAAAACCACAAAATGAAGATATCCAAGATGCGTGATTGGATTTATTTTCTAGCAATCTCTATAAGTTTGCTCAGTGTGAGAAACCTCCGACAATCGTTAATGATGAAAATAACCCCATTGATGTGCCCTATTAGGCGGTTTTTGAAATACAGATTCGTTCTTGTTGTTGACTAAGGAATGCAACAGGACGCGAACCTGTCGCTAGTCTGTTTGTATCTTGGTATTGACAGAACAAGAGACTGATGGGCAGGTTGGACCACAATGAGCCCCCCTCGTCCTCCCCTGACCCTGTACTACAGAGACCAAAGTGAATTAACTTCTTCGACCACTCCGAGCTGATAGCGCATCTGTGACAAGTCCGTGTCGAGCTCTGAGGGTCTCTGCATCTGTTGATAAAAGGCTGTTGTCCGCGGAAACAGGTCCTCCTCCAGACAACCATGGAGCCAACGATCAGACCATCGCCTCCCAAATCTTCTCGCACTCAGCCTCAATGATGGCCGTCTTGCTGCTGCTGCTGGGATAAGGGGATCGCACCCTGTTTACACAAAGGGCAATCGCCGGGAGTGAATGCTTGCACCACATGGACTCAAGTTTCGGCTAGCCCGTGGTAAAAAAAAAAAAAAGAAGACCTTAGAGTCTCGGGCAAATCAAACGTGATTGCACACGCCATCCTAAAAGGCAAGAAGAAATGGAAGCCGCGCTGGTAAACGTTGTTAGCCGATTCCAGCAATCTGCCAGAAATTAGGCGAAGAGTAGGACTATTTACTTATCTTTTGACTCCGATGACACCAGTGATTTTAAGGCTATTTCCTTTCGCCACGCCATCTAGGAAACACGCCCGGTGCATCATTACTACAATCCAAACAGGTCGTGTGCAGAGTGCGGGTCTGGGAGCATTCTGACAATTTATCAAGAATATCTGTGTTTTTTCCCCACCACAGCATCACAAAGGTATCTCGTCACCATCTTTCATCGCATCCCTCAGGTCCAATCACAAGGGTTGGTCTAATGGCGATGCCCACAGTAACTGTACACGGCGAATTACACGTGCATTTGGTCCAAGCATCGAGAAAATCCTCTTATCTATTTTTTTTCTTATCTTACACACCATTTTTTAATTTCAAAAAAAAATAAATAAATAAAAGGTCTCTCTAAAAATATTGCATTAGATGGTGTGACAATTTTCGTGACACAATTGTTACCGGAACTGATTTAATGGCTGAATTAATTCCTTTTTTTTTAGTGACAGTGAGTTTTTCTCACAGCAGTCCTCTTACAGAAAGTGTAAATTTATGCAAATAAGAGGGCGCCGAGTCATTATTACAGTATTATTCATGACTCACAGGTGCTTCCTCTTTTGCCTAACCTCATTTTTATAGGTAGTCATTTTTAAAATATTTTTTGCTGCTCCCGTCGCTGGAGTGTGACAGAGACGATAAGTGTTTGTAAATCTCATGTTGTATTTGGCAACAAAATAAACAAAGACACATTCATGGCATTTTATTAGTTGCGATATAAGACCTTAACTTCTAGTTATGAAGTTGAAAATAGCGGAAAACTGAAGATATAAGATAAAAATAACTATACTGGATGAACAAGGAAGAAAGGTTGGGAGAGAGAAGACAATCCAAGCTTATGCCCCACAATCGATTGTCTTCCATCTTTGTATTTGCTTGGGACCTCCTTCGTGCTCGATAGATATTGCCAGAAAAAGATGCAAAAATTTTCTAATTTACTAAGTAAAAAAATACAAGATATAAAAGTACACACCAGGGAGTCTGGACTATTTAAAAGACAGAAAAAAAGAAAAGGAAAAAGCTTCGTTAAGCAATTTTTGAAATTCATTTTTGTAAGAACTAAGCAATAGAAAAAAATGAACATAATGTCTGTGCTTCAGACTAGAGGTCATTTCCCATAATCGGCACGTGACGAGAGATGTATGACAGATGTCTGTCTACCCGTAGTGGCTGGAAGAACATGAAGTAGTAAAGAATTTATGAATAAGGTGGAAAATCAAACAAAACAAAGACCAAAAGAACTGTTTGTAAGTCAAGTGACAAATTACAGGCATTTTTACCTGGTTGAGCTTTATGTAATCAATTAATGTTATCTTCTAATGTTAGAGAGCTTTCCCGCGCAAACACAACTCTCTGGTGATTTCACATATTTCACATAAAGATGTATATCTTATCCCTATTTCCCTCGCCTCAATTTACTCTCCTTATTGACTTTTGATCTTTGTTTCCACATCACTTCTCTTACCCCTAACTATTCGCACTCTCATTTCCTAATTTCACTCCTTTTTTTTCTGAAATAGCGCCGCTTGGAAGTGACCCCGACCGCTTGCTATTTCAAAAAATATTTACAATCATAAATGTTGTGTTATTGGTTTGTGGGTATTAGAGGTGGCACTCATTAAACTGTCCAGTTAGAAAACACACAAGAGACAGCTTCATGTCGGCTCCCGCCCAAGTATATTTGAATCTCTTAACCGGAACTAAACCTTTTACGGATTGTTCATTTTGGGAATAAGGCCAACACTTGCCTTATGTCACATCTCCCTTTCTTTAAAATGGACATTGTTTCAATATAACTTAATTAACATTAATTTTAATATTCTTGAATTTCCTATTCAAGTCTATGTGCGTTTGATTCGAGTCAATCATTTACAAGTCAAGTCTCTGTGGGATCTTGATGATGCGACCACTCTTGGTAGTCTTGACAGGCTGGTCTGGAGGAGCGATGACTTTGGACGCTGGCGCCTTCCTGGCTGCGGCTCCTGGACATGGCTCTGGATTGTCAACAGGAACGTCTGGATCGTCTGAGTGTACACCAGACAAGGGGTCGGGATCCTCTTCGGACTTTGGGTTTGTTGGAATAAGGGACGACAGAGTCTTTGGGATAGGTCTGGGAGTCTCTGGATTGGGATCTCTGGGAATCAGGAGACGGCGGTTGCGTCGTTGGCGACCGTAGGGAGTCTCTACCTCATATGACCTGTTGGGCAGAGACTTGATGATTGTCCCTGGTGTCTGGGTTGGCTTCACCCAAACTGGCTGACCTGGTTCCAACTCAGCGGCTGGTCTGGCACGGTGTGCTCTGTCGAAGTTCTGTTTATATTTCAACTTCTGCATCTCGTCTTTCTTCTGAAAGTCCTTCCTTTCTTTTTCCTTTTTCTCGGAAAACTGAGATGGTATGGTGGGGACCATGGTGCGTAGTCTTCTCCCGAACAACAGTTCTGCTGGACTGAGACCTTGCTGAAGTGGCGTAGCGCGATATGTGAGAATCGCTAAATAAGGATCATCTGCCTTCTTCAGGATTGATTTCACAGTTTGAACGGCGCGTTCGGCTTCGCCATTCGCTTGTGGATAGTACGGGCTGCTTGTTGTGTGAGTGAACTCGTACTGTTGAGCGAACGTTTGGAACTGCTTGCTGGAGAACTGCGGGCCGTTGTCTGAGATGACAATTTGTGGAATTCCATGGCGGGAAAAAATGCTCTTAACATGGTTGATGACTGTTTCCGCCGAAGTATTCTTCAAGTGTGCCAACTCAATATAACGTGAATAATAGTCCACCACTAGTAAGTACTGTTCTTTTTTCAGTTCAAAGATGTCCATGCCAACTTTCTGCCAAGGGAATGCTGGTGTGACAGAGGGAATGAGTGGCTCAGGAGGAATTGGCCTCTCCTTGATGCAAATTGTGCACCTCTGTACCATGGACTCTATCTGCTGAGAAAGCTTTGGCCACCAAACGCTCTCTCTGGCCAAGGCACGACATTTTACGATGCCTTGATGTCCAATGTGAAGTCTGTGGAGAATGTCTGTTCTCAGTACTTCAGGGATGATCAGTCTTGATCTGTAGAGAAGAAGTCCATCATGTTCTGTGACTTCTGAACGTACTGTCCAAAACGCTTTCAGTTCTTCATGTTCTGGACTAGAACGTGGCCATCCATTGTGGAGATAATACAGCACTGTCTTACAAACAGTATCTCTTGCAGTCTCGTTCTTGATTTCTTCGATGCGTTTTTCACTGGCTGGCAAGCTCTGAATCACTTGCTTGATGAAGATCTCTTCTTCTTCACTTCTCTCATCTGTCGGAGTGTTTCTTGCTGGGGCTCGTGAGAGTGTGTCAGCAGTCACGAGATTCTTGCCTTTTGTGTAGACAATGTTGTACTTGAACCTCATCAGGCGCATCCGGAATCTCTGAATTCTCGGAGGTAGATCTTCAAGGTTCTTTGTTTTCAGTAGAGCCAATAATGGCTTGTGGTCAGTTTCGATTGTCAGATCACGAAGTCCTGTGATGTAGTCACAGAACTTTTCACACGCCCAAGTCACTGCGAGTGCTTCACGCTCAACTTGTGCGTACCTGCGCTCAGTTTCCGTCATACTTCTTGATGCGTAGAAAACTGGCTTGAGGTGACCATCTGACTGTTTCTGAAGTAATACTGCACCGAGACCGAAAGATGAAGCATCTGTTGAGACGACGGTCGTTTTGTCAGTACCATAGTGTGCCAACACTGGAGCTTCAGTCAGCTGTTTCTTAATCTTCTCAAACGAGGTTTCTTGAGCAGTGTCCCAACACCACTCTATGTTTTTCTTGAGCAGGTCACGTAGCGGTTTGCTGTCGTTTGCGAGGTTAGGGCCTGCAAACTTCGCAACGTGGTTAACCATTCCTAACAATCTTCTGAGATCAGAAATGTTCTCTGGCTTGGGAAAATTCTTCACAGCAGACAGTTTCTCTGGGTCGATGGCGATCCCATCTTTCGAGATGATGTGCCCGAGAAAGGATATCTTCTCTTTGGCAAACTGGCACTTCTCGTCGTTCAGGGTAATGCCCGCTTCTTGAAGCGTCAACATCACTTTCTTCAAGTAACGATCATGTTCTTGCTTGTTCTTACCGAAAATGAGCAAGTCGTCAATGTCACAAATCACATTTTCATGGTTCGCCAGAAGTTGAGACATTCGTCGTTGAAATACTTCTGGCCCTGAACTTATCCCGAAGGGTAAGCGTGTATAACAGTACCTTCCAAAAGGTGTAATGAAGGTTGTTAACTCCTGACTTCCTTCATCCAGTGGAAGTTGATGGAAACCCTTTTTGCAATCAAGCTTTGTGAACATTTTTGCTCCTGACAGCTGGGCTAACAGTTCATCTGTTGACGGTAACGGGTAGTTCTCTCTGCGAACTGCTTCATTTAGTTTGCTCAGATCGACGCAGATTCTGACTCTCTCGTCGCTCTTGGGCACCACTACTATTGGGGCGCACCAATCACTGGGCTTGGTGACTGTGCGAATCACTCCCTGTTCTTCAAGTTGATCCAATTCTGCCTTGACTTTCTGTTTCAAGGGCAAAGGTAAGCGTCTTGGAGCTGCTACTGCATATGGAACAGCTTGTTCTTTCAGACGAATCTTGTAAGGATCTTGTAGACTTCCTAGTCCTCTGAAGAGTTTTGGGAATTCTTCCTTGTATTGCTTTTCGTGGTCTTCTATAACTGTGTTGATTCTCTCAATCAACTTCAACGCTGTAATGGCTGGTCGACCTAGCAATGGTTCTTCAAGTGTTTTTACGACATACACATCTTGCAGTGTAGAGACATTCTTGTATGTCAGTTTTGCCTTGAACATGCCTTCCACAGCTATCTCAACACGACCTGGACCATACAGTTTCTTGCGCACTTTCTGCAATGGTCGCTTGGCTGCTGGAACTGCGGTCTGAGGTACGACGGTAACATCAGCTCCGGTGTCAAGCTTAAATACATTCTCTGTATCTTCCATCAGGAGACTGACTTTCCAAGGATCTGTTATCACACTGCCCACAATCATACCCATGTAAGCTTCTTCGTCTTCTTCTTCCTCTTCCACTGTGTGAATCGTAGAAGAACCTGAAGAGCGACAGACTGCAGCGTAGTGACCAATCTTGGAACATTTTCTGCATTTAGCGTTCTTTGCAGGACAACCATCTCTGTTGTGGGAACCTTTTCCGCATCTAGAGCATGGCTTAGTCTCTGGTTTTCCCCGAAGGCCTGGCTTCGTACCGCAACGAACTTTTCGCTGACCTTTCTGAATCTTGTTGATGGTTTTCTCAACTGTACTCTCGCTGTTGCTTACCAACATCGAGTGTGCTTGAGTCTTGGACGTCTCATGAGCTCTGCAAATTTCTATTGCTTCTGGAAGCTTGAGTGTTTTCTTCTGCAACAATTTTTCACGCATAGTGTCATCTTGAACACCGATCACAAGTCTGTCACGAATCATGCGGTCAACATCCTTGAAATCGCATGATTTTGCTAACTTGCGTAAAACTGTGACGTAAGTATCAACTGACTCATCCTTGTTTTGGTTTCGGCTATGAAACTTGTAGCTCTCATACACTTCATGTGTGCTACCCAAACAAAAGTCGTTGAACTTGTCGATGACAGTCTCAATATCTTTGTCGTTCTCCCCTTCTGCAAAGGATAATCCTTCATAGATTTCTTGTGCGTCCTCACCAATGCAAGCTAATAGAACTGCACAACGATAAGCTGAATCTTCTTTATCAAGGCGCGTAGCTACCTCATAGTTCTGCCACTGACGAATAAATTTTTTCCAATTTACTTCAATGTTAGAAGACAAATCCAGCTTTGAGGGAATCGGAACGTTTGCAGTGAAGTGTTGTCTCTGATGTGTCTCCGCCATCTTGCGCGAAATGTCACTTTGCGAACGTACGACGCAATATTTCAAAATGAGAAAAACGTGCCCACCTGAAAGTTTCTGGAGAAATCACACAGCTAGCACTTTGCTGCTCACTTCTGACACCATGTTGTGTTATTGGTTTGTGGGTATTAGAGGTGGCACTCATTAAACTGTCCAGTTAGAAAACACACAAGAGACAGCTTCATGTCGGCTCCCGCCCAAGTATATTTGAATCTCTTAACCGGAACTAAACCTTTTACGGATTGTTCATTTTGGGAATAAGGCCAACACTTGCCTTATGTCACAATAAACACACAGGATGGTCAGGACACTTCTCTGGCTATTAAAGATATTTTTGTTACACTCTCTACTCCTCACTTCTACGCCCCGCCCACGAAAAAAAAAAAAGATTATGAGTTTGGAGTGCGGATATAGCGGCAACTCTCACCCTGCCCCTGTTCAGGGGCATTAACTGCCGGAGACTCTCGGTGCCACATCGCGATAATTAACGCGGCATAAAACGCGAAACCTGAAGCAGACCCGAGTACACGACCCCCTCCATCGCCGTACCAACAAATGCTTTAAATTCCCTCAAAACTAGGTAACGACAAGATGGCGGAATACCTGCCGCATCATAACTCAAAAAACAAAAAGGGGAAAAAAAATTCCACTCACAAAACCAAAATAACCCTCGTCAGACTGCAAGCTGCTCTAAGCTTCGTAATTTGTGGCAGAGGAGCCAGCAGAAGGAGCGGGCGTTATCGGAGCTCGCAATCTGCCGTCTGTCGTGTTGTATCGACATGGTGCCGCACTGCGCATGCGCGCCAGTCGACATCACTTCCGGTGCAGCTAATTAACATGGCGTACTGTGCACCGAGTTCCTTCGTCTCTTCTATTACACGCGACAAGACCCGAGGGTCTGAACCTTTCTCAGTCGGCTTCACCTACCCTGGAGCTCAATGGCGGCATGAAATTGTCGCTTGTCTCGCCGCGCGCTCCGAATGCCGGCAGCTTGGCCCTGCGCGCTACCCGAACGTCATCGGTCTCGGGTGGCTGATTCGAGTCTCAGGAAAATTTCCGGATATAATCATTAATGTCCTTTTAACAGACATTTTTCTTCTTTTAGTTCCCCATTATCTATGTAATGTGTAATTTTTAGTTCTCTTTCTCTCTTACACACACACACACGCATGCACGCAGAATCACATAATCACGTGAACACACATAGGTGGACAGGCCTATAACGGAAGCGATCAGTCCTTTTTCTTTTTTTTTTCTTTTTTTCTTTTTCTTTTTTTCTTTTTTTTTTTTAAACGCTGAATAACAATAATAACAACACATTTCCATCTTTGTAACGCCTAAACAAAAGAGCATGTCGAGAGACAAATAGAATTTGTGTAAACTACATAAGCTAATAGTCGCAATATTGTTGTAAACTATGTCAGCAAAGGGAGTAGAGGAGGGTGAGAAAAAAAACTTGTCTAACTTGTTTATCTTTGTTTGAATAAAGATGGAGCAGGTGACAAAGAGATGGACTCGGCGAAGTTGCTCGCCTCTCATTCCCTTACTATCTCTTGGCCTTGTTATTCTTCTCTTCACTCTATCTCTCCCTCCTTCACCTTTTATGGTCAAATCACTTCTCTACCTGCCTTCCTCTGTGTGTGTGTACTAAATGTCAAGCTGCTTAATGGAAAGAATGTGACCAAAGGAGTGAGTTCACACTGATTTTTATGAATACAAGTCACGAACGAACGGAACCGCACTGGAATACCTGAACGGACAAAAAACCCAACAAACCACGAAATATCGTGCGAGCTATTTGCACTCGGTAACAAATGGGACAGGCTTGATGTTCGTTCTCTGACAAGTTCTTTATCACGCCTCGCTAAGTTTGCTCTGTCTTCGTCTGCTCGCCGACACGACCAACAATACCCTCGTGGTTCCTCCCGCTTTGTAACCACAACATTATCTGAATGATGCTCACAAACATGTTTGCCCCCGAAGTCCAAGTGCTTGTTGATGGTAGCGTGTTGAGTCCTGAGTGGCTGTCAAGCAAAACCAAGTGGAGCAGACTACCTGACACGACTGCGAGCAAAGGTGGCAAGAGGGTAAGACGGCGATGCTTAACTTGCTTATCGCCCCTTGACAGCCATCCGTATCCTCCCCTGGTTGTACCACCGCACCCTTATCCGGCATTAATCCTCTCATCCAATGAAATCAGTCATCTGCCTTTTGTTGAACTTGCTTTGTTGCCTCCTTTATCAGTCTTGTTGTGCTGATTCTTCTTCCATGTGGGCAAATATTAGGTTCTCTCCCTTTTGATACCGGGTATCTTAGAAAATGAAATCAGGTTCTTTTGTCTTCTCTTTTTTTTACTTAATTTGTTTATGTCTTGAAATATTCTTGTGTATAATTATATATATGAGGTTATTTATAGCTGCTCACTTACCAAGCAGGTGAGTGTCAGCTAAACTGTGCAACACGTCAGCGAGAAATCTGATGGTTGGCGGAATTTCCTAAAGCTAGATGGTAAAGAGATGATAGCAGCTTTTTTTTTTTACTTGTACAACTTTCTGAAACTGTTATTCCTCCTTGGGAAGCGGCTGACATCTTGTCGCCATCTCTAGATGTTGCGTGTTGTATATTCCCATGCTTATTCTACATCTTCCTTGGAAACGGTTGCAAACGAGCGCCTTTGGAAATGCCTAGAGCTACATCGTGCACAACCGATTTGTTTTTTTAAATTCAAAGATTCTCTTTCTGTTTTCTATTCTCAGTACTTTGCAGACCCACAGAATATCTCAACACTAAACACTTTCAATGATCTGATGGCCTCATATGAAAGTTTAACTTCATCGTGTTTCCACTATGAGCTTAAAATACAGAAAAAATGAAATAATTGCACGAATCTCTTGGTAAATGATGTCATATTGAATGAATGCTTTTTGTTATCACCGATGACACTGCAGCCTCTCGTCAACCTCTCGCGATACCCACCTGGTCCTCCCGCTGGCTGTCTGAATGTCAGGAGGTCAGGCAAGCATCACAAGTCCTCGGTGGCTTTTAGTTAATTGGATACTGTGTGCTTTATGCAGATGCACTCAATGCCAACTCCACTTGCAGGGTTAAATTAGTATTGCTGTTTCTGAAGGCAAAAATAGCAAAAAAAGAGAGGGAGAATAAAGGAACAAGAAACGAAGAGAAAGAAGAAAAGAAAACATGGAAAAAGATAAAAAGAAAGTAAGACATCAAAAAAAAAAAAAATGAAGAAAGAAAGTAAAGTAGAAACAAAACAAAAAAATTTCTCAAAAATGAACAGTTCGTATATTCGATCATTTATTCATCCATATTACTTTAAGCCATCTGCTCCCCACTCACTAGTTCTCTGTATTTCTGTATTTATTTTTTTTTTCCTTTATTAATTCTTTGTTTTTTCCATTCATCCATCTCTCTTGCTTTCCTACCTTCTTCCCTTTTGGTTGTTTGAACGAAGAAAACCTTTTTTTCAGGACTGGCTTTTTTTTCTTTTCTTTTTTTTTTTTGTGTATAACAGTCTTCCAACATGGAAAGATGACAATTTTGTTTACGAAGGAAATGTATGATTAAAGGTCTTCCAACAGAAAAAGAAACCAAAACTGACACGTTCAACAGCACAAACACTTACATGTTCTGTGCAACTGGAGTCTGACCTCCTGCCCTGTCTTATCATCTTGTGTATTTGTGTTTTTTCCTCACTTTGCTCAGCTTCAGAACAGTTTGGAGAGGATGTCGTCAGAAAGTCTCAAACCGGCCCCGAGCTTGATGAGTGTTTGTAAAATCCTTTTCTATACATAAAATGAATGCTGTGAAACTTAAGGGCTCGTTTATGTCTGGAAAGAAGACAGGAAAGCTCTTGCAGCCCAGCCCGGGCTCATAAAATCTTCGTCTTAATCTGCAGGCCGAGGGCAGGTTCCGCTCGGGTTTCCAAACGTTCGCAGCGAACGTCAGCGGCAGCGGAACTCTCCTCTCCTCTCCTCCTCGCCTTCGATGGCAAATAAAATCATCCGCAAAACAATCTGCTGCAGTTCTGTCAGCAGACGATGAAGGGCTGGTGTACGAGTCTGTGCTTGAGGAAGGGTGTATAGGGTGCAGAACTGGGAGCAACGAGTGTTTTTTTTAATTTTTGTCTTGTATTTCTGTCCTGAAGACTAAATAATTATTTATATTTTCAATCGGTTTCTATTCATGATCCGCTGCTGATCCCGTAACGGTTCGATTCCATAAGAGGTTTAATTTTTTGAATATAAGAATCAATTGATTGTGGTATACCAAACCTCATTTTAAACATTAAATAAAAGCATGTCTTTAATTTCGTTATCGCCAATCATCGACAATTTCATCAAGTATGATTTCAATTTTACATCCCAGAATTTGGCATCCTAATATTTGATCCTAAAAACGTTTAATTTAGAGTAATGAAGGGTAATGTATTTCACATTTTTCCTCCTTGACTGGATCACGTTGTCGTTCGTTCTCGCTGGGTTCTCGGCCCCCTATTTCCGGTTCCTCCATCCTCCTCTCACACACTCCGCTGATACCTGCACCAGTCCCCGCACCCGGCCGACCATATCAGATGTCGACACATAACTGTACCGTTTCTGGAAGTTGAAAGACGGTTTCATGACCAAGAAGCGCATGAAGATTGACCTGAGCCTCGTAACTCAAACACAGTGGAGAAAAATTGTGGGCAGGCAAGTTCCTCGCTGCCATGGGCGCTGCTGACATCACTGACGAGGGCCTCGTAAAACCTCGCGTCAGAGGCAAATCAAAGGGGAGCGCACTCCCTGTGAACGCTGCGCCATTTTTTTTCTTTTTGGATAAATGGTAGCAAAATGTCAACAAGCAGACGTGCTGAAGAAATAAAATGTGTGCGATGAAAAATATATATAACACACACACTCACGAATACACATTTGTACTCACATGCACTCTTTCTCTCTCTCTTTCTATCTCTTTCTATCTCTCTCAAGTGCACACTTCTCTCACTCTAGCACTCCCTTTTCCTTATCAGGACTTGGGTAAATTTTTGTCCCTCATTCTCTCCTCATTTTTTTTTCACCTTTCCTTCATCTCTTCTAAGCCTGTGTTTGTGTGAGTGCGTGTGTGCGTCTGTTGTCTCTCGCTAATCTTTGACTGAAATACTAAAATACTTTTTTCAGATGGCTCAGAAGCGAACTGGGAATATGTAAATAAAAGCAGAATGAGTAAAAACTGTAAAAACACAGATGGCTAAACACATGAGAGTGGGCGGTGAAGCGAAGACGAAGAAGTGAGAGATGGAGGACACCATTGACTGGGGATCTTATTCACACAAGTGAGCCCTATAACCAGCCTTGAGGGTGTCCATGGCGGACTAGTGCAATGAGATAGGACTAGAGCATTCCGGCGAGAAGGTACGTGAAGGAGAGAAAGAGAGAGAAAGGGAGGTAGAGAGAGGTGTTTGTATGGAACAGTAACAGTAATTATTTATATAACCGTATATCTCGTTAACAAGGTTTAAAACGATTTAAATACTCTAAATATCTGTTCTACGTTGGCTTCTCTGTGTGTGTTCGCGCGTGCGTGGTACATCTAATCCCTAGAAGTCATTATCTCCCCCTGTCATCAAGACCTCACAATCTTTCATAGATCAGCGTCAAAAGGGGAGTTAACCCTCACAGCAGCAGCAGCAGCAGCAGCAGCAGCAGCAGCAGCAGCAGCAAAGAAGTCAGTAGCACAGCAATCGAGCTTTTCGTCATTGTTGTCATGATTCTCATCATTAACATCGCCGTCTCCAACTAGGCGCCAGGTCTCTTCCGCTGCCCCACCCTTCACGAAACCGGGTACCCATCATGCACGAGCGGTTCTTTTATCATCTCCCAGCTTTCATTATTGTCCTGGCCAGCCGCGACTGACTGTCTCCTGCTCGTCGGCACGTGACCCTCCCTGTTGTTACGGACCCTGTATTATTCGTTTATTTAATTGTTTGGTTATTTGTTTTCTGGGATTTTTGTACGCAGTTGGTGCCACTCGGTCGGCATCAAGCGAAGCGTGACCGAACCTTTTCATGTCATAAATATCCTAAAAAATATATCTCACCATCAGGTGATTAATTAATTTCTGGTCATAAGTTCTCAATATCTCATCATCGTTTTTGTTCAGGAATCTTTAAAAGATTTTAGACGAGGTGTCCAGCGATTCTGTTATCTGTGTGTGAACCCGCCTGCCTGTGCAAGCGTGTTAATTCGTTACCTGTTGGCTGCATTTACCATCTTACCACTCCCCATTGCAGACAGAGAGAGAGACAAAAGTGTGAATAAAATCGACGAGACCAAAAAAAAAAAAATGAAGACAAAAGCTTTGAGAAAAAATATATGAGTTGGAAGGGATGACAATTAAAGAAATGGCAGCCAAATTTCAATACTTTTTTTTCTCGCCGGCAAGAGAAGACTACCCTTCCCTCTCTCTCTCTCTTGCTTCCCTCCCTGTCCTGAGATGGGGAGTGGATGGGAGGAGTCACTCTACGTGCACACCGGCAAACAGGACGATGCCTGCGCGGCAATTATGAAAGCTCGTGGTCATAAAACAGCAGCAACACGGCCGAGAACTGCGCGCTTCCTCCCTCACTTCAAGCCAGGCCGACAGCGCAAAATGCAAGGGAGCTAATTTTTCATGCTCCGTTGCCCACGCGACGGAGGCAAGGGAGACAATAACGCGCTAACATTGCTTTATGTTTCAAAGGGCATGGGAAGAGCTTGGGTGAGGGTGATGGTGATGGTCGGGGGAGTTTGGACCTTTTGGTGGGTTTTATTTTTTGTGTTTCTGGCTTGTGGTCGGCTGTTATTGCACATCTCCCAGACACCAACCCCAACTTCACCTCCCCGCTTTTATTTTTTATTTATTTATTTTTTAATAAAACCTCTAACTGTTCGAATGATGTTTTAACTTTCAGGCTGTATATTTTCTTTGTTTCTCGAAGTTTTCAAATTTCCGGTTGACAAGAATGTAGAAAGGGTTTGGGGTGTGTGCGATTCTGACATTAGACCCCCGGGGTTTAGAGGAAAGTTTCGATGCAATTTTTCTGTTTTCCAGTGGTGTCATTCGTCTGCCTGTGGGCGTATGTTTGCAGAGACATTGTCATCAAAGGACTGTCGTCAGAGAAAAACATGGCTTGAGAAAAATGTCATTGGAAAAGTGAGCTCACGGGGGTTCCGTCGTCAGAGCAACACTTGAACTAAGTCACTCGGTGACCTGACCTCGTTGCAGGTTCAGGTTTTCCTGACTAGATGGTTACAAATATCAGGTCATACTGGGCGATTGTGTGTTGTTGCTAGAGGGAGTGGCTGTCAAACTGAAAGGAGACTTGGATATCACATTCAAGCACGCACACATGCAAACACACATTTGGTGACTGCAAGCATAGACACTGTTTGTTTACTCTCGCCTTTCTCTCCGAGAGTCGCAATGGTCGAGTAAGTCAACTACATGTACTTCCTATGATTGTGTTTGTTTGTTTGTTTGTTTGTTTGTTTGTTTGTTTGTTTGTTTGTTTGTTTGTTTGTTTGTTTGTTTGTTTGTTTGAGGATGGGGAGGAGATTGCATAGGCGAAGACGAATCTGTCCAAAGTAAACGTTAACATAAAATTCCTCTGATGGCGATTAACTTGCATCGTACTGTATTCTCTCATTCTTTCTCTCTTTTTCTCTCACACGCATGCCCACACAAACAGAAAATGTGCTTTGTTCATCTGCGAATCCCTCGTCGACATCCTCGTAGTTTAACACAACAGACAGGCGCCAGCCTCCTTGCCACGCATGAATGAAGCCAACAGAGCGGAAGGGCGCGCCGCCTCACCTGCAAGTCACTACGCGCGAGGTTACCGTGAAATGAGGGTCGCGACTACACTTCACCTTTGACCTGGCCGTCGGAGGCAGTTCAGCGTTGACTGTACCTGTTGGCCCCTCGTGACACAGGAGACGATGCCAGCATCTTGTCATTTGTCACGCCGGATGTCCCACGTGCTTTGTCTTGTCACGGGGCTTGGCTCCTCGTGACAAGTTACCCTGGAGGCGTGGGCGGACCTCCGAGCGGCCTCATTCAGGGAAACAAAGGGAGAAAAATCGTTCTTGACTCGCTTGCCTCCGCGGTCTGCTCTCTTCAGGAGGCTGGCAGAGGGAGGTCTCGGTTGCTGAGACTTGTAGTCAATTTTTTTTTCACTTAATTTGACTGTATTGATGCCAGTCTGTATCTGCCAACTCAATAAATAAATTAATTGTTCCTGAAATTTAATATGTCGGCGTGTGTTACAATGATGGTAAAATGGATGCTGCGTTGCGAATAGCCACTGAGTTGTCTTGAATAATTAAATTGTATGTGGTGTTTAATACGAAGAAACATGCAAATTTCTTGACAACAATAGTCCTCACAGTCTTATGGTCATCTATGAGCCTCTTCGACGACTTATTAAAAGTCTAGTCGTCAGTGTCCACTGTGCCTACAGTAGACCTAACCTGCTGGAGCAGCAAGGAAGCTGGTTTTTCTTGTGAGTGTGGAAATGATCGTCTAATGACCGACCATGAGTAATTTCAACAGCAGCTGAAGACGGGACAAGAAAAAGCTCGTGTCACGCGCATGTCATCACACGTGTAAAGACCACAGCAATTTCCAGCCAGGACCTTAATTATGAAGGCAAGACTTCTCCTACTTTTTATGAGAGGTGGGAACTGTGGAAAAAATAATTGGGGAGGGGGAAACTGATACTGATTTACTGTTTTCCTTTTTGTTGATGTTTTTTTTCTGTCAGATATTGCCCCCTTTCCCTCTGTGTGTGTGTGTGTTAGTCACGTGGGAACAAATATAACTACAGCGAATGTTCCTGCAAAACAAACTGCATGAATCTTTGGAACCTTTGCGAAAGACAATCAACCTCTTGTCCCAAAGAATAAACAACGGATTAATTTCATATCATTCAATCACAGGTTTGTTCAATAGTATAATTAGTAAACACTTTCAAATGTTATGTGCGATCAAATGGAAGTTCTCCACCTCCGGTCGCACTCAGTCAGTTGTTATCAATAACTATTCATCTGTTCTTTCATCCGAAGTTCCATAGAAATCTGTCGTTAGACCGATCATTTTCCTCCTGTACACCAAACCAAACCATTATTCTACACTCTTCCCTTATCCACTGTATTCCATATTCATGGCCTGGTAATGTAAATGTAATGAGCGGAGAGCCTGGCCACACTCGGGTAGCCCTCGCCTCACGAGCATCCTTGTTAGTTGAAGTACCCGTAGCTTTTATACTCAATTAGTCATGCATCCCACTTTTACTCATTCTCTGTAGTGACTGAAAGTTCAACGGCACAGTTTTCTGTATTTATTTTTAACAAAAGGACAGGAATTATAAGACTTTGGATCAGCAAAGTATTATTCCTTTCGGACCACGAAGAAAAGAAAACAAAAAGGGGGAGAAAAAAAAAAGCAGACTAATATCCCAGTATGATTGCCGCCTTGTAGTTTGCAGGGACTTACTCATTCCTTGGTTTCTTCCCAAGAAAAAAAAATGTGTCCTTGGCCTTCAAAGTACTGATTGGGTCGGAGAAGGATGGAGAAGGATGGAGGAGGATGGGGTCGCTTCTGAAGGCGCCTGACGGTGAGACGAGATTAGTTGGGGCTCAATGGGAGTTTCATGTGAAGGTCGCAATCGGAGCCCGGACTTGCCGAGGGTGTGATCCTTCAGTCATTATCCACGTGCTCACGGGAGGTGCTGGTGTTCCGGTAGTCGGCGCCGAGGATCTTGAGCTCGCAGTTCTGACTCTGAATGGCGCGAGCGGCGAGACACAATTAGGCAAAGTGTCAGACACATTAGACACACTTCGTGAGACAGGTGACATTGCCACCTATCACCTCTCAGCTTTCTTGTGGGGTGATTTTGGTTACTAATTTTAAGGTTCTTTTTTTCTTTTTAATGGAGGTATTTTGTGTACATTGTAAGTTTTATTTCTTTTTTTTTTTTCTTGTTTGTTTGTTGGATTACTTATTACTTCTGAGGTCAGTCCTGCAAAACCAGTAAACCCTGGAATGTTTCCTGGAGACATTGGTTCCTTAAATCCTTTCATGTCTAATTAAGGTTTTTTGAAAAACAAGTGTTCAAAGAAGTTGGCGAGGGTATGAGACAAAGCCGTAAAGTTAACGGATATCATTTACGGCGATGAGAGGGCAATGAACAACATACAAGACTTAACATCTAACATTAGAAGACAGAGATGCTCATAACTCGTAATTGATACTCGTAAATTATTTTGATTAATACCTAATAAAAAATAGTTTAAAATGTTCAGACAACGTTTATTGTAAATCTAATGAATGTCAGTATTTCTTATTCTTGACATGATGCCGGAGGTTCAGAAATACCAGAGGAGCAGTTCTCATTATCTACGACTGATTCTCTGTCTCTCTCCCTCTCCCCCCATTCTCTCTCTCTCTCCCTACCTCCTATTTGTCGATAGGTCAGATCGTAAACTGTCTGCTCATTCTATTCCCCGGTCGTAGAAATGTCTCGGGAAAAGATATTGTTTTTGTCAGATCATCAAGACCATGGAAAACTGCGATCCTGTAACCCACAGAACATTGGAGATAATTATGAAAAACACAAACTTTGACCAAACAGCTGAGGTTATCGTTTTATTTTAAATTTCTCTTCCTTTCTTCTGGCTGGAATATTCAGGAACTGGTTGTCCTGACGATGAAGTTTACTGGCTTGCAGCCGTTGCAGGTGCTTAGTGGTAACTTTAGTGTTGACCCCTGACCCTCCCACCCCAGTCTTCGTCACTACCCGGAGGCCGAAGGTCCTTTCGGTACTCGTGATGAGAGCCGCAAACAATACATCTGTGTGTTTGTGTGTGTGTGTGTGTTTGTGTTTGTGTGTGTGTTTGTGTGTGTGTGCGCGCGCGTGTCTTCCCAGCGTCTTTTTCTCCTCTCGTTATTTTATTTCTTGTCCTGTGGATTAGTTGCTTGTTCCCTCGACAGATGCGTCGAGTGGGTTTCCGGTCCTGTTAATTTATCACCTTTCAACATTACGCATGCCCTTTACGTGTGCAGTTTATTTTATTTGTCTTTCTTTTCTCTCTCTCTCTTTCTTGGAGTCGCTGCCTTTTCTTAAGAAGCCTCCAACCTGCATTCCTCATAAATTACCTTGTTGTTTTTCTCTTTTGTTCATAATTGGCGGCTTCTCTTCTTTATTTTTTTTCTTTTCTTTATTTCCTATGGTCATTCTTTGTTTTTCTTTCTTTTCATTCTTCTTTCCTCTTTTTTGTGTATGTTAGGATACTTTTATTGCTATTATTGTTTGCTGCTTTGAATATTTGCATCATCAATATGTTCTGTTTTCGTTATATGTGTTGTTTCGACTCTCCATTATGACGGACATATATTAAAAAAATAAAGTATTATCTTCTGTGAACAAATTTGCTTTTTCTCCTCCTCTTCCTCCGGTTGTTTTCCTCGTGAATTCCCTTGTCTTTAAGTGCTAATGACATCAGAATTAACCCTCTACAGTCTAAATGCAGGTGTGTAGAACTGTCACAAGGTATAACAGTTATTGCTTGTCTTGCTGCTGGCTGTTACAACAGAAGGTAACTCTGTAACCTGGTGGTAAGTAATATCCTCCCTTGGTTTGTCTTTCCTTTAGCGACATAAACCCTCTCTGTCGTCGCTGCCGCCATTGCCTCCGTCATCAAAGAAATATTTACTTTAGGGTTTTGTTTCCTCCAGATGTTTCTCTCACACACTTGCCAACTAAATGAAAAAAAAACTTTTGAAACCCTACAATGAGTCCAGGACACCCGAGATGGCAGCCGCACGATGCAAGCACCACGCATGTGCACGCACATATGCATACACATGCACACACACATGCACACACACATGCACACACACACACACACTTGCGCGCGCTGAATGTTTTTTGCTATCTGGAGAAGGTTCCATCCATCACTGACGACCCAGCTTAAGGTTCAGCGTTTGCAGACTCGGAAAGCAAACTTCAAAGGCCTTAATAAGCGAGGGTTATCTTTTCTTAGCATCGTGAGGAGTGTCAGTGACAAACTGCTGAACCACATCGATTGTCCACGTCACACTGAAGCCTGGGGATCATCCGGGGCTGTGGTCGATAGGTCTTGTCTCAGTCCTAATGATGCATCGCTAGCCTAGATATGTGTGTGTGTAGGGGGGTGTGTGTCTGTGTGTCTCTCTCTGTGTCTGTGTGTCTGTGTGTGTGTGTCTGTCTGTCTGTCTGTGTCTGTGTGTGTGTGTGTCTGTCTGTGTCTCTCTGTGTGTGTGTGTGTGTTTTAGAAGCTTATTGCTGCTTTTGGCTGTTGGTCTGTTGGTCTGTGCGGTTTATGACTTCAGGCTACAGAACTAGCAGGTCAGCAGATCTTTCGCGATATTTTTCTATTTTTTTCATCATTTTATTCATATTTTTTCCCACAACTCCGTGTCGTTCTTGAACAAATTGGTATCGAGCTATCAAAAAAGTAAATAAATAAAGATTTGACAGAAAGAATTATCACTTTCCCGGAGCTGTAGACGTTATATATAAACATTTTCATGCATATATATATATAAAGAGGCATAAACATATATGACCTCTTACCCTGTCTCATAAGCAAAATGTAGGTCAGGATAAAGACGTGGACCTTGATGACCTTCCACTGAGTGTTCGTAGATCATAGTTGGAAAAGCTTCGCGCCAGTTATGGAGAACCTCGTGTGTTTTGCTTGTTTTTCTCGGGAGAGCTATTTGATTAAAAGGTCGCCAGCAGCAATTAATGAGTAATAAGCCATAATGGTCTAAAAAGCCGCCGCCTTTCAAGCCGTTGCTGCGTTTAAAAGGCAGCGAGTGCGCATGCGCACGTCTGGGTCGATCAATGGGCTTCAACTGCCCTTCACTCCATTTTTTTACAACTCTTTACCTCCAACCGTCTGTTTTCGTGCAAAGCTTAAAGCAACATCTGGCAGACCGCAGCATCCTTCACCAGGCGCCTTTCATTCTGAGACACGATGCAGTGTTTTGATGAGAAGGTATTGTCGCTAACCTAAAGGTTTGGGTAACGGCTATTGGCGGATGGCGATGATAATTGATGAAATTGTTGATGCGCGTGCACGGAGGTGTGTGCGACTGGGTCAAAGCATGGAGGGAGTGCATGGTCGTGTCAGTGAACGCTTGCCTGCAGATGACCTTACTGCTCACAGGATGATGATCATTTGGTGGCCTTACATCATGATGATTAAAGAAAACTGATGACAGTGATTGCTTGTAAGAAAGGGTTTCCTTTTTGTCGCCTTAGCTCTGTTTCAGACACTCTTGAATACAGTAAAAACAAAAATAAAAATCGGCAAAGATTGTTTACGACATAATGAGGCCAGTGATGTTTTTAATCCATTTTAAAATGAATTTGTTTTAATCATATGAACGCTAAAAAATTGTCACCTGTCCAGTCCACAGATTAATTACCTTTATTTTCCAATAGCAAGTGAAGACTGTAAGAAGAACAGAGGTAGACATGTCTAAACCAGTCTAAGAATGCTGCTGACACAGGCATGTTCACGCACACACATGTAAACATTTTTATTTACAGAGTTAATTAACATTTTTAAGGCTAATTATTTGTAGGATAAGAGAGTTAACTCGGGTAGACCAGGCGCCAGAAAGTGTAACCCAGGGTGCCAGGAATTCCACTGCCTTTCAATTTACGACCTCTGAGATCCATATCACCTAATCAGGTATCAGTGGAATGTGTTTGTCTGTGTTTAAGTTTCCAGAAACGAGCAAAGATTAAACAAGATTTTTTATCGTCACCATCTACATCCTCAAAGCCCATTTACTACATTGAACCCGGGGTCAGAAAGTTTGCTCTGGGGATACAGATAGCAATCTCATGTGGTTAGGAAGTATTCTTATAAGGTCGGAAATTTTATTCAGTTGGGTTTATCTTCAAAGCAAATGCTCGCCCTCCCTAGCGATCTCTCCTTTTTCTTGGAAAGAAATTCGCTCAACAAGTTTCCCTTCTCGATGCTTAACCCTTGGACCAGTGATACAGACGGCGTCTGACTGACTAGCAAAGGTTAATCGGAAAGATATTTGGAAGAGCCAGTAGTAATTGCAGGCGAATACTGGTCCAAGCAAATTGTAGAAAGATAACGTTTGATGGTCTCCTAAGAAAGAAGCAAGAAAAGGCGGAGGAAGAGAGTAAGGTTTGAAGCTTAGTCTTGAATAAATTGCTATGAGTCCAGTTCAGCTCATCTATCCTCCCCTAGGGAGTCATTGCAGACGTCAACAATTATTTATTGTTTCTGTGTCCTGCTTTGAAGACCTGGGCGGGATTTAGGGGGTAATGAAGCTTCCTGGGGATGTAATCAAAAGACAGAAAGGCACAGGATAGCAAGAAAAAACAGCAAAAAATTCACGGAAATTGATGGACTGTATTGTGAAACGGTGTAGGAGAAGGGAGGAAAAAGACAAGCAAGAAAAATAAAGAGAGAAGGTAAAAAAATTGAATCGTTAAATGGAAATTATGACATTTTTGAATAATTTTATTATTTTTTTAGGGTAGAAAATCAGATTTTCAGAGACATATAGCTTGGAATCATTAATTTTTATATAATTATTATTGTTATTATAATAATAATAATCATCCTGAAACACATACCACTCACATACACATGTTTCTGCAAACAGACTATCTAGACTATTATTCACTAGTGTGTCTTTATTAAACAGTCATCTGTAAAATGTCAAACTGTTCACACCGTTGTGTTTTTTTCCTTTTTTTCATCCTCCATCTCAAATTAAAAATCTTTTGCTGTTCTGCTACTCAGTCTTCCCTCATCATACTTCTTTTCCTTCGTTTGCCTTTAACTGATGGCACTGTGAAACAAATGTTAGGACTCAGCTTGCATGTATTACTAAACTATTTTTATCCATCCAAAGATGTTTGGGAGTCCTCTTCACAGAACATGCCTCCTTAATATTTTTGTCTTTGCTCGTACCTGACTTTGAAGGATCTTTTAGGGATTTGGAGGTCCAAAATAGTTTGCTGTTTGCCATTTTTCAAGTACATTTTTCTTTCAGATACCGAGTAGAATGAGGCTCTTCTGTCACAACTTAAAGTGAAAGGAATTTTTCTCTAGGACACTGTGTGCAAGAGCATGGCTGAAATAAATCGAATATTTAAAAAATTGTTAAAGAAAATGTTTTACTATCTAAACATTACAGAAATTAAACCTTCACACGTCACGTGACCAAAAGGCGATTGATATTAAGGATCGGATGAGTATAAGGTATATTAGTTGCCAAACTTCTTGGCCAGATACCTTGCTGGTATACTTTCCAATCAAGTGAGACTTTGCGACACTCCGAAGTCTCGACGATTCTGCACTTTGTCCAGTTAAGGACGGCGCGCGTGCATGATGACGTCAGAGATGATGATAAAATAGTCCGCCGTCTGTTATAAACGTTGTCGTCGGGACTGTCATCAGAGGAGGTCAGAAGGTTTCAGCATTTCGCTCAGGATGCTACAAGCAAGCTTTGAAACAGGGCAACCATGTCGCCGTGTCCTTCTTCATCTCCTCGTATCCCGAATAAACAGCACGTGACGGGCGCTCATTAGTCAGCAATAGTTTTAATGTGTCTTTGCCACAGCAAGATATGCTTATCAAGATTAGCCACGTAAGATGAATCACGATGTCTGGATGGCTGGGTGGGTGAGTGGATTGGAATGGCAGGGGGCTGCCAAAGGGGGAAATGAGGAGCTAGGAGGGACAGAAATGAGGGAAGAAAGGAGACCAGCAGATTAATGAGAGATTTCGCTGTGAAGACTATGGTTGCCACAAACCTGTTATTCTTGTAATGTTTTCTGCTAAAAACTGTAAGTCAGATAGTGGGTGAGCAATCCAAACCTTGGCAAATTGATGTACTTGAAAATGACAAGAAGAGTTAACACCGAAAGATTAAAAGCAAGTTCACTGAGACATGTTGGCAAATAGACAGACGGAGCGCAAACTAAGAAAACAGACTCACAAACGAATGGACGGGGACTGTCTGCTTGCCTGTCTGCCTGAGAAAAGCAGCTCACAAGTATAACACTCTATTTAATTAATTAATATACATACACACATTGTCATTATTAAATATCCCGTTATATCACGTCCGCCCACACGCAAATGTCTTCTCTACTACTTCATTATTATAATCATCATAGAAACAGATAAATAAGAGAATACTTTACCTACCCACCTCGTCAAGCTGTTTAAAAAAAAAAAAGATGAAATTTTGTTGATCCAAACGTATACAGCAACTGATAAAATAAAAATAAAATACTTTACCGAGTCACACTCAAAGCCTCTGTTGCCAACCAAAAGTTTTTAAAAATGTTAACAGATTTGGTTCCCTCCTCCCATAAAAAATGAGAGGAAACTGTTTTGTCAACGTTGGCTCCCTCATCCACCGGCAGATAGCCCTGTCGGCCTTTTGAAGGGCTGCTATCGGTTGGCGGCTGGATAAGGGTGCGCCCTATCGCGGGTACGAGCACCCGATAGCGCACCCCATCGCTCCTGTGCCAGCGAGGGTCACATGCGACAGAAAACCTTTTCTGCCAAACTGAAAACTGTGCTGACATCGGCATTAACAGTCCTCGCAATCAGAGAAACAAGAAGTGTACATTGTCGTCATCATCATCGCGATTATCTATTTTTCTTCTTCCTCAAAATTATTGTCTTCATCGTCATCATCCTTCTCTTAACAAGCAGCAGTGAAAATTCATGTTCATCATCATTTTATTGTCTAGTCAGTCTGTTGTAGGATTTTTTTTTCTTTTACCACCAGCAGGAGCATAAATTGAAGGATCATTGCCTCTCAATAAAATTTGTCTAGTGGGGACTTTTTTTCTTCCTCCGCCGACCAAAGGCAGCTGTAGGAACTCTTGAGGGCACTCAGCTCCTGCAACACCTGCAAACATTCATGTCGAGATCTCTCTCCTTCTCGCTCGCTCCTTCCTTCTTCCCGCTGCTTAAACATTTTTTAAAAAGGAGAAAGAGGAAAACATGTTCTAATTTCGGCTAAATTTGCTTTTAAGAGGGTGTTGGAAATTTTCAGGATTTAGAGGCTGTCTTTTTGTACAGACATTAAAGTTGATGTCTCTTCCTTCCATTGACCGACTTCCATGGCTGCAACATCCAGGTCCTTGACCATCAGACCAGCAGCAACATCTTTGTTGTTGATGACAAACATTGTTGTTGTGGCCTTATTTTATTAATGGCGATGGTACTTTTATTTCAGGCGTTTGCTTTCATAATCAGATAAAAATGCAAAGTAAAATAATACTTTATATACAAACATGGTTGTATTTTAATCTGTCACCACTTTTTTATTCATGTTTTGTCAGATGATGCCCTCGGCTAAAATGACTTATCACTGTCCATATATTATTATGTTAAATATTCTTCTACTAGGCTACAATAAAACTAAAAATAATTATCATAAAATTATCATTCTCGCGTTCATCACATTTATCATTATCAACATATAGTCTTCACCGAGTTTTGTAAGGCTTTGGACGAGATCTCACAAACACCTTCTCTGTTATTCGTGGATGTTACTAATTTGTGGAAACTTGGAGGTTTTTCCTCTCATGACTGGTTGCAATTAGTTGTGTTTTATCCGCCATTGACCATGCTCGTTACTAAGCTGTCGTCTGCTTTGGCTGAGGTTGTCTTCCGGTCTGACGGTGCCAAGGTTCTTTGATCAGGGCCACCCGCCCACGCTGACGACCTATCAGGGATTTGCCTAAACCTAATTAGGTTTGCTTCAGATATTTCTTTCCAGATAACTCCACCATAATCCTTGGGTATCCGAGAGCCTTTCTGTGATCTTCTTTGCTGCAATGGCTACTTTTTTAAGCACTTACATCTACCTAACCTTTAGGATTCGGGATTTTAAGAGGTGCTTACAGGTGGTCATTATGTCCGAGAATACACCTTGGTTTCTGTTTTTGGACATTGTTTCACATTTTGCCTTTCTAAAGGACGGCTCAGTGGAGTAACGGTGAATTCTGCCATCAAGATAGAGATGATCATGGGTTTGAGTTCAAATCTCGCCTCTTCCACACTTTTTTTCGTCTTTGAAAATTGCACCTTGTCACTTAGTTGGATGATGATAATTAATTTTTTATCGAAATTGGTCAATCAATCATACACACACAAAATTTCTCTCTTAGTGAGATGTGGAGGGTTGGCTTTAGCTACTAACAGCTAACCCTCCAGTAAGTAGTTCAGTTCCTTACTTTTTTCATGATCATATTATAGCCATGGCTGACTATTTTATTTTGATGATTCTGGACGAAAAACCTGGTTTTCTCGACGGATTTGTCCATTCATCCTGCTTGTTCATCTACGGACTGGTAGAAATACTGAGCGTTTGGTCGAGGGAGTGGATTAGCTATAAAGTGTGTGGACTCAATTATCCGCTTCTCGTCAGCCATACGCTCCTGCTGCTCCAACCCATTATTGACAAACATTTATACCATCTCCCCCATTTTGCCTCCTAACCTTCGCCCTCACCCCACCAGAGAGTTTCGCTCTCGAGCACAGTTGTGTTTGTGGTTTGTGGGCTGGTTTGTGTTTAGCCTCATACATCTTCTCGACATTTTTATCCCCGTGATCTGACGTTGATGCAAATACTCGCAGACTTGCGTTGCGGCGATGCTGGGCGGCCTGGCAGTAGTCAGGGTGATTATGTGTCTTCAGACGACGAGAGGAGGCAAGCGATGATGACAACACTTCCAACCCTGTCTTGTAGTGATGAAAGAGGAAAGTACCGTCGGGGCGTTTGATTTTGTCTTCCTACTCACAACATCCTGTGGTCCTCCGAGAGCCCATAGAGTTGATCGCACTTTCATTTATTTTTTTTTAAAGTTAGGCGTGGGAGGAGATGTGACTCTTTCTCAAGTAGACTGCCCTCAATCCTATAAATAGTTCTCTGCAAAAAGTTTCTTGCGCTAATCGGGAATTGAACCAGCGCGCTCTCAGTTCAGACGCCAGCGCTCTAACCACTCGGCTATCCGCTTCCCCAATACACGGTAAAGGAAGCCGAACAGATCAGAGTGTTGACAAAAATCTTTTATTTCAACCATACCATACAGAGAAAAGACTGACAAGCAGTTTACGATTTTTTTTTTTTTTACTTTTACATTTTTTCTGTACATTAAAAAAATCATGCAAGAATCTTACAAAGTTGGCGACGGGAAGTCTGGGGCGGAAGCCTAAATCTGCTTAAATTTATTACGACTCCTCAATGGCCTGAGGGAAGAGGAACAGTGCGTTGCGGAGTTTATTTCAGACTCCCTCTTTTTTAATCTGTTTTCTCAAGAGGGGGTGTGACCTCGCCTTCAAGTTTCACTCAGCAAGAAGTGGAAGAGGAACACACCAGGCAATAGGGAGGGGGAGATGGAGAGAAAGGTTGTAATGGAGGGGGGCGGGGTATGTGGGTGGTGAAGGCGGAGTTGACTGTCAAAAACGACTTGAGATTTTGAAAAGGAAAGTTCCTTCCTGAATACTAAAAGGGATTTATTCGAGTAAGAACAGATGTGCTGGTCTTGTTCAGTATTGTGGTTGACCTCGCCTGTCAGCGCTGCACATCCTGTCTTCGTTATTTCTCTCATTGTCAGGCTTTTCTCTGTTTTATTTCATTTTCCTGTTCAGTAAAGGCGTGCATTCTCAAAATGAGTCAACATGTCATCGTGGGTCATCTTCATACAAAGTCTCTACAACATCAATGATTACAGACATAGGAATAGTCTGGAATGTTTACAAATGTAGAAATGTACAGCAAACCAATCAAGTCCATCCTCATCTCAGTCATTGCTGGAACTGTGCACCGCTCACTGACCCTCTTCTCTTCTCGAGAGTTTTGATATGGTTGTTGTTATTATTGTTATTATCGTCATCTAATCCGAAACTGAAACCAATTATTCACAAAGTTACAAGCGATGGAGCATACATGACATCGTTACCTTCGTTAACAACCAATCATTGTCACGGTAGGAGGCGAAATTCTAGGGTTTCCCTTTTTTTTTGAAAGTTGGGGGTAAGAAGCACTAGCTAGCGCCTTCTAGCAATTATCTATGTTATATAAGTATCTTCGCTAATGTTCTTGTTTTCCTTCAAAATAAATTTTGCAATACAATGAAAATATATTTTAGAATTTTAGAAATCTCATTTCTGTTTCACTCCTCCTAGATAGGATTTGGTCTTCATCGTCTCAGTTGACACTGAGAGATCATGATCGTGTTCACATTCCAAGTTATCAGTTTAGTCATCGTTGTGTTTAAAGGAAAGTTTAGTATAATATGTTATTTATATTATAGTGATGTCCAAGGCGCTCCACGAGAACATACCTAGGTCCCTGTACTTTATGAGAAGTTTCCTGTACATGAAGTCAGGATTCTCGGATTCAGCCAGCATGGACCAGAGAACTCATTTTCCTTTCATCTTTTTCTCCTCCTCTATTTCCTTAAAGTGGCAATCAATCTTTTAAAAAAGAAAACGCTGCTACGTACATACTGTCAACGAATGGATAGCTGGCTAAACTGACAAAAAAGACAGGACAAATTAACATAAACGTGAAACAGATTGGGGTTGAAAAAAGACTTCTGTCAGCCGTGGAGGCAAATAAAGACCCTTCTTTGTGTTCACTAATTCAGTCTCAGCCACCAGGCATTAAATCGCCTAAACATTTATGTCTGGGCAACGTAAGAGGTTCTCATCCTTCTTACATTCCTGTCCCTTTATTCATTTCTTTCTTCCATTAAAACGGAGAATTAGACATGAGGGAAAGTCTCTCCTCCTCGCCATAATTATGTCCTGAACAGTTTGCAGTTAAAGTCGATCAAGAAACCGTCGATGTTAGAGAGAAGATGAGCGGGGTAGGAGGGTGGAGAGTATGTCAGAGAGGATGGGAGGAAGAGAGGGGTCGCACGTGAAGCACTTCCGCCTGCGCAAGGGGAGATTAGCCACGTCGAAGCTGCAGAATGTACAAAGCTGGCGGCGTCCCGCGCTCGCGAGATAGCATCATGGCGGCGTGACAGAGCCGCGAGAGATAGTCTCGTGCCCGTCACGCTCTCGCTCCGCTTTCCGTGACTTGTTGTCACGTGACGGCGCGGTGTACGGTCGTTGGGCGGGACGACTGCACT
The DNA here is from genome assembly GCF_003073045.1 of Pomacea canaliculata. Lineage (NCBI taxonomy): Eukaryota > Metazoa > Mollusca > Gastropoda > Architaenioglossa > Ampullariidae > Pomacea > Pomacea canaliculata. Next base: position 23,712,162 of record NC_037598.1, read on the forward strand.
CGCTGAGACGCCCTGTTGCTGCTGATGGTGCAGATGAGCTCGGTCCTTGGAAGATTTGTGCAGAAAAGTTTGACGTTAAGTGAGGTTGGTGGAGGGAGAGGTAGGGGTGGGGAGCACCGCCAGACTCGGGTGCAGTGCTGTGTAATTGTGGGTATCGCTACATCTCGGGCGAGTCCTCTCACGGAATCTTTTTGAAGGGCTGCTGGGGTAGCGGGGTAGCTCAGGGCTGACTGTCGTGGTAGTCAGCGTCACAATCCGACATCATCAGTCATGCGTTCTACCACCGGAAGTAACATTCCTTTCATGATTTCTGTAAAACTGTTGATTTAATGCGCAACAAAAGAAAAAAAATGAACCTTGGAATTTATCGACTGGATACTGATCTGAACAGGGCAGCATATGCCATCCCATTTATTTATTTATGTCAATAAAATGCAAACAATCATTATGAAACATGTCCCTTTTCTACGTGTAATGGCTGTGTTTAAATATATTTTAACTGCTGTATTATTGCTCATATATCACAACTGAAATAATCTTACCGAAACATTTCTCGTGAAAATATCCCTTTGCAGCAGTTTCTCTCGGCAGCAACTTGGAGTCTGCCAGCCATCTTGTCCTGAGTCCCTCCGTAGCCAAGGGAAAAACCTTTTCCAATCTTAAATGAGAAGTTTCAGTATCCCAACTTTCATGGCATCTCATTTGTGTTATTTTATGTTTAAAATATACATGGACGATATTGGAGGTTTCTATAAATGCTTGGAAATAAAACCGGCAAGGCAAAAAGTTTCTTCCGAGAAATTGAGGTGAATGGCTTTGACTTACGATTTCTCTCACGGTTAATTAAAAGGTTTTAAAAAAGTGTTTTCTATCATTCCTGATGGGGCTACAGAGAAACGAATTGATTTGAACCAAATTGGATTGAGCAGAATGCGGTTGGCTAATCTGGAACATTATTAAACAGAACTATTTTTAGGCGACGGGGAGCCGATTCCCACATCGATGAACTCAGGTGATAGGAACTGGAAATAAGCTGGAGATCATATCTAAATCTGGCAGAGTGGGGAGGCTGGTGCGTTCGTGAACACACACACACACACACACACTCACACACACACACATGTATTGCTGCTGCCAGTTTTCTACATCTACAACCGCTGCAACCTGCGGCGCTGCTCACAATGTGCGGTTCTTGTCTGTCTTCTCTTGGGGCTTGTCAAGGGGAAGTCATTTATTCCCTACTGTTTAGGTTTCCCAGTACGTGACCTTGTTAAAATTGTGCTTGATTGATTAATTAATTGACTTGATTTGTGAAATATTTAATTGCAAGTTAATATTTACGGTTTAGTCTTTTCGCCAAGGAGAAAACAATATGTACAGGAGGGAAAGATTGGGAAAGGGGCATAACTGCAACAAAATGTTCTGGAGGCGACGGATATGGTCCGGTCTCTAGCGCCCCTGGTAGCCCCCATCTCTCCAAATGTCACAGCCGGTGGGTCGTGGTTTAATATCACAGGTAAGGACAATGTGTAAAGATCACCATTGACATAAACATGTCTGCAAGAGCATAATAAGAGCCAGATCACAATGGCGTCGCCTCCTTTTGCCCATTCTATATCCTAGATAACAGGAAGATGAAATGGTAGGGGCATGTCAAGATCAAACCCCATCCTGGAAGGCAAATTCTCAGGTAAAAGACAAAGAGATGGAAGGATAATATCACAGAATAGACGTGGCCAACTCCCAGAGGGCAAAAAAGGGGCCGTGACAGTCGGAGGGAGGCTGTCAGAAGTTCATCGGTGATGCCTGTACACTTATCAGCCGTGGGACGAGATGAGAAGATAAGAAGACAAGGAGTGCTTGAGTAAAGCGAAGGGAAAATGTTGGTTTGCTCTCAATTTGACATCTATTTTATACATAAAACACATTCATATAATAATTCGCCAGCATTTTAAAAAACTAATAAACTAATTTCAGTTTTATGCCGTGTTCACTTACGCTTGAACTTTGAACTTAATTTCTTGTTTTATGTGGTTTAACCTGTAAAACTCTTTGCTGTAATTTTTAATGAAATATTATGCTATCTTTCTCTACCTCCCTTCTCTACCTTTGCCCTTTCGTTGGGTGGCCATGATGAGATGCAGCTCTAGTTGTGTAGGTGCGCCAGCTGAACCTTGTCTGCACCCTTTCTCCCTGTCCACTCCAAACTGTTATGCACCTGCTTTCTAAGAAAAAATCTATTTGGTGACAAGGTGGAAAGTGGAAAGTGGGAGGCAGAGACGATACAAACATGCTGGGTGATGTTTTTTTCTCAATGCACAGATCCCGGCAGTTGATAGTCATTTTCGACTCTTCACTTCTGACCGAGAGTTTACCGAAATCAAAGGCTCAACTTAGACACAACCCCTACCCCTTACCCCTACCCCAAGAGCCCTGACGGAAAACATACTTCAAGTTGATAAACCATTCTCTCCTCCCCCTCCCCAAAAAGATTGGTGTCCCTCCCTACCCACACGCCGATTACAGCTCATACAATCAGCCAGTCTGGCGTCTATATCTCATTGCTGTCTTCTTCAATCCTCTCTCGCCACATCCCCTGAGGGTCCACATCATCAAGTGCACAGCAGGTGATGCTTCCTGGCCTCGCGCGCACGCGCACAGCGTGAGCATGCGCACACAATCACAAACTGATTCATGGCTGGGTCTGATTTTCAACCAGCATTTTGCGCGTGCTCCTTGGGTTTGAGGGTTGAAAGGTTTTAGTCGGAGCTGGGCGGCAGGCGCACCACACCCCCGGTCTTCTGGAATCAGGTTCGAGCCCCGGATGAAGACGTCCCACGTAGCGTGTAGACCATCTTGGACGTCTTTAGTCACTTCATCCTTCACTACATTAATTTCTGCATGGCACCTAGGTCTTTGAGAGACAGCAGACGGAAGCGAGAGGAAAAGATGAAAATAGATGATTTTTCTTAAACCTTAGCTGTGGTTCCGTTTATGCATCACTGGAATGATTACTGGATCAGAGATCAGCTTTTGAAAAATTAGACAAATAAAATGTTTTGAATTTCAATGTAGATGTCCGTATCGAGGACTTTTTCATTTATGTGTGTAAATACTAAGTAATAAAGGAAGAAAAAAAAAAGAAAAGAAAAAAACAGGGTAAACTGACGAAACATTGACTAGATATCCAATTCGTTCGAGAGCTATTCAATATGTTTTTACCTAATAAATTTTACAGCTATACCGTTTAATTCTGTATATATATTAAATATATCAAATGATACACTTATCCAAGCTAGAGAGTCAACACTCATCAAAGCCAAATTATTTCCTCAATATTATTTTGTATTTATTTTCTCTATATTTATTTCTTTAATTCGTCCTCTACCAAATGAATTCTATCTACATCATGCCAATGATTTGCTTTATGGTGATATCCTGTAATTATGTAGCCATACAAGTCAAGTGTGCAGCTCTCGGGCTATGGCAGAAGGCCTGTACAAATCCCGTTTTCCCACAACCGGTGAGCTGACGGGTAGGGGTGGATGTTTGGGGAGGAACTGTTGGTCTCAAGTGTTTACGTCTGAAGAGAATTGGATTTTCTAGTGCTGTAAGCCAGTTGAAGAGATGAGTGGCTGTCTGCATGATGAGTCATAATGAAAGAAACCCTCCCACCCCACACTTCAAGGCTGAGGGGTGGATGAAAGCTACTCCACAATTGCAACTGTGGTAGAGAATGGCTTCTCATCTAACTCTGGGTAAGATTTGGGGTTACGGGAGGTTCAAACAAAAGCCAGGACAAACCTTACACTCGATCCTCACCCAGTTAACCACCAGACGACAGCGTGTCTTCAAATAGAAAGAAGAATATAAACAAAGAAGGAAGGAAAGAAAAAAGAAAGTAAAATAGGGTATTTTTTGACTTGTTCGTTTACTTTTATTGGCTTCATTTTACCTTCCCTGACTTCCATGTGTACAATACAAAACCATTTACTAGTGAGTCTGAATTTGTTTTCTTCCTGTGGGACGAGACCTGCTTCGCTCTTCTCTCACATTCGCATCTTAACCTTCTCAGATTATACCTCCTTCTTCTGCTCACCTGGCAAAAGTTGCAAAAGTGATGAATGGGTCAGCTAACTATAGACTATGAATACTCACCTTTGATGATTTCCTGAGAAAAACTTTCGCAGGATGTTGGACATGATGAGTCACCGAGAAGGTAGCAGTCCCACATCACTGCCACCACCACCACCACCACCACCACCACCACCACCACCACCACCACCACCACCACGTCCATTCCTCTCCATCAGAACTACCTTCAGGGTTAGTCAATTTAGTCTGTGTCCTCGATGATCTTGCTACACCCTCTGTGCCAAGGCAGGATATGTAATTTCCTACCTACGTTAGTTTTGACAGGAACTTTCTGGAAGTCCCTGATGTCTTGAGGTCGCACAGTTGGTGGCTGTCAAAGAGAACTAACGGTGAACAGAGAGGACGAGCACGGGCAACGGCAAAGACGAAAAGCTGTGAACTCATTCCCCTCGGTGGCCACATGGTCCTGTTACCAAGCAGTCACTCGGTGCAGGCTCTTTGTGATGTTAGGTACTTTCTCAAATTAACCTCCAACTATTTTTCTGATTTCCACGGACTCTGTTGCTGTTCTGTTTATCTTCAGTTGTAAAATCTCATTAAGATCGTATGGATTCAAGTGAAAAATAACCTTAAACACAATTTTTATCAGAATGAAAACACTTTAAAGCATTATTAATAGGACACATCAAAGATGTGACTGACAATTTTTCTTGAGGGAGATGAGTTTGTAGATCATATGAAAATTTGCCAAAGCCATTATTTTCACAGCTTGTGTCCTGTAAAAAATATTCTGAATCAGATTGTCCTTTTAGCATCTTTTAAAATATATTTTCTTAATGAACCCTAAATAAACAAAGCCGGAATCTTCCTGTTCAACCAAAGTAATTTATAATTTGTTTGCACTGCCAAGAGGCAAGAATGTTTATGGGAAAAAGATGGTGTGTAAGACAAGCTACCGACAGCATTCTGTTTCTATCATCCACCAGGCGCCAAGTGCACCTTCGCCATTCTGTCATTTTATGGAAGAAAGGCGTAGCTCTAGGCTTGATTTATGATAATTGCATAATTATACTTTCTCCTCCAGGACCGGTGACAGTCATATCATTAATACTTCTTCCTGTGTAAGACATACGACCTGCCTTGCAATAACTATTTTCTAAGTCTTTTGCTGACGACAGTGCATTATGCATACAAACAGCAGGTGAAAATTGTTGTCTTTGTCAGAAGTACTGGCTGGACGTGTTTATGTCGAGCGGCAACAAGGGGAACAGCTCTTCACTTCTGAGGCTGGTATCGCAGGCGTGCATTCATCATCATATATAATTTCTAACTACAACTTACACACCAGCCGCTAGTTCACCTGCCAGCAGCAGGCCATTCGTTACCTCACACGTGACTACAATAAATAAGCAGGCAAGGAGATTTTCCCTTCTATGATATCCAAAACAAATGTTGATTTCTTTACAACAGTAAACAACATTTTAGAAACAACTTTTTTTGCATCTCGGCAGGTAGTCGTCGACATTTTCCCTGTAAAGTTTTATCTAGAAATATTAAAATCTGCTTCTTTGAATTGATTTTTGTTAATAGAAATTGCATGCACTACCCTTCTAAGGAAAATATTGGGGTCGCTTGTTTGTTTCTTTTCTTAGAATGAGTCGTCTAAACTTCTACTTCCCCAGAAAGAAAAAGAAACTGTTAAGATGTGTGACCAGCGGCTTTATTATTATTTTGTATACTTTGTTTTTGTTTGTTTTACTATTTGTTTTAATTTCTCGTTTTGGTTTGTTCGTTATTTGCTGCTTTTGTTTGTTTGTGTTTTGTTTAATGGAGTTTGTTTTATTTTATATTTTAACTCACCCAAGCCATGATTAAAATGTCGAAAAGCTAATACATGTACTGCGTGTTTGAAAAATCGCCAACATCATTATTATGTGCATTAAAAAAAAAATTGAAGAACATGAGATATACATATAAATTAGAAACTATATGTTAAAGCAAAAACTAGAACGTGTACGTAAATAAATATGTCTAAAAAATCCGAGAAATACATTTTAAGTAAATAATAATGTATCAAGAATAATAAATATATATATATTTATAAAAAAATTAATGAACCAATGGATTGTCTATATATATTAAACAATTTATATTAAAGGGAAAGCAAAAATAATAAATACAAGAAAATTTAGTCATGTAAAAAAATCTTCACGAAGAAAATCAAAAGCAGTGTTTACAGATATACAATGAACTGAAATCGGAACCAAAAAATGTATGAAGGGAAAATCAGAAACAAGATGTTCACTTAACATATTAAGCAGAGAAAAATGTGAAAGTTAACATTTCTCGCACTTCCTGAACTCGCATCAATATTGCAATAAGGGTCGTACCTTCATGTAATGAGTAGACGCGCGAGTGTGTGTGTGTTCTAAACTCTTGTAGAAACTAGTAAAAACTGAAGCAATGACTATAAAAGCTTTATTTCATGCTAATCTGAAAAGAAAGGCGTCGCTGTCACAAAAATATAGCCCCGAAATAACATCTTTCTCCCCATAGAACAATAGGTTATGAAACTACCATTTTTAACCTCTTTTTTACAGTTAGTTTATATTCATATAAAGCGGATAATTTTTTATATAGATAAAAACCTCTTGGTATTATCTTAATGTTCTCTTTTGTAGTCTGCTACAGTCTGACATTCCTGAGCGCAGAAATCGTAGCAAATATCTGTAATAAGTACATCAAAGTCTACTTCAATAGCTTGGTTGTAGACACAGAAAGTTGGAGACCAGCCTGCAATGAACTGAATAAATTAGTAAATTATGCATGTACTGAACGCAGACTCCACTTGAATGCATGGAATCAACCAGACGTATAACCGTAAACAAACTCGCTGCATCGCTAATTCTCCGACATCTTCGTGGGATGTGTCGCGTCTGCTTTTTGCCTCCAGCCCGCAGCAGGCGGCGCAACTCCTGCCGCGCCGCAGATGACTAGGGCCAAAGGGAGGCCACTTTGTAGAATTGGCTTCGAGACGGCTTCCTGGGTCGAATTCGAATAACGGGCTGCCAACTCGTTTGCTCATGCAAATGTAAAGTCCATAAATAAAAACTAACGCATCCAGTTTTCCTCAAACGCCGGCGTTTGTTCGGTCTTAACCTCCTAGCACTGCTACATTCTACACCAAAGTCTGAAAGCCGAGGGTTGGGAGGATAGAAAAATAAAAAAACAGGTAGGGCCACCTCCGTATAAACAAGGAACTGAATTGTAACACGATCTCATATCCACTCAAACAACATAGTCAGTTAAAAAAAAATAAAAAAATAACAGTTACAAAACTTATGTCCCTTTAAACAACCATTTCGTTTAACTCACTCACCTGCAGATTATGAAATTTTTAGCTATTTGCCTGATCCAAAGCAGCTCGCGATTTATTTCCGACAAATTCATACAAAGTGCAATAAAAAAAATATATAGTCTTTTGCTGATGTATGTTCTCTAAGATGGGGCGTATTTAAGCCAGTTTCGGTGGGGTATGGGGTTGATTTTTATTATGTTTTGTTCTTAAAGCATTATAAAAGATGCATTACTACAGGATGCTCCTAAATGAAGTATGAAGCCCTTCCAGACAGCGAATGGAGCGGCGACTACGTGATGCCGTAGAGCATGACCAGTTTACATTCCCCCCCAGGTACCCGCATAATAAGTGGCGACGCGACTGGCCGTGGGTGGTGCGATGTTTTCTCAGTGCCTGGCACATGGAGGGGTAACCGAGCTCAAATGAAGTTGAATTTAGGCCTTGATCTTGAAATTACTGTCGCGACGCTGATAATTTGATTTCAGACACTAATCTTATCTTATGCAAGAAACGATGGATATGCCGAGACGGAGGGGGAGGTGTCTGTGAAGGGAAAGGCAAGGAGGTAAACTCTACACCACCACAAACTCACATTCTTAGCTCTTATCTTATTACCCATTAGCTGGATATAGTTTTATCTTTTTCCCCTTTTCTTTCTGTTTCTACATCCTCATTCTATCCTATATCAATGCTGTTTCCGCCACTAATTAAGTTGATTAAAGAATAACTATACTACTCTTCACAGAGCGTTTATAGAAAGAGCACTTTCTTATGTGAACTTTGCTCTTTAACTTCCCTCGAATCCGATAGTTTTTCATCATTTCGTTTTACACCTCTCTTCTAAAAGGATAAAGGCCATGTTAAATAAATGTTATGTGTGTGAGAGAGGTATATACTTTCCAGTCTGTCGACCAGTCCTGACTTTTCACAGTTCACACCGCGGACAGCTAGAATACATTTAGTTGTACTTTCACAGAGTATATTTGATAACCTCCTCATACTTCGAGAAAATAGTTCATGCAAATCTGGTTAGTCCCAGACAATTAGACGAAAATAATCTTCCGTGAAATGTTGAAATGTATTTAAAATCTTTTAGCCCTCGCCAAGCGTGACATTATTTCTCAACTGTTACTTTTGTATTGCATTCAACGCCGTGAAGCATTTCTGAGCTTCCCATCTCCTTCGCGAGTTTTTACAAAGCTGTTCGAAAACATGCTCCATGTAAACTCCTCTCTGTAGTCGCCAGACTATGGTATTCTCCAATCCCTGAGGGCGGTGTAAAGACTACATTAGTGTATTTTTCTTCCACGAAGAAATGCTTACAGCAAATTACTAACAGTCAGATTACAAATATATTTCCAACAATCGGGTGTCAAGGTATCGATGAGCGAACCGAAGCTTGTGCGCAGAGGTTCAGAGAGGATACCAGCCACCCGTCTCATTTTACCCCTGATGATAAGAGTGAGGGGAGGGAAGCGATGGGGCCAAGGAGAGAAGCACGTGACAACCTGTAGAATATACTTGCGAAGTCTTCTGATAAGCAAATGCATCCATAATTATATAAATAAGGATGAGAAGCATGCATAAAATGCGCACACAAGCAATGTTTTCAAGAGCACAATGAGTACCCAAAAAGCCCCTGTTGCTGTTAAAATATTGCAAAAGATTAAAGGGCGAAAGAGTCTAGGAGCGCAAGGAATGGACGCAGTCACTAATCACACCCCTCCCCAAAAAGGAAACAGCAAACAGTGCCAGAACTACAGAACCATAAGCCTCATTATCAGCCACCCAAGAACAGCATCAGAAGAGCTTCTCGCACAACAGGCTGGCTTCAGACCACGCAGACGCACAGTTGAGCAGATCTTCAACTGTCGCATCCTCAGCATCAGCGGGATCTCTACCACAGCTTCATCGACTTTACAAAGGCATTTGACAGAGTCTGGCACGAGGGGCTGTAGTATGTGATGCCAAAAATTTAACATTGAAGAAGGCCTCGTTTGAGTCATCGAAGAGCTGTACATGTTAGGAACGGGTGGTTGCCGCCCTTGTCTGTTGGGCGGCAGAGATTATCGCCCTTAGCGGTGTTACCTGTTGGAGTGTGTGGAAGTGAGGACGTTCGAGAAAAGCGTGCATGAGTGAGCTGTAGTTGGGGAAAAGATTGAGTTTGGTTATTCCCTCGCCAGTCGTCGAAGCCGAGAGACTGTAGCGAATTTCTGAGTGAAAGAGACCGGGGAATCGGAATAATTCCTTGCCTAGTCAAGGTATGAGACGAGTCCCGCATAATATATATATAGTAGTGTAAGCCCACGTACAAATCTGTTGTCAGAAGGACCCGTGTGGGACAAAGTGTTGTCTATGAGTTGTGTGTCCTCCCCAACAGTACAGTGCTGAACCCAACAGGCGCTTACTTTCGAACCACAGGACGTCAAGGATCTGGCATAGCCATGATAAGGTTTTCGACCAAATACAAGCTGTTCAAATCCCTGGTAGTGCCGATCCTGTTCTATGGATGTGACACGTGGACTCTGCTCCCCGAGATGGAAAGGAGAATCCCGGCAGTCGAGACAAGTCTTACTCCTGGATCGCATAGAGAACATAGAACCAACAACTTTGTACGAAAAAAGATGGCCACACTCGTATGACACCAGGAACCTCTACTTTCAACAGTCAAGCGACGTAGTCAACTTTGGTCACGTGACCCGGCATGACACCCAGTCGAAAACTGTCCTTCAAGGCACCTTGGAGGATGGCCGACGCCGCGTTGGTCAGAGGAAGAACTGACTTACTAGCCTGGTCGTCCTGTACAGGACCTGCTGACTATTACGGCACTGTAAATCGTAAGTGAATTGTTACCCCTGCATCAAATGGAAATTCTAATTATTGAATGATTTATATGATAAACGATATAACACCATTATCTTGTGTGGAATAGTGTAAAATAAAGACAGAATACTAAAGTCGTGGGTGTATAATTTTATACCACTCGATTCACATATCATTATCATCCATCACCAGCAAGCAACATGTAGTATCATACTACTCCCTCCAGGGAAAAAAATGTAAGCATATTCTTTAACATTTCAGTGTGCTGATTAACCACTTTCTACTAGTCTGTTTGATTTGCATTCAAGTAATGGAAACATCTAAGTTTCTCAAAAATGTTGTGGGAATTAGCAAAGAGTTAATATATCTGCTTTATGCTGGCTACGCACTTGTGCAAAGTCCATTCTAAATGTTTTTCCTAGACAGGACAACTAAACACAAAATGATAGTCCTTGTTGATATCAACATCAAAAATCTGCTACAAATTTCACAAATTGTCATTCTATAAAGAGAGTCACTATAAAACAGAAACAAATATGAGAGTAATTATTCCAAATATAGCTGGTGTGACCGACACCAAACTGAAACAATACCTGCATAACAATGAAAAATAATGTATATACAGAATTAAAAAAGTGATGATTTCTAAACGTAACTTGCTTATATTAAGATGAAAACCATGACTGTGTAACAAGATATAAGCTGCAAGCAAACAAAGAATATAAGTTCAGAGAAGCTATCAGAACACGAGTCACAGATGTATAAATATTGAAGGGAGTTCACTAGGTGTCACTCCAGCAGGTAAAGATCAGTCAACACTGTTCCCAAATTGACCCAGTGACGGGGCTACTTGTTTCTCTACATGCACATGCTTCACACTACTGCTAGCAATAAAGCTGTTCTTCCCACAGTGGCAACACACAAAGACAGGTAGCCTAGCTCCCACCCACCAATTCAAAAATGTAATGAAAGCTTCAAAAGCATACAGTAGATGTAAAGTAGCATTCTTAGAAATAGCCAAGCCGAACCGGTCATCTTTCAGAAACAAGTCACTTTTATTGTGTATCTATACAATTTCTAAACAAAGGACTGCAATTCAATGACAAGCTCTCCCTCCCACTTGTGAATATGTCACCTTCACCTTCCCCTTGCCCAACCCACCCTGTAACATAACTTTTCACAACTTGACAAATAAATGGTGTCATTTTTAACAATAATTCATGGACTGAAGTTTTATTTATCGTAAATATAATAAATAAAGTACTACAATATGAAGAGCAAAACAAAGATTGTATTTTCCTTTCAGCTCCCAAAATCGTTGCAAGAACCTTTTCAGGTTTGGGACTCAATTGTGTGGCAACAGTCAGAATGTGAGGGTAAGTGATGAGAAAGTTAAACTATGAAAGGTGTCAGGTTTCTCAGGGGTGTGCTGACAGGTCTCAATGTTTCCCAGGATCTTCTTTGAGGGTCACTGTTCGGTTGAACACCAGCTGTGGACAGAAAAGTTCATAGAGCTTGTAAGTAGGTGAAAATATATAGCATATCCCTTAACTCATCTACAAAACAAATAAATTAAGTCTTGGGAAACTATACTTTCAATGCCAAGCCATTCAAAACTAAAAGCTTACATAAATTTCACAATATTATCAACAAAAAGCATGTCCACAGACATGCAACAAAGTAATACCCTAGTTCTTCTTCGATTTTCTTGTAAAAGTCAGGTTTTAAAAAAAATCAAAAAGCAAACTAGAGCAGATAATGCCAAAAATTATTTATGAAAGTTCCACACCACCTTTTTAAATGCTTTGGCCTTCAGCAAATCTATCAAGGCACAGCCTAGAATAAAACCTATTAATACCTATCAGGGCTTCTGCTAAGGCTAAATTCTTTGGGGTCCCAGGGACCCCTTCTTCAGATTTTTAAGGGGTCCCTGTTCTTCGCCCAAATTTGAAGGGGACCCCATTGACGAAAATTGAAGGGGTCTTCCGAACTTTTAATGTGTACTGTACGCAATTTTTTGCATAAGCAGAAGCCCTGCCTATACACAAGTACCCATAAATGTGTGTATGTGATGCATATAAATGTGTGTGGGCATGCTCAGTTGTGTACATTGGATGTGTGCAAGTCAACACAAAGAAGTGCATGTACACACACACACACACACACAAATCCATGCATAAGCAAATATGCACATATGTACATACCCTGTCTGGAGTGCTGTCTGGGTCCACGCTAAAAAATCCATTCCTCTCAAACTGGAACCTGTCAAAGACCTTGGCCGAACGTACAGACACATCAACCACGGCATTTGACAGAACTGTCAGAGAGTCCTACAATTATATTGAAAAACAAAAGAAGACAGACTTCATTAAAAATGAATTATGGTTTCAAACTTAAAATAAAAAATTCAACAGACATTTACTGTTTTTACATCTTTGCACATAACACCTTATGAACAAAAAAATTTTGCCACCGCTGACAAAAGTGATGTTCCTTTGTCTTATTTACTAGATGAGGTTAGCTCCCTGTTGTGATTTTTTGAGTTGTGATTTTCCTGTATGAGATTCTTCTGGGATCCTTGTCATCATCACCTGTTCTTAATTGCCTGTGGCCTTGGTTCTTCGTTTCCAACATTTCTCTTTCCTGTCGACTCTTTCTCTAACAGCCAAGTTTCCTTGTTTGTGAAAATTGCCAACAAATGAACCTTAAAAGCACCAGCCGAGTGTATTCTACATTTGAATGCAGTGGGGTCTTTCCTGGTTTTTCTATTCACTGAACAATCCAAGGATTTATGGTCTTAGTACTATAATGTGTTGCTTGCTATTTGATAAGTTAATGTATGCATTTGTGTATTATTACTCTTGTATGTAAAGCTCTCTGAGCTCAGCTTTGGTGCTAGGAAGAGGCACTTAGTAAATGTGCTGTATTATAAAATATAAACACGCTCCCCCTCCCCCACTCACATGCCAATGTGTTGACATTCTTGCATTACAAATGTTTAGTCATTTATAAATGTACAACTTGCATGCACTCATTTTCTTCATAAAGCCCCATCTTTTTCTAAACAGAGAGTTACTGGCTGGAAGGCATCAGGTTAACTTGAAACCCTGTCTCTCATTACTTTTTTTTAAAGTAACCTTGGTGCTTTGTAGAAAGCACTGTCCACCTAGATTCCAAAATCTCCATGAACTCAAAGACTCTTGATAGTAGCCAACAGTAAACAATAATCAAGGCTTTTATGAAGTGCACTTAAAGGATGTCAGTAGTCAAACTTCACTCCCAACCCAGCTCATTCTCTAATTGTATTTTGGCAAGACACTCAATGTTAACTTACTCTGTTGACATCTGACAGAAATCCTCCTGGCACCTCATTTGAATCCTCTGGGTTTTTGTGGAGAAATCTGTTCCAACAAAACCACATGGCTTCATTACATTTAGTCAACCAAAATCTCGGAATCATTTCTTCAATTACACTACTCATCAAGAAACTGCATGTTTATTCTCTATAAAATGTGTTTCAGGTATGTATTTGGAGTGCCTAGAACAAATTAATTGGATGTACATTGATTCATGTGGAAATAATTGCCTCGGGTTTTTTTCGGTTTCGGATTTTGCCGATTGTTTTTGGATGGGTTATCAACAAAAACCGAGGTTTAACTATTTATTGATATTAACATTATTATTGTATACAAAACACACATATGTGCCCACACACCCATATATTTTTATATATATTCTAATTTATGCTGGTAACAATTGAAAGCACCCAATTTTCATAATGCTGCTGTTTACTTTAGAAGAAGTTTGCAAGTTACTGCTATAAGCATAGTCAACGCTAAAGACTATTCTATACTTACAATCTTTCATACAGCCTAACTTCACAAGGTAATGGTTCAGAAACCCAGTGAATAAATCCCTTGGGTTTTGCAGCATCAGAAGCACTGTTGCACTTTACTCTAAGCTCTGTGATTTCGCCCTCAGAGTTCTAAGGAACAGAAGGAATCTCTGCAGTAACTGAAACAACTAGCATTGTTTGACATGTCACTCTGCACCTTTAGTTCACTTCCCTCCACATCATTGAAGCAAGTTTTCATAGGTCAACACATCTCCTGCAGTGTTGCTTTAATGAGTTATATAATGACATTCACATATTCATATAACAGCAAAGATGAATCCCTGATCACAATCATACTAAGATGTATATAAACCATCCCGTGATTTACTGTTGACAAAAGAGCAACCAAAACTAGACCAGTCTTTTAACGGCCGTTATATTCAGTAAAATCACGCACCAAAGATCTCAACCCATTCCCCAAAATCCTCAACCTAGGCAGCAAGCCCTTGCCTGCTATGACGTGAGACACATACTATAATAATCATTTAACAAATCTGCTCTTAATGCACATAACCACCCTCCATATCTCTCTCAAAATAAGGCTTTATATACACAGCAATTTTCTATTTTTTCCCTCTCAAAAACCATAGCACAATAAGCATCTTATTAAACTGAAAAGTACCCACCACAATAGAAGTATCATACCTTTATGACTCTATCCACACTAATGACAAAGCCTGTATGTCGAAGACCAACAGGTTGATTCACAGCAAGGCGCTTGTAGTTTTTGTCAGCATCCTAGAAAAGCATGTCAACGTAATTCTTTAAACATTAACACTGCTAGTCTTACATTTTTCAAATTTTCAAATTTTGGAAGGGAGGTAACAGGGGAGTATAAGTTGTACTACAAACAGCAAGCCAATTCTGTGACTAAATCATCCGAGTTGTAAAGTTCCACTTCTTAAGCTCAAAAACAAATGGGTAATGACTCTTTAGAACAGCACTGGTATATGATGTTCTCCCTTAAATCCCCGTATGCAACCACTGCTATCCTCATAATATTTCTAATGGTATTTAACAAGTAGACAAAAAGACTGAAGAAGCTATGAAAGCACAAATGCAACATTCAAAATAATCAGAAAAAACAAGGGATCAATTGTTTTGATGTGCTTTTTCAGGGTGAAGGCTGGGCTTCACACTTGTGCTAACAATTTACCTCTCTAAAGTCAGATCGCTCAATAAAAACAACTTCAGTGAAGGGTACAATGTGGCTGCCCCTGGACTCATCTCCGGGAAAGTTAGGTACCGTGACCTCACGTCGAGTGACATCTGCAGGGAAGTTCTCAATAACAACTTTCAGAGGCTCCAGGACTGCCATCGCCCTAAGAAAGTTCACATGGACCATAAACATATGCTGACTTGGAGCTTCATTCTCAACTGCATTGGTTAAAAACAAACCACCAGTAAAAATCACTTAAAGAAAATCTCAAAATATTGAAGGAAACACTAGCAGATATGTCAGTTTTGTGATCAGACTGTAATTTTTCTAACAAAACTTTGAACTAGCAAAATCGGATGCTAAGAGCAAGATCAAAAGGCTTGCAGGGTGGTGCAGAGAAACATATCATTACCTAGGTGCTACAACGTTGAGCACCTCTCTGACACATGACTCTAGCATGATGGGATCTATAACGGTCTGAGCCATTGTGACACCAACCTGTCAACAGCAAGATGGAAAAAAATGCTTTTATCACACTCTTTAAAATTTAGACAAAAAATGCATAAGGTTAAACCTTAGAAAAGTCCTATAGTGCATTTGTTGCTTTACACAGGCGACATGCTAATGTTCAGAATAAAGTAAATACAAAATACTTTAGTTTTTATTATTTACTTGAGAATGATTGTTCAAAGGAAAGAACTCCCCAGCACTTTTTAAAATAAAGCCTGCAATGAACATAATCTTTTCTAAGAATATATTTTATTGTGAAAAGGTATATTTCAATAAAACTGAACACAGAAAATACATGCAATGACATATATTATGACATATTGAAAATACCTTAGCACAGAAGTAGTTAATGGCTTCTGCAGGGAAACCTCTACGTCGTAATGCTGTCAGTGTAAACAGACGAGGGTCATCCCAGTCCCTTATAGGTAGAAAAACAAATAAACATGTGCATATCTTAATTGTTTCCTGTTAGTTTTACATGAGTAATAACAGGTGACAAAACAGAAGAATGTAAAAATTAATCTAAAAATATATGCAGCAAGTGAACTGTTTTAAAATGAACTGTGTATTATCCAGCTCTACAAATTCTGATTTTAGAAGAAAGGAAGAAAATAATTAAATGCCAGCAACATAATATAAATGTGCAAAATATCAATAAACCTTAAAGCACTAAGATCTCAACTTGATCTTTCCTGCCTGCCCTATTTTCACCTACTTTTCCCACAACTATCCACAAAATCTCATGCCAAACCACTCGCTCCCTCATGCAGGGAGGTGCAAAATTGCCTTACCTTACAAATCCCTCTGATATAAGTTTGGCAATCTTCCTTTTAGACACAACTGTGTAGTTAAGGTTGAGACGACCATACTCCCACTGTACAGGACAGTACATGTCCAGCACATTGCACAGCCAGTAATAGGATGAACGTCTGTAATCATTAAAAAATAATTTCAGCTTCACAGTTGCTCTCTTGTAGAAAATGCATGTTTGTAAAGAGGTGCATCAGGTCCGTTCAACAAAAGAAAAAAAAGAAAAATTAAAGGTCAAAAATGTCTTTTACCTTGACTGAAACTCCTTCGTGCACAGAGAATGTGTTATATTTTCTATGGAATCACACAGACAGTGTGTAAAATCATAAGTTGGGTAGATGCACCTGGAAAAAAAAAATTTGCATTGTAAGTAAACACAAGCAATCATTCTAAATTTCAGTTTGTCAACAAAATATGATGCCACCACGATGACTAAATTATATCATGTTCTTGTTTCTGCACTAAAAATCACAAATTTAGGTTGTCTGTTTTCCATCAACCAGAGCTTTGATACAAATGTTTAGGTCAACAAGTGCAAGTTTTGCTCACCACTTGTCACCAGTGCGATGGTGAGGTGTAAACTTGATACGGTATGCCACAGGGTCCTTTTTCCCTTCTTCTAATGTTGTCTTCATTCTCAAAGTGGCCTCCCCTTCATTGATTTTGCCTTTCCTCATATCCTGAAAACCATAACATGCATCACCATATGAACCATCATGCAAGATTATGAGAAAACTAAAATCTAGGCTCCTACAGTCTCAGGATTGTAGCAGCAATGAAAAGCTATGGTACACATGTCCACGAGGATATATACATTTTGCATTCCTGATAAACCAGATACATTTGCTGGGAAGGCTGGGAGATTTTCTAGTCAGACGTGCTCAAACCAGCAACATTACACTTCCAAGTGAAGCATCCTTCGGGTTATGGCTCTCTCGTAATCACCTCCAACCCCAAAAACTCATTCAGCTAACATTCTTAAAGAAAAAGAAATGAAAGAGAGAGAAAAACAGTAATTAGTCTACCTCAAACAGCTGAAGAGATTCCTCCACTGGGCGATCTCGCCAAGGAGAATCAGGGGTATTGAATCCTTTGAGTTCCTCAGGTCGCTGATGGCAGACATATGCATGGCCTCGTTTTATAAGTTCCACGGCACACTCGTACAGCTTTTCAAAGTTGTCTGAGGCATACGTCACCTTAAAGGGCTTGTAGCCTGAATAACAAACTGCTTGTTTAAAATATCCAACTATATCTCATGCTAATTTTTATCTCTGTCAGCACAGACAGGCTAATAATCCCATATCTGAGAGCCTTCTATCTCTGAATAAATGGCAATAACAAAAAGCAAAAAATACATACTTTGATCTATGTTGGTCCTACAAGATGAAATAGTCTAGAATGAGAAAGAAGTCTTAAAAAATATCACATACCTAGCCATTCAACCATATCTCTGATGGCATGAAAAAAACGCTCTTCTTCCTTTTCTGGGTTGGTGTCATCATAACGCAGATAGCAATTTCCTCCCATGCCCTAAATAAAGAATTTAATATACCTGTTCCGCTTCACAGAGTACAAGTCTACAAGATTTGAAAAATGCAATAGAACTAATGTTCCTACACTTTATTTTTATATATTAATGTACTTATATTTTTCCACAAGCATTCAACATTCAAAAAACACACACATACACTCTCTCTACCTGTTACCTAAATCCTTTTAAAACAGGGGTGTCAAACTCAATTACCCAGGGGGCCAAATCTCACATCGTCCACAAGGTGGCAGGCCGAAGATTATTATTTAAGTCCGATAACTTTTTATTGAACGGTAAAAAACTAAACTTTTTGTTATTAATTTTGTGTAAACAAAATCATACATTAAAACAAAATTAAAGTAATAACAAACCAAGGATTAGCAGTTTTTCTTCTTAATTTATTTTGTCAGAAGTGGACGTTTGACATCTTTTCTTGGCAACAAGTTCGTGTTTAGAGTAAGTTTCTGTGTTGTGGAGATTCTCAGGATGGACTGCAAGTGGACATCAGTAAGACGACTCCTGTGTGATGTTTTGTTGATCTTCATCACAGAGAAAAGTTGCTCACACAAATATGAACTGCCAAATATGCTCAAGATTCGAGCCTAGTCACCCTTTGATCTCGGACCGATTGAGGGAAGTTAACAGGTACTAAAAATCTTCGACCCGCGGCCCGTGTTCAGGACAGGGTGTCGCGTGTCACAGGTCAGATTTATGGGCCCCGCCTTCACCATCCCTTCTGGTCATCAACAGGAGCGGTGGTAACTTGACCAGTGCACTGTTGGTGGTCTATACAAACTTCACTAAACTCATCCCATCGCTTGCTGTCCTTGACGGAACTTTTCTGTTGTTTGCCTTTTACTTGTTGCCGGGCCATTAACAATGATTAATTAAACTTCTTTCGCGGGCCAGGTAAAATTTCATGGCGGGCCGGATGTGGCCCGCGGGCCGGGTGTTTGACACCCCTGTTTTAAAACAAACAGTGGTGCTATAATTCCTAGGTAAACATTCCAAGGAGAGACAAAAACTAATGATCTGTGATATCAATTTACAATGTAGAGACTTCAGGAAAAAACATTATTTACCTTGGCGTAGCCGAAGTTGAAATTGATGGCCTTAGCATGTCCAATATGAAGAATGCCATTTGGTTCTGGTGGAAACCTAGTGTGAACCTAATGCAAATTTTGGACAAGCACAATTGATTATAAGCATTCTCAAGAAGTAAAAGTGCTTTCATGCAGTTGCTCCTATTCTAAACACAGCTGCCTTGAAGCCTTAAAAGATATTTTTTTGTCTTTTACAAGACTTACCATTGTCTTAGAGCAAGTGATAAGTATGTAATTTTTTAACAAATTCAGTCACATTTTTTGCATCAGCAAAGCAGTCAACAGGTGGTTAAGAAGTATAACGAGCACTGGATTTTCAATCAAAGAATACACTCACCTTTCCACCAACAGTTTTCAAATGTTCTTGCAGTAGCTCCATTGTACGAGGTGTAATAACATAGCCATCAGTCTTATAATTTTCTCCTGAAATGAAAAATTGAGCACTTACAAACCAAATGTTTTACACAAATTCAGAAAACAGAGGTTGAAAACAAGAAATAAATGAATCATTTGCTTATCAGATATTTTACTCAAGTAAGGATCTCAAAAAAGTAAGCTAAACAAAGCTCTCCAAAAACAAATGATCAAAAAAGACGGGTTAGCATAAGGAAAGCTGTAAGTCTTACAATTTGAGATATATTTACAGTAACTGCTGGGTGTACCATTTACAGTAACCACTTGAGAAAATTCCTAAATTGCACCATAAACTATTTATATTAGAAGACTACTAAATTATGTAAAATTTACCTGGCTTATGGAATTTTACAGCATCCCCCATGACTTCCATGAAAGACTTTACATGACCATCTTCAGCAATAACTGGAACAAGATACACAAAAATTAAACTTTACATCTCTTTTGGAACAAAATATTGTAAAGATATCATGAATATAATAAGCACTTTAAATTAATAAAAACTTGTGCTTCAACACTTACAGCTGTTTGGAGCAGGTGATTTTTCTTTCTTTCATCCTTGGCTACTTTGGCAGTCTGTTTAAAAAAAAAAACAATCAAAAGGAAAATAATTTAAAAACATGTAAATTTGTATGCATACAAGAAAAGTATGAATGAAACTGAACACATGCATTTCTGCTGACTTCACAAGTTTCTCACTAGCCAAAAATAACTTTAACTTTCTATTTGATGCACTTGACATACTTTCTGTTTGGATGGTTTTTCCTGGTCAGCTTCAGTCTTTGGCCCAAGTAAGTCCAGAATCTGCAAAGCACAAAATAATTTTAAAACTTTTTTAAGCATGAACTCTAAAATAGAAACTTACAAGATTACATTTTGACCATGTAAAGTTAAACCCATCATTAAAAATCATAAAATTTGAGAACTGCTACTTTTCCCATTTCTGAAAGCATGCATGACTTATTTGACCCCAAGTGATCAGAGAAACTGATGTGCACAGCAGACCTGCATGTCAACTTCACTCTTCACTGCTTTCCCATCAGCCCACTTCAGCTTTGCCTTAGCTTCACCTGGAAACAGTAATCAAGACAGCGTAACTTCTAGCCCCAGTTTGTATCGTTTCCCCCTCCTTTCAGCAACCATATATCATCAAATACATTGATTAATTCATTGAAAACTGATCCTAGTAGACAAAACATAAAATAGAATCAAATATGCTTACCAAGAATCTTTCCCACATTAAATTTGTATCTCTGCTTCTTCAGATCCTCTTTGTACTGTTTGATGACAGACTCAACCTGTAAAGAAAGGCAAATCAAAGTGAGCAAAGCGTAAAACTTGACAGGTCATACATACAAATGTCATTAAATGTTGGTAATAGCACAAAAAAAAGGATGTTCATTTCTTTAAAAAAAGTGAGGCTTTTATTTGTAAACAAATTTGCCTGTTCAACTGGATATAACATAGCGAACAACAGTTTCTTAAATGCAGGTTTTAAGGTAGACAAGAATTTAAAAAACAAGTACCACTGATAATTTATTCTGTAAAGAGTATATGATAAATTTATTTGAAGAATTTGTTTCAAAATTATCTGTAAGGATGTTGCGTCAAAACAAATATTCTGCACTGGTATTTCAACAATAACATTGCAAAAATAATTTAGCAAACAATATTCTCTTCTGCACCCTTTCTATGCTCACTTCCCCCTACCCCCAAAAAGAAAAATTAGTAAGCAGCCAAGTCAAAAAAAACCAAAAAAAAAAAACCAACAAATATATCTAGAGGAAACATGATTAGTGGAAATTTACAAAACTCACAGCACTTTCGATCTCTTCAGGTGTGATGATCACACCCACTCCACAAGCCTGTTCAAGAGCTTGCCACATCTACAGGAGTCAGAGGGTTGTGCAGCAAGTAATCTAATGCAGCTGTTAGAGAAAAAATGCAACAACCTATATTTCATTCAAATATATATGGTAAATAATAATTATTATTTAATAAGACACATTACCCCATAGCAAGGCAAGCTCCCTGCATTGTGTTCACAGGACTACTAATGAACCAACAATTTAACATACCATGAATAACAATAAAACAGTTCTAAAACACAGTATAAATGAAAGTGTTGAACATGAGAAAAGTATGGCTAAAGATCAGAAATTAAAAAGTGCTGAGACTAAATGTTGTTCAAATTCAATCTTTCACAAATGAGAATTTTGAGATGATTATTAACCATTTTCAGAAATGCTACTTTCGTCAAACTCTTGACAGTTTGTCCAATCAAAACAACACAAAATCGCAAAATGAAGTAAATAAACTTCTCAATTCTCAAGTTTTCTGCTGTTCTCTCCATCTATTTTTTTCCCCTTATCATCCCATGCATGTAATGTTTGTATTTACCATGATTGGGTTGCAAATTCACATATGCAAATAAGATTTTTGGTACAATTCATGATTCACGGAAGACAGTTTTATATCCGTTCACTACAATTTACCTGACAGCTGCACTTCCGAAGTGATCTTGCGCTCAGCAATATATCTAGCTAAGAGTGAGCTGTGACTACGGATCTGGGACTTCATTGTTGTGGCTAACTGGTATATCAGCTTGCCCATCTCCTTATTCCTCACCGCTCCATTTCCACTGCGTTCAGCCTGGTATCAGAAAGAAGCAAAACACTTTATAAAGTTAATACCCATTTTAATTAACATCCACTTCCAGAGAAATGCGTGCTCAAATACTTTATTAAATATTGTACATTTAGATTAGGCTTTCCCATATGATGACCATAAAGCTTGATAATAACCATTATATTAAACTAAAAGTTCTTTCAGACAGAGATATGTGATAAACCTTGCATAATACCCAACATTTGGTTTGGGCAAATCTCTTTAACCATAGCAGCTGGAAAATGACAAGGTATCTCCTGGACATTTTCAAAATTTCCTTTTAAAAATAACTTCGTCTGTTTTATTATTTCATTACAGTTATACAAAATGAAAAGTAATACATGGCATAGAAAACTCTATGACAGAACAAAGAAAAGTACATTATGAATGAACATGTCACAGTAACTACATGCACATAACAACATAAAAAGAGTTTTAAAAAAACATTAAATGACTAATACAGTGACAAAAAACAGCACAAATTAAGAAAAATGGCTCCAGAAATCTGTTCACTCTGTTAGTAATCTGTCATATCTGTACGTCTTTCATTTTAAAATGTTAAGTGAGGTCTTAAAAGATGATCCTTTAATTAATATAAAGTTTGGAAAGCGTGTGAATCTTTATTCCTAAAGATCTTACACAGATCCAAAAGCTCAGACTGTGTGTTAGTTTGAAGAACGCACTGTAAAGTACTCAGACTCACATTCCTTCTGAAAGTTTGTAATAAGTCTCAAATTCGTGAAGAAGTCAGTGATTCGTTGTTTTGTTTTGTTTTTTCTCAAGCATATACAAACACTCGCACATATGCGAAAGCTCGCAACCACACTACGATGCGATTTTTTTTTTTTTAATCGGACTAAAATCATGAACTGAGTGCAAAGCCCTATGGTGACAATGTTTAGATTACATCAGCTATGAAGCAGCCGGGTGCCACATGCCACAGACGCTCGCCTCACCAACACAGAGCTAGTTCAGCCTTTCAAACAAACGACAATAACAAGTCCTACCTCATGGATGACCTGTTTCAAGAATGCTGTCAGCTGTTCATTTTTCAGTGTCTCTTTGGCCTTCTGTTCATTCAAGCCAATACTAACGAACAGTTCCACGAGGTCCGCCATATCGTCTAGTCTGCGCTAAAGCAACACCTACGAAACTTTCCGGAAATCGTTGTTATAAAAATAAACTCTTGTAAGCATAACCCCGGATCTCAATTAACTCATTCTTTCACTTAATTGCGTCAGAAACCTATTTTAGAAGCAGCTGATATAAATAAATGTGTCAAACGGGAAAGAACTATTTTAAAGTTTACTTATCTGTGTTCGTTATATTTGGTTGTGACACGTATATTTTAAATCTGTAAATCATGCACTGATTTTTAAGTTTTAACTGAGCAAGAAAATTGTTAAACTGATAGTGCGTTTATGTTATTAGAAGACATTCAAAGCATTTTCATTATTTCTTAGTTGGGAGGTTGGGAGTGAAGGGGCACTATATAAAGGCAATCGAACAATCCCTAGTGTCGATTGTTGTGGAATGTTGAAGCACCAAAAACTGTATTTAAAGCAAATAGAAAATAAACACACACATATATGGTAATATTGGAAGCAACCAATTTTGATGTAATCTCTGTTATTTGTTTAATGGTACATGTCATTCTATAAGTCTCTGTTTTTGCATTTGTTTGCTTTGATAGGTGAGTGTGTCTGTGCATACGTGAGTGCAGAGAGAGAGAGTGGAGAACGAGTTAAGAGAAAGCGAGAGAGGACCGCTGTTGTAGTATTAAGTGACAAATTTTAAAGAATTATTTAAATGTACATGTATTTGTGTTTGTGTGTGGGACAACGTTAGTGAGTATGAAGGGAGACTACTCTCAGACCTAACAAGGGAAGCTATTCTGGCTGTAATCTTCACGCTGCAACTTTTAATCCTGTAAAACAATGGATTACTTAACAGAAATGAAAGCTGAAATAGAAAAGAGGAAACGGCAGCTTGAAGATAATGATGTCATGGTAATTTGTCATAAATTTTTTTAAATTTGTACTAAATAATCTGTGAGAATGATGCCGGAATGCAAATAGGTGTTTACGCAGTTGCTGCGTTTGTGATCCTACCTATTTTATTCCGATTCATACAAATCTCTCTATATATATATAGATATTTGAGTAATTATTTATAATATCTTTTGGATTAAAAAGATTGCTTATCATCATGATTTAGATATTTTCAATAAAATTGGTTTTAAACCAGAAGGTTCTCATGTCTTTTCATCATTACATAAACTGAGGGAGCCGAATTAATTTCATCAAGACCCGATATAATTTAGGACAAGGATTTGTTAATACAAAATCAGTTTGTTTTAATCAAGAATAATGATTTTATAAGAATAAATCATGTTCTGATCTGACTGATCTTTTTTAACGCAAATGCAGTCATTAGACAGTGAACACACTGTTTAAAATGAAAATATTGCAATTATTGTCTTTGCTTGTTAGTATTATTTGTATCACATTTTTAGGTACCAGGCAAGAAATATTTCAAGCGAGGGGTCCTGTCAGCAAAAGAAAGAGAAGAATACATAAGAAAGCATTACCAAGTTGAGTCTCCAAATAAACCACAGGTACAGACGTGTTGCCACTCCTGCAGTGTCATACTTGTATAGAGATGCTGTATAATTACTGTAGGTAAACATAACTACATATTCATCATACCAAAACATATAGATTGTCACTTGCCTGCTCACTTATTCACTCAAAATGCTTTTTCATTACATTGTTTACTATTAATAAGTGAAAACAAAAGAGCATTAGTAAAATTTAATTTAAAACACATATGATATGAACATTTGCATAAACATAGGAAGGCATATTAGTGCAAGGACACAGGTAGTTAGAAAGCTAGGTATTTTGACTTTCTGCTATATACCATTTGAAATTCTGGATTATTACAGGAATCTCAAACAATGGGGAAAGACCAACCAGAAAAATCCAAACCACTTGAAGAGGAAAAAGTATCACAGCTTCCAAGGAAGGAGGTCTCATAAATTTTAATGAAATTTTTAAGTGTATAATAATATAATATTTAGTATGTAAGTTTATTTTTATATATTTAAGATTGATTAAGGGATTATGGGTCTATTATATACTTTTTTAATACATATATCCCTGCTAGTTTGGGCTGGAGAAAGGGCTAAAGAGTAACGTTATTATTTTGGATTCTGAATACTTATCAATTCACACTGATCAATGTCAAAGAGAAACAATAATTGATTAATGTATATCTCATTGTGTAGTGTAGCTGTACAGTAAACAATACTTAGTAAAGAATGTTGACTCATTCAAAGTTTTTAATTCTGAACGTTTATAATTTCAACATTTAGGTGATTCGAAAACTACGTGACAGAGGAGAGCCTATCACACTGTTTGGAGAAACACACTATGAATCTTATCTGCGTCTCAAACGTTTGGAAAGCTTAGTACCAGACTTCAAGAATATGGTAAGATTTGGGAGAGTTTTCAAGCCTTCAGATTTTGAAATTTATTTACCAATGGATCTACTTAAACATTTGCAGAAGATTTATGAGCAGAAGCAGATCTTCATTTATATGTGTGAAAAAAAACAAAACTTATGTTTTCAGTTTGTGTAAACTGGTCACTGGCTTGCACAGTATGATTTTCTATTTTGTATACCCCAATAACTTTGAATGGAAATGTACTGATTGTACTCGCAGCAGACAAAAAAGATTATGTTACAATCTGTTCTTCATTTTATTTCATGCAAGTCTTTAGTCAAGACTTTAAGATTATTTCTTAAGTGTACAACTTTATTGCTTAAAAACTTGAGAAAATCAGAAGGGTTAAAGCAATTCAAAATATGAGTAATACAGCAGCTAGGCCCAGTGATGCCATAATTCTTTTCTTGCTTGGTATCCCCAAACATTCTGGCTCTATCTGAGAGATGGAATCTAAACATTTTAATGCTTTCTGTAATAATGGTTTCTATTTTCTTTTGTTGTCACATCCTGTCACAAAAATATGTGGTCTTTTTATTTATTTAAACCAAACTGAGTAAACTAGCAGAGGAAGCAGAGAAGACTGGCTTAAAGCTCAACAGAAAGAAGACTGAAGTGATGAGAATCAACAAGCAGGAACTTCCAATCCAACTTCAAGGAGAGAACATCCTGGGAACAGACCGCTTCGCATATCTGGGGAGCATCGGCAATACGGACAGTGGAGCAGACGATAACATCAAAAGTCGCATCAACAAGGCCAGGCATGCTTTCAACAGCCTACACCCCATCTGGAACTTCTGAGCATTATCCTTCCGCAGTATTACCCACATCTTTGACACCAATGTGAAAGCTGTCCTATTGTATGGTTCTGTAACCTGGAGAGTGACAAACACCATCAACAACAAGATCCAGACCTTTAACAACCGATGCCTACACCATATTCTGGGAATAAAATGGCGTGAAAAGATCTCCAGCAGCAGCCTGTGGAAAAGAACCAACCAGAGTACCATTAGCCAAGACATCAAAAAGCGCAAGTGGGGCTGGATAGAACACACCCTGCTCAAACCATCTGACATTGCCAGGCAGGATCTTGACTGGAACCCTCAGGGGAAGAGGAGAGTTGGGAGACCAAAGCAGACTTGGAAAAGAACAGTAGAGAGTGAGGCAAAGGATGTTGAAACCACATGGGCCCAACTGAGGGAGGCTGTCCTATACTGAGTCTGCTGGCGAAGTGTTGTTCTCGAGTAGGAACAAGGAATAAACTAACTAAACTAAACTATTTATTTTTGTTACATTTGCATGTGTTTCTTTTCAGGGGGTAGGTGACAATGACTTCAAAGCTGCCATGGATGCAGTTGATCAACAATATCTCAATGACATTATATCATCTTCTGACAGACCGTCTGAAGCAACTAGTACTGATGTGTCTGTGAAAGATGATGGTACCAGGGAGAAAGACATTCAGGTATAGTGGCATAATTTTGTTTCTCCTGTAAACGTTTTGGAAAAAGTCATTTATTACAAAAGTTGCATTTGTACCAAAGCTGTGATGAATAAAGAACCTTAATCTTTGAAGATGTATGGTTACATTTGTGACCATTTTTATAAGTTTGTTTTTTAAATTCTTATTTGTACATTTTTACTGTGTGTGTGTGTTATCGGTTTGCTGATGCTTGTTTGTTTGTTGTCTTTAATGTGCAATGCATTGTGTTCATGTCTGCATGGGAAAATCCTCTTTATAAATCAAATTATTGTTATTATTATTATTTGTGTCCACATGTGCATAGGTGAATACGTGGTTTATGCATTTCTTAAATGCATGTCTAGGCATTGATGTACTCATAACCAAAGCATGTTTTTATGTTAGGCTAAGTCTGCAAAAAAACCAAGGAGACTGAACAGGCAGTCCCAACCTAACAGATTCCTCTGATCACCTTGTTCACAAATGAATTTAATGTGCATATGTAAGATTTGAATCTATAAGACCATACTACATGTCACAAATAATTTATAATATCTGTATAGAAGTGTAGTTTAGGACAGGGTGGCAGGAACCCATTAGACCAGGGCATTTAAAAAAAACCCTGGTGATCATTTGTATCAGAGGTGGAATTTTGCTTCTTTAGCGCTTGAAACAAACCATGAGTTATATTGTGGAATTTAATGCTGTAGTCTAAAATCTTGTTTAAGGCCTTCACATTATTTTCAGACAATGCGTGCAGAAATTGGAACAGGAGATGGGAACAAAGATCAGGACATCATTCTCAGGTTCTTTAAGGTACATCTGTCAAAGTGCTTTGTAGGTTTTATTATTTTAAAAAATGTAAATGCATGAACATTAAAAAAAATGATCATTTGTAATTATTCTTATGGATTAAAATAGAGATTTTATTATAATTTTTAGCTAAATCTAAACTCTTAAAATGTTTGAATTTTTGTAATATTTTTGGATTTAATTTTAAAATGTGACTCTTTTTCAGTTTTTAATGAAAGAGTGGGGAGAAAGATTGAATTCTCGACCTTTGGAAGAGAAACGAACAACAAGAGGCAAGATGGCAAGCGCAACACATTCACAGACAGTGTCATACCTAAAGCCTCTATTTCGTCAGCTCAAACAGAAAGTAAGCGAAAGAACCATTTAAACATAATGGTAGGAACTGCTCTGCGTGTGGCTGGGTGTGCAGGTGGGTAGGGTGAACTTACTTGAAAGTTTCTAAAAGTGGGAATTCCTTTTCTTGTCATTTGTAATCAGTTCTTCATGGCCTTTCATCTCATTTCATCAGAGAAAGGACTAATGTAGTAGTCTTGATATTTTGCTATTTTTGGAAGTTGCTTTTTTACCTTCAAATAAGCTTTCAAGACCACAATCTGGGGATCCTAAGCAGAGAGACTTGTAGAATTTTTTGTGTGCTCTTTTTAAAAATAACCCCAAAACATCACAACATTTAAAAAAAAACCTCATTTAGTGCTTAGTTGTGCATCTCAACATCTCAAGCACTGGAAAATATTTTATATGGTCTAAATACTGTTTTTGCTATTTAAAAATTATTGTTCATTGTTTTAACTCAGCAAAATTTGCCTCTATCCTTTTACTCAGTTGACAACTTGGCCTTAGTTTTTTAGAAAAAGAATAACAACAAAGAAGCAGATTTCTAGAGTACATTTACCTAGTTTACATTTTGGCTCAACATGCTATTTAAAAAAATAAAGTCATGTAAATACAGACAGAAATTGCACAAATCACACATTCAGACTAACCAAATGTCAGCAAACAGATATACAGAGACATATTAACAGCCATAGATATTAGGCAGGTGGAGAGAATCTTACGCCTGAAACATACCACAAGAGCAAAGAATCAGGAGTAAACTCTGAGATGGAAGAAGATGAGTTTGTTGTGTTATGGTGAAGGAGACATTTCACAGAAGATGCTGAGCAGTATGCACATCTTAAACATCCAGTGCAAGCATCGATGGAAGAGACAAAGTTGACACCAAAGAACATAATGGTCTATTTTGGTACATATAGATGACAGATGTCACAGAGGCTACATCAACACAATGGCGGTAACGAAATGAATGGAACTGGAGCCAGAGCTGTAGACAAGAGGCTCAGCATTCGCTGCTATCTCACATAGATCCAGACTCTAAAGCAGGAGAGGGAGGGGTCAAAAGGCATGAGGAAAATAGTTCATAGGGTGAAAACATAAACTGCTACAAGAATGTGGAGACAAAATATTCACCCTCAAGCCTTTAAGTGAAGGGACATCACTTGGGTTCAAATAATGTTTTTGCAGGCATGGCAAATACTTTTTCTTTCTGCATAAACTTTGTCATCTGCATTTTGTTTCTTTTCAGTATTTTAATTGGCCAGATATATTTATGTAAACAACGCCATGCTTATTCATGTCTATGCTAAATTACTTCATTGTCAGTTTTGAAACAGTAGTTAAAATGAAATTTGTCAATATAGATCAAGATTTTTTTTTTTTTACGTGGAAGTTACTATAAGCAAAGTGTATTGGGTTTTTTTTCCTAGTATTGAATTTTCAGCATCTTGTATATCCGTGGTTTTCTGGCTTACATTTTCTCATATTTTGTCTGTCTTTGAAACAGAAAGTGGAGGAAGGTTTGCTTGAGAGTTTTGTGATAATTGTGCAAAATATGATGGACAGGGACTACATCAAGGTAAATATATCTTTGTGAGTTGATCCCCTCTGTTCTGTTGATGCACTCACTATCTTTGATTCTTTGTTTCTGTATGCAGCCTATCCTCTCATTTCTCTCTTTAAAAGAGAATCTCTTTCTTTTGCCTGTCTGTTTTTTCCTTTTTTTCTCTCTTGCTTCCTGCTCAAAAGGAGCATATTTGGTGTTAGAATTTTGTGCAGAAAATATGCTTATTGATCACAAGGAAGTCTTTGGCCAAGTAGTGTAGTCATTATTTATTAACATTTTGTATTTCTTATGTAGTGAAATGCCACAAAGAGAAATCCCTTCAATAAATTTCTCATGTATTTTTTAACTGAATATAAATATATTGTTTTATTAATGCATACAGGCTAATGATGCATATTTGGAAATGGCTATCGGCAATGCCCCATGGCCCATTGGTGTAACTATGGTTGGCATTCATGCACGTACTGGCCGAGAAAAGATCTCTTCACGATATGTTGCACACGTGTTGAATGATGAAACTCAGCGCAAATATATCCAGGTGAGAGGAAGAACATTTGCAGTATTCTTGCTTATAATATTTTCCTTTCTTCTCAGATAGTTTTAAAGATTTCATTCATAAAAAGCACATATGCACGAATAGACACATCAAACTCTTATACATACACAGACACAGACCAAAAATAGAAAAACATTTTGATTTCATATAATTCTTTTGCAAATCGTATATGTTGCTCTAAAGTTACTTTGCTGAATATTTGCAGGCTATCAAGAGACTTATCACCCAATGCCAGAAGATCTTCCCCACAGATCCTTCACGAAGTTTTAACTATCAGTGCCCAGTGTAATTCTTAGGGTGTTGTGGAACAGACTGGAAGAAGAAAGTGACTTATTTTTATGTGTCCTGGCACCAGAAGACCAGATGTTTTCATCAGCAACTTACCAGAATTCAGCAGAGATTCGAATCTTATCCATTTGTAAAAAATTATTATAAAATTATAGTTGTAAAATGTAAAAAGAGAATGGTGATTGCATTTAAAGTCTGTTATGCTTTAGTTTATGCATGTGTGTCCAGTGAAATATGTAAAAGGTAAAGAAGAAGTGTGTTTGCAGATTTCCCTCTGTGTGTATGTGTAGATGTATGTGTTTGCCTTTGTGAGAGTGATTGTGCGAACACAAATACTTTTTTAATACAAGAATAGCTAGTCTATGAATCTGTACATGAATGTATTTTGTGCATGCAAAGCATAAGCAGTCTGGACTAAGAAAAATAAAGTAAAAAAATATTGCAAGATTTCTTTTTTGAGAGTAACTGTAAGAAATAGCATTTGATAAATTACAGGAATGATTCTTTCTTCTGCAGGATCTCATTGAAGTGGAATGGTTTAGTTTGCTTCTTTTGAATATGTTTACCCAGGGTTGTCCATGGGACATATTTTTCTATCCCGTCCCATCCTATCCCATGGCAATTTATGCCTGTCCCATCCCGTCCCATCCCATGGGACGTTTCCCATGGGATTCCTATGGTAATAACATCCCTATGGACAACACTGCTGGTACGGCCAAAACAATTTTCGCACTTGCTTTTAGCAGTGGAAATCTATGTTCATTTTTCCAATAATTTACTTACGCAACTGCAAATTTCAGCGTAAATTTATTTTACAATATCAAGTATCGACTACCATGGGAAATACAAATGTGTGCTGTCCCATCCCATCCCATCCCATGGGACGTTTCCCATGGGATTCCCATGGGATTCCCATTCCTATGGACAACACTGTGTTTACCTGTTTGGCTGTATGTGCAAGTCTAACATTGTCTGGTGTGTAGTGTTGTGTCTGTTCTTGCGAAATTAGTGCACATTGAACTGGTTGTGACAAATTCATTGATTATTCAACTTTCATCAATCTTTCATCTTATTAACAAGTATAATTCAGTACCTTTAGATAATAAAGCCATCGACTGTCGATACGTGACATGAAATTACAGCTTAAAAATATAGAGTGTGAGACACAAATGGTGAGTATTAACAATGAATGTACAGCTCATCATGTCCTGATCATTGGCGGTTTGCAAATAAGTTCACATATTCATTTAGAATTCATTAAATTAGACACGATAATCAATAATCTTCCTGACTTTCAAAAATATGTCAATTCTGCACGTGCAAAAATAATCCTTGCAGCTGCTCGGTTTAAAGAAAAGAGAGAAGCTGTGATGCTAGGCCTGTAAACAAGAAATCTTGCATCTTGATTTTTTTCAGGAAAAATAGGGAGAACACAGACTTCAGGTGTCAGTTTTGTCCACTGAAAAGGCACAACTTGTTTCCTCTGCAGTGTTCTTCAGATTTATTATGATTACAAAGGCTCTTTCCAATACAGTTGTGCACTTGGCATTTTGTCTTGGCTGACTGCTAATGGTTACCATTGCAAATTCACTAGATGTTATTGGTTTGTGCTGTGCTTGCAGAAATATTTAGTGAGTGGAATGTGTCCATACCAAGTCTTTAAGACCTCCTTCCACTCCAATGGAAGAAACACAAACAGGACACCTCTACAGCAGAGTACCTCTTGCTGCATGGTAAACCTCACGCTGTGTGTTCAGCTTGTACAACTGAACCATCTGTACCCGTTTCCCCAACTAACTTTCGGACATGTCCTAGGATCCTGCATGGGGAATACCCTCCTCCCAAGAATAAGTCACATATCCTGTTCCTTTTGTAGTGACTCCTTCAATGCAAAGACACTGTGTGAAAGGACATTGTCACTATACATGTAACCTTCAGAGTTGTGGGAGGAGGGAGACAGCTTCCTCGTCGTCGCCATCAACAACAGCAACATAAACAGCAGCAATTCCTCTTGGAGCACTTCTTCTTCTTTTTCTTTCTGGGAGGAACTTGAGCTCTTGTAAAAGCGAGGAAAATTTGTTCAAGTGTCGTCTGGTGGACGCTGTAGTCCTGCACACCTAAGTAGATCTTGGAGTGCTCCATCCAAGAAAACACGTCAGCCAGTTTGACCCAGGGGTCCGGCACCTGCATGTGCACGTAACCCTGGTGACAATCAAACACCCGGGCGTTTGGACAACACGCCTGCAAGTAAGACACCAAAGGGGCGTAGTCGGTGGGCACGCCGTGGGACTGCACCGCCATCTGGGCAACAAGCGAGTAGCCCTGGCCGAACTTGGATTTGAGATGTTGAGGAGATCCCAGACACAGGAAGTTGCCGTTGACCATGATTGCTATCCTTGTACACAGCGCGTCACACTCCTCCATGCTGTGAGAAAAAACAGAAACATCATTCATGTCAGCCATTCCCTGACACTGGCTGCTTACACAGTAACAGTTCTGGACTGTAAGATTGAAGAGGAGAAGAGATGGTTGTTATATCGTCTCAACACATAACTCAGTTATGATATATGTATGAAGTGCGGCGAAAGTCGGCTTAAACGCGGAATATAAATTGCAGTACTTCATCTCCAGTTTCTTTATTCAAATTCAAGCGAATCAAAATCTCTCATTCAAACAGACAGGCAATAAATTTTAGCTGTTGAACATCGCACATGCGGGATGTCATACCTGTGTGATGTGAGAACCAAAGTCCTGCCGCTGGCTCTCACCTTGGACAGGACTGTCCACAGTTGGCGACGGGCGCCAGGGTCCATGCCAGATGACGGTTCGTCCAGCATCAAAAACGGAGGGTCTCCGATCAGCGCAATGGCGGTGCTTAACTTTCGCTTGTTTCCTCCACTGCAAGAATGGAAGGAATGTCGAACACGATAAGTATCCCCCAGTCGGAAAGTTTAAGAATGTGATCCGAAGTCCTTTCTATCTCCGTGAAAAAGTCGACACAACATTACGGTCGACTGAAATTCATTTTCGCTGCCATAATTTGCATCCCCAAAATAGTGATAATGACATGTTAACTTGTTTATAAATGCTCGCAGTCATCAACATGATGAAAGGTCTACGAGTTTCTTGCAACTTTTTGTAAATTATCCTAGAGAGCATAGCTTTCAAAGTGTCTTAAATATATGCAAACATATCTTTTTCTTAATCATAATCAACGATATCACTATTAGTAATTTAGAAAATTATAACTCTAACCACGAGGAGCAATTCAAAGCTGTGTCGCTGTTTTACTGAATGTGCCTCAATCAGTCCCTGATTTCAATGTTTAAAAAAAAAAGTAAGGATGTCGGCAGATGGTCAAAACCTGTCAGAAGTCGTTGGGGAAGAAGCAGGTGTATGTATACCTGTAGTGTCCAGTGAGTTTGTCGGCGTGAGGGCGGAGCATCAAGATGTCAATCAGACTGTTGACCACAGTCCTTATGCTTTTCTCGGGAACGCCCCTCAGTCTGGCATACATGGTCAGTGTCTCTCGCCCAGTCATCTGGTTCAGGACTGCGTCAAACTGCGGGCAATAACCCATGTTTGTCTGCACCTGGCAACAAAGCCAAGGTAGTGATAAATGAGCTGCACGCGTAAACATGTGACCATACGTGGCTATTACGTGACCAGTGATGGCTATTAATACGTGAGGACGTGTGAGTTTGAGTAAAGATGTGTCAGTGTGTGAGCGAGTGCGTACATTGGCATAAACTGACTCGTCCGTTACACAGAAAACGACAAAGCAGCACGCACCGTCGGGGGGTGACTACAATGTAACTGACTTACTTTTATCCCCCCGCAGAAAGAAGCAAATAATAATAATAAAAGTATCCGGTACCTTTTTCAGGGAGCCTTTGATGTCGTACCCCTTTAAATACCCGTTGCCTCCTGTCATCTTGACATCCCCCGTCAACATCTTGAAGATGGTGGTCTTGCCTGCACCGTTCTGCCCCAAGAGACCGAAACACTCGTGCTCGGGGACACCTAAACACACGTGGTCAACGGCCGCGAAGTTGCGAAAGGTTTTGTACAGGTTGACCAACAGGAGCGAGTCCTTCTGCGACAGCACCGAGGCGGGGGAGGCGTTGATGCGGCGGCGTTCTTTCGCCACGTCGTTGTCCTCCGTCGCCGACCCCGTCAGGAACGAGGACTGCCGCTGGTTGTCGACGGACGATAGACGATGCGAGTACCCACACTGCATGCATTCCCAATGCCCTGCAGCACTCGGTGCTCCACCAGCAGCGTCAGGCAGAAGTAGACCACGCCCTGCACCGCCAGGAAGGTCAGGAAGCGCCCAATCCCGGGCTCCTCCCAGGAGAAGAAACTGTCAGTGTATTCCAAACAGATGTCGTCTGGACAGCCTTTACCTGCGGAAACAATGCAGGTAGGTTAGTCAGCAGCCGAGGGAAATTGTCAAGGCTTCCGTTAGTTTGAACAGATTAAAACGAAGTTGGATTATTGTATTGAAAATCGTCAAACCTATGTGTCTGCAGCAGGGACCCTTGATGAGTAAGCAGTTCTTGGCGGTGAGGGTCGAGTTGGCCGAACAAATATCTTGGTTCCTTTTGTTTGCGTACATGTCCATGAAGGACCGCGCCAAGCAGTGGTTGGGAAACAGACACAGAAAAGCCCAGTCGAACCTCTTTGACAGATATTCTAATCCAAGGTCTGGCAGTCTCAACACGAACACAACCACCATTGTGATGACGCCTGGAAACATTGCATGTTAAAACCGACTGAAACACGTGCGAAGTCTCAAGATTAGCTAAAATCCAGAGAAAGCAAATGAAACAAACAAAATGTAGCAAGCTGTTTCCTACTCCTTGTTTGAGAGTTTGTTGGAGTGTGGTAAAGCTAGTGAATGAGCTAATATGATTCTTTTTTCATACTTATGGACACTGATGAGACAGAGATGCTCTAAAATCCTACACCAGAGAGCACACAAGTTAGCTTGTAAGACTAGTTAGAAGTGCAGTGATGGTGTGTTACAGTAATAGTAGTAGCAGTAAGAAAGAAAGAACGATAGTCAGAGGTCTCTGCCTTTACTCACCACAGAAGATGTTGAAGACGATGACGACCACCACGCCAGTGGCACCAGAGCTGAAGAAGAAGTGCGCGAGGTACATGAGAGGCAGGACGGCCCACCCGTACAGAACCAGAATCAGAAAAATCAACCCAAGCCGGTTGTCGCCCACGTACACCTCGATGGCGAAACCTGCGAAGACGGCGACGACAGCCAGACACGCCAGCAGGTAGTTGGTGTAGTCCCACAGGAGGTTGGACAGCCAGTACAGTACAGGCCTCACACCACTCATCACCTGCGATTATTAGAGGGTTAGTTAAACAAATTCCAGACTAAGCTCAAAGTATTTAGCATCGAGTAATATATAATCTGAAAAAATGTTCTTGGGTGGAATGAGAAGCTAACAAATAGACTGTAACGAAAATCAAACTTAAATCGCTCACTATTGCAGTCGTGATAACTTAGGAACACGTGGTCTCCTCTACAGATAAAGTAAAGCTGGAAGGCGTGGACTTCCTCAAGACGTTCTCACCTGCAGATGCTTCGCGCCGCACGTGCGTTCCACAATAAGAAAGTAGATGAACATCGTCGTTAAGAACGCCATCCCGAAGGACAGGACGAGTCCGATGCTGAAGCCTGACTGCGAGGTCGTGCGGGTGGACTGCTTGGCCTCGACCTCCTGGCTCGCTGGCAGCGGATGAATCCCGGCCTTGACCTTGTAACCTTCACCCACGAACGTCCTGACGAGGGCGTTGAGGACGTAGTGGACTGCCGTGGGCTTGGAGTGGTAGGGTTGTCCGTTGTACAGGGCCACAGCCATTACATCTGCTGCTGACGAGGGCGCAAAGTCAGCGCCGACGATAATCTTCTTGTTGAAGCTTGCGATTCCCACGAGCTCCTCTCGGTCCAACAGAAACGAGGTGAGATTGATGCTGGAGTCTAGAAACATGCGCTCCACTGTCTGACTGGCATCGAACTGAGTCTCGTACGCCGTGGCCAGGGCTTCAGACACGTTGTCACCGCTGCAGAATGTAAGAAAGACAAAGAAAAAGACAAGTTCAGATGAGTACTTCTTACCTTGTCTCGGAGGGTTTCAAGGGGCTTCTGGACTCGCCTCTGAAATGTAACTTTCAAAGTTCCCATCGTCTTGAACTTGTTTTCAGGGGTCAGTGCATGTTACAAGTCTTACAAACGTAGGTTAACATACATTACAGATGTACGATACTCGTCAAACGAAACTGCTAAATAATAAGTTGAACCTCGAGCGGGAACAAGGGCAACTAGGACTAACCTACGATTGTTTCTTTACTGAATGTTATGTTTTTGTCATTGCTGTTATCTTATTTTGCTCTTTCTTACCACCTTTATCATTCTTGTACACCAGAGACGGGTAATTTATTTGTTTATGTATCTGCTGTTTATCATTCCCATTATTTCCCACCAAACAGCGAACAATCTCACCACCTTGAACAGTAAAGGATGTGTGTTCCCGAGAAGCGATCCAGCGACCATTCAAGTGGAGGGTGGGAGATGGTCACGGACTTGGCCTTTTCGATGGAGAGGGCAAGGATGGTGAAGACGACTGGAAGAAGAAGCTGAGCGATGGTGATGATGCGGTTCCTCCAGAAATGGATGGCTTTCTTCACCAGCAGGGCTTTCAGTCGAGCTAACTGTAGCGCCCTCCCGTGGGCCTTGGTGTAACCTCGAGTGAAATCTGCACAGACATGGTTCTGATGAACAACAAAACAAAACAGAAAATAGTTCAGTTAAGGACCTGACAAAGAGAGAGAGAGGGGGGGAGAGAGAGAGATCAGAAGTAACGGAACATGACATTTAAAGAAAAATTAATACTTTGACATTCTGATTAGGCATTTCACATGACCGACGATGAACCAACTCACCGAGAATATCCGAGGCAGCGTTTTCCGCATCTTCGCTCATCGTCTGGAAGTGTAAATGTTCCCCCTTGTCAGTCACGGTCTGGTCCGACAGGAAGGCGGGGTTGGTGTGTCCTCCGTGGCTCTGAGGTTTGTTCACGATCGTCCCCTCTTCTGTGACGGCGCTCTGCCCCACCCTAGTGTGAAATGTGTGGAAAATATGAGATGAGTACTCGGAATTAACTACAAATGATTTAATTCCAACTGTAACATGAACAAGCGGTCCGTGAACTATAGCAATAAGGGAGAAATTGCTTTCCACTGCTCCAAATATGTTCCAAGGGTCCTGGGTACCTC
Organism: Pomacea canaliculata; assembly: GCF_003073045.1. Lineage (NCBI taxonomy): Eukaryota > Metazoa > Mollusca > Gastropoda > Architaenioglossa > Ampullariidae > Pomacea > Pomacea canaliculata. The sequence goes on from NC_037598.1 coordinate 23,750,350, forward strand.
CGAGCTAAACATAGCTTAGTATATCCAACACAAATTAATATATATATATATATGAGCTTCACGCATCAGTGAATCCTTTGTTACCGAAGGAAAACTTCCTCCATCGTTGTGGCAGTGGCCCCGAAACTCAATATCCGTAACTCTTCTTTCCGGTCCTCCAGCAATGTGAAGAGAGTCGGAAATACATGTGAGTGGTCAGCAGGTAGCAGGTAAGGACAACTCCATATTGACCTCGCTTTCGAAGCGTGCGGAGGGAAGAAAGGACTGAATGATCTCCGTGATCTTGGACACCTTACAATCGGCCGCTTTGACCAGCACCAGATGGTAGCCGGCACCTGAAATAGTAGGAGTGGTGACGATTGGTGGTGTAGTGGTAGAAGTAGTAGTAGTAGCAATAGTAGTATGGGTGGGGGTGTTAGCAGGGTAGTGGAACCCAACAGTCATTGTAGAAAAGGTAATCTAGAATGGCTTATTTGTCCTGTGTCAACGTGCAAGTTTAGCTTCCTTACTGATTTATTTATCAAGAACCTATTTTACTGATTTGTGCTATTTTTCAGTCATTCTATCGTCAATTTTTTCAGCTTAAAATTTTGAGTGGATGATTGACATGCGTACCGTAGAGCTTTTTGAGAAAAAGGGAGGAGCCACAGCATTTGACCACGCCCTCTGCCATGATGGCGATTCTGTCCCCAAGCACGTCAGCCTCGTCCATGTAGTGAGTAGTCAGCAGCATGCAGCGGCCCTCCGTTGTTTCTGTCAAGACAAATACAACCCTCTCTTCTTATGTTTAATCTCAGCTAAAACACCATATCTTACATTTCAACATTTGTCTAAACACTCCTCTCTCGTAACATTGCAATTAATGTTTTACTTTTGGCTGATACATCCTCGTCGATCGTATTCCTAAATGTTTCTGAAATTTCTGTTATTTAAAACTTAAACTAAAGCAGCCATCGTCAAAATGTGATCGCGAGGAGGTTTATTCTCACTTTCAGCACATCCCAGGTCTGACGGCGTGCAGCGGGATCCATACCGGAAGTTCGGCTCGTCAAGGATGACAACTCTCGAACCGTTGATGAGGGCAATGCCGACCGACAGTTTTCGCTTCTGTCCCCCCGACAGCGTGGCGGCTCTGGCGTCCACCTTGGCCTCCAGCCCCACTTCTTTGATGGTTCTCTCGACTTCTTGTTGGACATCTTTCCTTGGACATCCCTTGAGCTGCAAAGACAAAGTCTCATGTCTGTTGTGGAGTGACAAGACATGTTAAACTTTACCAAACATTCCGTCTCAATATGTGACAGGGATAATTGAAATGGACCTACCCTAGCGAAGAATGTCAGGTGTTCTTGGACAGTGAGAGTGCCAAAGAGGATGTTGTGCTGAGGACACAGCCCCAGACTCTGTCGGATGCCCTTCATGTCAGTCCTGATGTCAGTCCGTTGATGTAGGCGGTGCCGGAGGAGGGTGTTTCAAAACCTGTAGGAAGGCAGACATTTTTCCCCTTAAAGAAAACGTTGGTGTTTGTTTGGGCTTTTTTTTTATATCAGTAAACGACTAGTTCACTTCTCTGATGTAAGCTACCCCCCCGTGTTTACTGTCTTACAACGTATTTCTTCCTTCCGGCTAAAATTTACTATCTTTAGCTACTGAGCGGATTGCTACAGTGCTCGTATTATCGTCATACCCAGAATATGATATTAATGAAGAGGGAAATCAATCACACTACAAAGGAATAGAAACCTTTTTAAACTCCTGTCATTACTCCAAGTTTGCACGCACCTTGCTGATGTTGCCGTGACTGAGCGGCCGGCGAGATGAAAGGCTGCGAGAAGGACCACGTGATGTTCGATCACCACATGCTATAAATAACTTCCCCACGCCATGCTCGAGAGATTATTACTTCTCAGGTGCAACATAATTTGATAAAAATAAGCATATCACCTGTCAGCATAGACATCGTCGTTGTTTTGCCCGCTCCGTTGTGACCCAGTAAAACCGTTATTTGACCTTTGTACATTGTAAGGTTCATGGACTCGACGGCTACCTTGTTTTTGCTGTATTTCTGTCAAAATAAAAATGGGGAGAGACATCAATGTTAAGTATTAAAGTCGAAGTATATCTTCCAAGAATTCCGAGTCGTCAATAGGTTGAAGTTATCACGGAAGTAAACTCGTGTACATACATTTGAACAAAGACATCATGCATGTTATTTTTGGTTTTGTGTCTCATTGTTTTCGAAGAGCATTCAGAATGAATTTTGCTTGAATACAAAGTTATTTAGAATAGTGGGACAAAAGCAATGTCTTTTTGATATCGGTGTTTGCACTTACCTTTGTAAGGTTGCAGATTCTGATGCAGGCCTCGAAGTCGGTTGGTTCTCTCTCGAAGTGTTTATCTTCCTCTCCCTTGCGTGACTCGTACATTTCGCTCTTGGTGGGCTTCGATCCACACCAGTATGAGCTCTGTAACATAGAGATATCACACTCATAAGGCCAAGGTAACACATCGTAAAGCACCACTACGAATAAAGAATGTTGCTATTTATTTCTTTTATAATTTATTTATTTATTGAGCCTGGACAATTTGGCATATGTGATGACAGGCTCGTGAGTAGTGTCAAGTTTGTTTCACCTCAGTATATTTTGTATACATCATCCACCTCACCATCATCATCATCATCGTCATCATCATCATCATCTAGTGTGGATGGAAATTCACAAGAACTTGCAGCAGAAACATAGAAACCTCACATCAACTCACGGTGAAGGGAAAGTAGAAAGGTCTGGGCACCCGAAGTTACCAGGTCGCACATTTCTCTATGTACCACGTGATCAGCAGGTGGATGAACGTGTCTGCCAGCAGCATCACCATGGCATCCAGCAAGCAAAAGTCGTCATCGACGGAGGCAGGTTTGTAAAAGTTGTCCCATCTGGCCCCTTCCCCTGAAAAAAAGGTGTCAGTCCAGTTGTTGTATCAGTCCAGCGGTTCTTTGAGGAGTAAGAGTAATTAATTAGAAGTGCTAAACACCTTTGTGATTATGAAATAGTTTGTGTCATTGAAACACACCGTAAACAGGGAAACAAATCGAGTTCATACAAAGACAACAATTAAAATAATGCAAGTCCAATCACTAATATTCTACACAAAGCGGGAAGAAAGAAAAAAAAGACAAACGCAAATACAAAGAAAGAAATATGAAACAGAACTGAAGGTGATGAAAGGAGATATGGAAAATGATGAAAGAGAAACATCTTCATACCTGTGCCTTCGGAAAGGGAAAAGACTTGGCTCCGAAGGACATAGCCATGTTAAACAAAAAGCAAGCCCCAATTTTCTCAGATTTTGTCATGTCCTGGTAACGAGAGGCCAAGAAGAAATTTGGGAAATAAAAGGCGAAGAACAGCATCCCTGCCAGGGCTGAGGCCACGTTGGCTGTAATTAATAACAAAATAAAATGACAATGAAATCTGCTGAATACGAAATGATTAGTACAAGGCGAACTACTCAGAATTTACTTCATCACTTTTTTTTTTAATAAGAAAAAGTATTCAACTTTGAAGCAAACGTTGTTTTTGTAGGAGTTACTCCCACTCTGACTGGTGAGGACTACTGAATTTATTTTAAATTAAATGCGTTTGTTGCACCTTGAATGAAAAGAACTGAGCTTTCAAACCAAAGCTGTGGTACAACATGAATATCAGAACACGATAGTAATTCTAACTGTCGAGGTAGGACAAAGATTAGCTCACGGATGAAGCGCACACCGCCAAACACGATTATCAACAGTCATCTGCACAACGCCAGTCACCTGACCTTTCTGCACCAGCACGCTGACCATGAAGCAGAAGGACACGATGGCAGCAGCATACAGAAGGAGGAAGAGAAAGAACAACTCTGGGTTGCTGTGGGTGAGAACCGCTCCCTTGCTTTTGATGATGTTGACTCCAAATAACACAGCGTAGATCGCCATGGCAACGGCAAGGTAGACGTAGCAGGTAATGAACCAGGAGACCCAGTGGGCGGCGGGTATCAGCCCCATCAGCTTCATGGATTCCTGAGGGTTATATATATATATTTTTAAGCTTGTCGTTTTAATTAAACGAAAGAAGGTTGGTCGACTATGCTAAGGCACGGTCTTACTACCAATGTGGTGGTAATGTTTCGACATCTCGTCGTCGTCGTCGTCGTCGTCATCGTCATCATTGTCATCATCGTTTCGTCGCCGTGTGGGTGTTGCTGCTAGTGATCGCTGTACTCATCGCATGTACAACCAGCCAAACCATGTAAACACACACGCCCATCTGTTCGTTTGTCCTTCCATCATCCATCTACTGACAATAGTTTTCTGAAATGATCCATCCGTCTTCTTTATTCCCTTCAGCCTGCAACTCTTCTTTCCATCCATTCATTTGTCTATATATCCGTTTATCTATCCATTTTGTGTTTATCACTTTGAACATTTATTTATCTATTTCTTTATCCGTTAATGTTTTTGTTCATTTTATACATCTGTTTGTCCATCTAAGTATTTGTCATTTATTATTCATGCACTTGCATATCAATCTGTCCATGCATTGTTTATCCGCGTGTTTGGCCATCCGTTTATCTCTCCATTTTCTTAATCATTTTATTTATCCGTTTGTCTATTATATTTAGTTGTGTGAAAAACCTCTTCATATGAATTCACAATGAGCCTCCATACTATAGTGTCCATAGAGTATCTCATTCGTTCCTTACACTGCTTCTGTGAGTGTTTTCGTAGTCAACCAGTTCTCTATAAGCCCACAGCTGACAGCTTACACCTGCTATCTTTCCTTCTCACTCTATTCATTTCATTTTACCTTTTCCTTCTTTCCATTTGTTTGTGACGTTTCTTACTCTTCAACATACAGTTTACAGAAGGTTGCAAGGACAGGCAAGAAAGGCAATAAACTCGCACAGTGTTAGAGAGAGAGACAAAGGTTTGACAAATGAATAAACAGAGAGACAGAAGATCCTAGTCTCATCTTTCTCACCTTGAGCTTGTGTTCCTTTTCATAGACGATACTCTTGGTGTTGGCGACGACACTGAGGATGAAGGAGAGCATGAGGAGAAGCGGGAAGGTAGTGTCGAGAACCATGATGATCGGATCTTTGATGTAAGGAGGGAATGGCATTTTCTGTGACCTCAGGTCAAAGGTGAAGGTTCTATTACTCCAGTGTTGGATCAAGACCTCGCCTACTATCACTTGAAGCAGAAGAACTCCAGATGATGTGTAATCTGTGATGGGCAAATAGAATCAAAAGATACAATAGTTCATGTTTGTTTTTCGTCCTGTCTTTCGAGTATTTGACATATTGAACAGTCTAATCCCTCCTTCTAGGCAGGTCCAAGCATCAAGGGGGAAAAAAAGTGTGTCGAAAACGGGATCCGCTCCCACGACCAGCGATTCTCGTGGTCTCGCGACACGCGGCTTTACTCCTGTGCCAAAGGGCCGATATAATGAAAAATAATGCGCGGATCTACTAGATAGACTGGAGAAAAATTACGAAAAATATACTAGTAAATATACTAGCTATATATTTAGCAAATGTGTAGACAAAACTGCAAAGAAATCACCAACCAAGTAAGAGAACCCAATCACACTTTGCTACTATACCTGGGCCAGTAGTTGACGGCACGTTGAGACGAAGGAATGGATAGGTCAGGCCTGTAAACCATTCTGTCTCCTCGCCTGTCATTGGTCGGATGTAATACGTCACTTCCCGTGGCAGATTTCGACATGATCAAGTCCTTCAAACACAACAGCTAATTGCATTTTGTCGGAATTCAAACGGAAGTAGGAGACCAACTCCTTCCTCGTTGTCAAAACCTTTTATGTCACCTGCACACAATTTAAAAATAAAATCCATGTTTCATAAATGTGATGAATTAGGGTACAGGAGGATACGAGCAATCCAAGAAGAATGTCAGGTTGTATTTTAGACACGATTGTAAATAAACGGTTCCTTTCAAATTTTTAGCTGAAATGATTTTGGAAGTCAGTATATCGTCTGTCTGTCTGTCTATCTGTCTGTCTGTCTGTCTGTCTCTCTCTCTCTGTTTTAACCTTTCAGCCCGGCACATCCAACAGCGGTTAATATATCCGAGCAAATTAATGACGGTAACTGTCTGCTTTATCTTCGATCTCGCCATCCCATTATTGGATGCAGGTAAAAATCGTGACTGCCGCCCGTACCAGCGTGTCACGGATCTCGGCCCAGCAAACAGGTATTGACCGTTTCAGAAATAAGTTGCTGTGGAGAGTGAGGCGGCTGAATCGTTTTTTCGGGATGCCAGTGTGTAAGCCGACAGTTTCGTTAGTCGTGATTGCGACAGACAATGGCATCGCAAGAGGATTTCCCTGGTACCTGGGGTCAGTTCCTCCTGCGAATCTCCTGGCTAATAGATGGTGGCTAAAAATAGATCAATCGCCCGTCACGACTTTGATACGCAGGTACACCTGCGGCAGTCTCTCCCTCTCCTCTGTCTCTGTCTCTCCTATCTCCTCTCTCTCCCTCTCTCTCTCTCTCTCTGTAATATTCATAGGTGTGACACGCCTAGCAACCGCTTCCCACATGTTTTTGTGCTAAACATTCTAAAATGTCTGCCCTCATGAATAAGTCAGGCAAAGCGTTCACGCTTGATTGATTTCATTATCAAAGCTACAGGCTCTTTCCTTAAATGCTTGCACGATCCTTCAAGAATGTATTTTCTGTTTTCGCTAAGGCGGGGATGAAAATGGTTTTCAATTATTCACGCGACAAAAAGACTAATCTATTTGTCTAGAATTTAATTATTTGGGGGAAGGGAGACTTGATTATAAGATGACAAGTTATATGAAATAAGAGATGGGGAGAAACAGAAGACGGGTGAAGAAAAAAATATTTAGTTACAATTTAGTAAAAATAGAAACTGGACGGTCAAATGAACAGAGAGTTAATCTGGATCACAATCAACTCTTTCCATCATTGCTAATTAACATAGCTCTCATTATGGGGGGAGAGGCTAGTGTGACTATTTACAGGCTAGGCTTGGACTAGAATACATTCCCCATTGTATGTGTGTCCTTTGACTGTTGATTGGTCCACGTGACTGATGTGACTGAGGTATCATTGCTAACAGTAGAAGCAAGAGGGTTGTAGCTGTTGCGCTAATAAGTTAATCGTTTGTGACTACATCACCCAACAGTCATTGTGTGACCTGTGAACCTCAGTCGTTGGATCACTGAAGACATTTTGTGTTAACAGAAGTGGGGTCAGGTGCACGAGCGGTCGTACCTTATGGACTTACATGGAAAGTCCGTGGGTCATGTTTGTCCTCTGGTATGCATGGGCAATGGAATGAAAACAAAGATGCGAATGAATCTCTCTCTCTCTCTCTCTCACACACACACACACAGGGAAAGTCCTAGTAAGGTAAACAATTTGTTGAAAATTATTGTGATGCCTATAGTTTATTTCTTTTGTTCTACAACAGATAAAAGTTATCTTGACTATTTTTTTATAGTTATGAGGCGTGAGTAAATCTTTTTCCCCGGGGTAAAATGGGGATTTCAAGGAAAAGCTCTAAAAAGCGATGTCCACACCCATGGATACTGATTCATGTTTCTTTATACAAGGCACCTTTGCCAAGACTTTATAACTACAGTTGCAGGAGTAAACATCTTCGAGTCTAGAAACCGCTTTAAAAGTTTATTCTTGACTTGTCCATGTTGCCCCAGGACAACGCCTTACCTTCCCTTCATGACTGCGGCCCCTGGAGGAGAAAAATAAAGTCAGCAGTCTCACGAGTCTCACTCCAGCAAGTTCGACTCCCAGGGCAGATGCTGTACCACTTGAAGAGCCTCGTTTCAAATGTTGCGCATTCTCACGACCACACTCACCCAAGACTGGCTGTACCATCGACTTTTGCTGTAGATGGCGGACGTTCGTACCAAGGACCGAAGGAAGCTACTGGTCACGATTGGCAAACACAACGTAGCTATTGCGCTGATGCATGCAAGAGAAACAAAATATTGATTCCTCCCGTTTGTGGAATAGGTCACAGTTCATTGCGTTGACGATCACAACGGTCACTTAAATAGTTTCCGTTTGCTGCTATAATACCATCCGCGATGTGACCACCTTTGACCTTTTCTTGAATTGCAGAAATTGAAAAAATCTGTAAAACAAACAGTAAGTGCCCATGCACGCTTTGAAGGACACTTTACTTTAGTTCTGGAATTTCTTAGGCATGTCGGTCATCTGAAGAATATGGCAGAGTATTTATGTAACCTTCGCCATATTTTGTTCAGTTGACCGTGATCAAACGTTGGTCTTTGTCTGATTAAAATAGTTTGTCAAGACGATTTAGGGTGTTCAGCTTACTAAAGCGCTTTTCCTGATTTGTTTAGTGAATGGAAACAATAAATTTGTTGTTAAAGGAATGGTCCTTTCACAGAATGTTATTTTGAGAGGAGAAGGACTTCACGGTTGAATAACAGAAAGGAGTGCAGAAAGGTCAAAACACACTCCACCAGAGTTCTGTCTTTCTCTCTCTCTGTTTCCTACGATGGTTGTCAATACATGAAAGCAGATCACTGACAAGAGAGCAAAACACTATTATGAGATCACAACCCTGACTAATGGGTGGACTGATGGCTCACTCTGCTTGAAGCTGATTACTCAGTGAGTCGTAACTCGCTAGTCGATACTCTCCCTGATGTGAGAGGCCTGCATTTTTCATGTAAACTGCCAACATTACATCTTTGTGATTTTTTTGTTACGATTTTAAAACACAGGATGTAGATGTCCATCTGCTCATGTCCATACTAGTTGATATGATATTGAGATCAGTGTATGTGGGGGTCAGCAAGTTGCCATACAGCTTGTACATGGGTGAGATATATGAAAAATGACGAGTGTGTTCCCTTTAGAATAAGTAAGCGCTCCAATGGATTATTCTTGTTAAAGGTAACCTGAATCTTAAACTAATACGTTTTAGGAAATTTTAATTCAGAAGAATGCAACTTCAATCAGCTACATTCTCCATCGTTTTCACTTGAGTATCCTGAAAGGAGGGAAACGGTTATCAACATCCTGATTTCATGGGCCACAAGCCTTGAGGTGTTGTTCCACTGGTTCTACCTTTTATTTTTCCTGTGTTGTATGGCTTTTCCATGCATAAAAAGTGTGGTGGAATGGGATTTGGGTGTAATTTATCAATAATTGTCTTTAAAAAAAATAAAGATTAGTTTTAATCTTGCGTGCGATCTCAAACAGAAGTTTCTACCCTTTGTCCTCATTTCCAAGTACTTTGTCTTCATTACTCACCTTATCGTCCTTATCCTAGTCCCTTATCGTCCTTACCCTAGAGTTTTGTCTTAAGTTTATTTTTGGACTGAAATGTCTCGTGGTGCTTTAAATCCTTCTTTCCCTTATTACTGGCTCCTACCCTGCACGCAAACACCCGATGTTATCGGCTTGGTACTTTTCCCTGGTATGGCAAAAATCCTTAAGGCAAATAGTAGTTTGGTCCTGGGTTGAATTATGTCTTATGCAGATTTCACATCACATTTGTGTGTATGTTTTATTTGCAGATAGATGATTTTGCAAACATATATATTTTCATAAACAGTGTGAGTGTGTGTACTTGAAGTAAATTTATGTTAAATTTATTCAGGAATATAAAGGTGAATGTGTGTGAATATATAACGGTGCGGAAGTTGACCTAGCCTGCGGATGGGATGTACGTCACACAATCAATGTGCACGTGACATAACCACCGTGGACGTCACGTAGCGACATCGACTGCTCGCGACGAAGCCTCGTGAAATACCGAAACTCTCATCCCCGCCCGGGGCTCGGCAAATGGCGCTGATGCCATCTCCACACCCCGAGCTAATATTGTCTCAAGGCTTACACTGGCTTACTCTTCCTGTAGACAAAAGTGTCAGGTACACAATAAGTGACAGTAGACAGAAAGTGCATTTCGCAATATTCGTCCCTTTCTTGTCTTTTACAATAGAAGGCGATTGTATTGATACAATTTTGTGTTTTTGTTGTTGCTTTTTTGTTGGTTTGTTTTAGTTTGATTTTTTACTTTTGTTTGGCAAACCCATCAGACCTTAACCTAGATTATGTTCGATGTAATTAGAGCAAAAATAAAAATGACGAACAGCAAAATATTGTTCACTTTAGTGAAGTCACACTTTTTGGCGTTTTCGAGAGAGAGAGAGATAAAAAAATATCTGATGAGTCGTGTAATTTCTGGTTCAGTAAAATGTGAGAAAATCCTATAGCTTCATTAGCCGATAGATACAGTGAATTTGTGAATGGTTCACCTTGTCTACGTAAAGGCATGTGCAAGGGGGTGTCTTTACCTACCCCGATAAACCGGGTACATACTTCTGCTAAGTGGGCATGAATAGGGTGTTTTTTTCTCTGACCACGACAGTCGCTCAGAAGAAGCCTTAGGGAGTCACAAGGTTAAGGGGTCTCTTCTATGTGTGTAACTGTCCACCTACATACGTGCGGAATTATTTAACTATACATGATCAGAGAAGAAGTCGATTCGAATATTTTTGCTTTCAGATGTCTTAGCTTGATAATTCCGATCTCCAGAAATGTTCCTGGTCTAGCGCCTGTACCAATATCATCAGTAAACAAATGCTGTGTATCTGTGTATATATGACAGAGATAACTTATAGACAAACATTTTAAGTCATTACTGATTACACACGCCCAACTGCCCCACATCCATTAAAAACTAATCAGCGATCCAGAAGTCCGGTGTCCAGCGCATGCGCCATGAATCAATCCTATATTCCGCGATCCCTGCGTGGTGAGTCCACACAATGGACTACATCCGGTGGCGCTGACACGAGTTTGCGTCTACAACGTCACATCCGGTAAAACAGATTCTCCTTAATAAGAAACTGATAGCAATTGCGATGTGATGCTTTCTAAGTGTCATCTGTAATGTTATCAACTCGCCATATCAAGACCTGGATGGCTCTACTACAGACAGCTGGCTGCATTCCTCTCTCACCTCCAGGAAGCGTGTTTCCTGCGCTGACAAACGATTCTAATTTGGTTTATAATGAACTGAAAGGTAAATGGCATTGAACGTTAAGGCTTGCTGCTAAAAATAAACACCAATTTCAATTAATTTGACCTGTTCGACAAGCATGTTTTATTTGATCAGTGCATGTGAGAAAGAGAGAAGAGAATAAATTTAAAGAGACATAGTGTTTTTTCAATTATATAGATAGAATTTCGCTACGTAGGCTTTCCCTTGCATGAATACAGAGGACTAAATTTTGAAAATACCCCTGAAGTAAAATGATATTGAATCAACCTTTTTTCTTCCCAAAAAATGCTATGTTGAACTAGTCTGAGCTCAGAAAACAATGATGATATAAATAAATTTTGAAACTCAGCAACAATCAAGCAACGGTTTTCCTTACATTCGCACAGTAAACACAATGTCTGAGTCAAGACCTTTCCCCACAGAAGTTTAGTATATACACAGAAAAAATTTCTGTAAATTTATTTGTCCTTGACTCCACACTAAAGTCCGATACACGACTGTAAAAATGTCATCGTCTCATGGATCCCTGATTGAAAGACGAGCATCTGCGTCAAGGACTCCATTCTAAATATGAGTTGCGATGACTGTAGTAGATGAGTATTAATGGGGAAGAAAAGAAGGCAACTGCCTCCTCCCCACCCGGTTTCTATTTGTGCTCGGGTACAGGCATGCTTTGTCGATAATTTCATTGATTGTGGCTTCGTGGACTTGTTATGACATCCTCAGACTTTCCACAGCTCGCCGGTGCGAGGGTTTTCTCTCGTTTGCTACAAATGCAAAATGGTGTTGGTAATCACAGCACGTTGCTAAGGAAACCTTCGCGTCACGTGACATAGTCATTGGAAAGAAAAGCGGAAGTAAGATAACTCTTACATCATTTGCTTTTTTGTTTGTGAATTGTTAAGAGAGTAGTCTTACAAAAGACGACAATAAGAACTTGCGTGTGTGACGGTCATAAACATCGCCCTGAGGGTGAACTTTGATGCTGACCTGTGGCTTAGGCTTTCTGCGACTTTCTGCAAAGCTGACAGATGACCACGTGACCTGGGGTCGAGTTCACAAGCGCCATGGGAAGTCGGTCGACTGTATAGTCTGTCGACGGTCTATCACCCAGCAACTGATAGTCATTAGATTACTAAAGGGTTTCATTGTCATAGTAGTTTGACCTCCAAGGGTGAACAGATGTTTCTCTCATTCTTCTCCTAATCTTAAACAACAACAACAACAACAACAACAACAACAACAACAACAACAACAACAACAACAAATTGTTTGTCTCGTTGTCAGATAAGACTTCGTCACATGAGATCGGTATCAAGCAGCTACAGGTTGAGAAAGTTTTCATGAGAAAGGTGGGATGTTTACTTCGCGAATGGTGAGCGGAAATGTTATCTTTCTTTATTTCATCACTCATTCTTGTCACCAGTTGAGAGTCCAAAGTTCTCTGTTAATACCTGTTATCTAACTTGTCCCAGTCGACTCAGCATTCTTTAACGAGTATCTGACTCCGTAAGGAGTTGTGAAAGGTGAAGAGAAAAGACGGTGAGGACCCTCGCATGTCTGGCCCCAAGTAAAAGGTGATTTCTAACATCCACCCGCACCCCTAAGAACTAAAAAAAATAGAAAAATAAGAGGGTCGATCTTCACCTTTTACCGTTACCTAAAAGTTATCGTAGGTACTCAATACTACTTCCAAATAAACACCTCCATAGACAACTGGTATTTTGATTGATTATTTGTTGTCATCTAATCTTCATTTTTGTTTGTTTTTGATTTTGCTTGGCTTGCGCGTTTTATAATTTTTGTTTCGTTATTTTTTGAATTGCTAGCTTATGTTTGTTTGTTTGTTTGTTTGTTTGTTTGTTGTTGGTTGTGGTTTTTTGGTTTGTTTTTTTTGTTGTTGGTTTTTTTTTTTGAAACTATGTTGTACAGGAGAACACACTTGTAAAAATAAAGCAAGGATAAACTTACTTGTGTTGACTTTGCTGAGGTTCAGTTCTTTTGTGAATTTCTCAAGTACACTGGTCATCAGGTTAGTTGCCAGCAGGGTATTGGGCACATACCCCAGTTCCACGTGTTCCCCCATGTACCTGTAGGTGAAGTTCTGCTGGTGGACGTTCTCAGGCGGGTAATACGTAGGGTATGTCCTTTCGTCCGATTTGGCCTCAAACCTCACAATCAGAATGATAACAGCAAAGAAGAGAGGAATGAGGATCTCGAAGACGCTGACGCACATGGATCGTCTCTGTAGAAGCAGGTTTTTCCACAGAAGCAACGAGAGTTGCTGAAAGAACCCCATAGTAACTATCCCGTTCTTGATACTCAGGTGATTTTTGCCTCTTGTTTGATGATGCAGATGACGGCACAGCTACACAACACAAAATGTATTTCTTGCATTAAAAGGAGAATATAATTGTTGCAATCTCCAAACTTCCCCGGCATTGTCCTGGACTCGCAATATTCTGTCATACAGGCAAAGAAGTTTTCTGAAAAATTCAACAGTAAAAGACGGTGGGAAGCTCTAGCCAGTGCTGACGTCGGGACAAAACCACAGAGAACCACCCAAAACACCCCAAAAGCACTGAAAGATGTTCAGTCTGGCAGAACGGAGCGCCACCTGCTGTGTGCGGCAGCCCGCAGGTACTTTAAAGACATGAACGTGAACAGCACGCGCTGCGACAGTTCGCTCTGCTGCACAGCAACCACGACCCCGGGGCTCGCTCTGGCGCGCGCTGCACGCGACTGCGGCGACTGCTGCACGCAACACATCGTGGTGCCGAGGTGTGCTGGCGTCGTCGATCATGGGAGACAACCAGCACAAAACGACTTCAGTTTTTTTTTCGGGTATGCACGCGCTCGCTCCATCCGGGTGATGGAATGTTAAGTGGGATGTGGAGATGTTTCTCTACAGAGTCGGTGATAATGAGAGAGACGATTAATCAAGGATAAGAGAATTCATTATGTACTATTTTTATGAATGTTTTCTTGATTATGGCCATTAGCGTTTCTCTCTTTCTCTCTCTTTCTCTCTCAAAGGCCAGTAATCAAAGCAGTCTCTCTCCTTCAAAGGCCAGTAATCAACAGTAATCAAAGTGTATTCAAAACGAAAATACAGTCTACCAGCTTCGCTTCTGTATGAATCCTGCTTTAACAAGCAGGTTACACACATTAAATGATTCGATTCTTGTTATGAAATACAAGTGGAGCATCTTTACACTTTCTACATAAATTAGTCCCATCAGCTTACGGTCTGAAGAGAGTGATGTGTCAGTCTTATTTTTCTAGGGGTCTGCAAGGGTGGTGCCCATCTTTGTCTCTGTCTTTGTGCCTTACCTAGCCCCACCCCTAACAGGTAACAACTCTACAGTGGGTCACCTGCTCGCTGGACATCGCCGTGTCGACTGCGCACCTTCAGGTTCGGATGCCGTTGCTGTCATCTGTTTACCTGTCGGCGAGTCACGCGTTAGATTAACCCCACAGCCACCAGCACAAACAGGTGTAGACAGGTGTAGACAGAAGATCGATTTCTGAGCCCCTGGTCTTGTCAGGGTCATCCAGGTCGCCAAAATTTTTTATTTTTATTTTTTATTTATTTTATTTATTTTTTTTTTTTGGTCAAGGTCTCAGTGAAGGGAAAACAGCGTGACGTCAGCGACGTGGACAGTCCGCGCTAAGCCAAGCCTCGGTTTCAATCTTTGCCACCTGTGAAACTTGTTATGGGGCTAAGTTCAACAACTTTTAAACACTATGAAGGTCAGGGTGATCTTTTTTTGGTGCAAGGTCAAGGACAGGCAGCAGCAGCCACCAAAGAGCTCAGATGACTTAGCATGGTTTTTTTATGTTTGTGAGAGAGAGAGAGAGAAAGAAAAAAAGAAAGCAAGGTGTGTGTGTGTGTGTGTGAGAGAGAGAGAGAGAGAGAGAGAGAGAAATAGCATAGTTTTCTTTGTGTGCGTATGTGTGCGTGTGAGAGAGAGAGAGAGATGGAGAAAAATAGAGAAATAAAATGATTTTCTTGTGTATATGTGTGTGTGTGTAAGCGAGAGAGGAAGAGAAAGAAAGAAGTAGGATGGTTTTCATGTGTGTGTGTGTTTGTGTTGGGCTGGGTGGGTTGTTTTAATACATGTATGTGTGTTTTTGTGTGTAGGGGTCTGTTTTATACATATATGTAGGTGTTATATATGTGTTTGTGTGTAGGAGTGTGTTTTATATATATGTAGGGGTTTTATATATATTATATGTGTGTGTATTTGTATGTAGGGGTGTGTTTTATATATACATGCTTCACTCCAACTTCTGTTCTTATTATCCACCCTTTAACTGTGACTTCAGTTTGTGTGGAGACACACCAGAAAGGTAACCCTGCCCACCTTAGTTAGATGCTGTATTTCAGTGAATGTAGATGTCATCAAACGTCTGACTACGTTTTCGTTTGACAAAGAACTTGCAATCGTCCTAGTTTTCAAATTCTGAAAAACCACCATCAACTGATGGAGCGAGGAGACGAAAACCCCGATGACACATCCAAAGGTGCAGAGAGAAAGCTCAGGCCGGGAGAGGGTGAGTTCCCTTCCCGCGCTGACAGCAGCGCACGTGCATGCATGCTGGTGTTGCAGGCAGAGATGCTGGCAGGCTGTTGTTCCAGGTATCCACCTCACCTGTACAGCCTCCAGACACTGCCTGATCCTCCCCGCACGCAGCCAGCCAGCAAGCAAGGCCCGGTGTACATTTTTGGCAAAGCTCCGGATCTCGCGAAGTCCTGCAAAAGGTCGCGAGGCTTGGCTCACTATGAATGAGATTCGCGTGCAAGGACTGCTGCTCGATCGCTACAACACCGACTTTCTGGGACTTCTTCACAAGTTGAATCGAACGGTTTGCAGTAAGTTTTTTCTCACCTGACAATATTTTAGTGACTGTGTTCCCCTGGGAACCTTGTTACCGCTCTGTAGGTAGAAAATAGTTAGGGGAGGGAGTTTTTTGGGGGGTGGATGAGAGCACTCGGGAAACCGGTCTCATAAAAGCCATGCTCTTGGAATTACCAGGCCAGGTGGATGATTCACTGTAAGCCTGGCAAAAGGAATGACTTTTCTTTTGTTGGTGTATATCTCTATCTGCGTCGTTGCAAAAGTTCACAAAGTTTTCTTTTAAAACTCGCGTTTTTGAAGGTTTTGCTAAAACTCTCGACAGCGTTGAAACCCTTGCTTCCACGTGGTGCAAGAGTGGCAAGTGATAAGCATAGTTCCCCACTAGTAAGTCCAAATGTGTTAGTAGCATAACAGAAGAATCAAACGCCATTTTGGTTGTTATCTAGAAACTTCTTCCACTAGAAACTAGTGTTTAGCATCTGGCAAAGCTTCGATACTCATTTTGGTCGTCTGATAGAATTCCTTGTTAATCGCGATAAAAATACTTTTTTCTCATTGTTGCTGATGGCATCGGCTAACCTTTCACATCTAACTTTCATCTGAAGCTGACCCTAAACTTCTCTGACTCGAATCTCGCTCTAGAAAGATACATACTCAAAAACTAACAGAGGTCTGGACATTTTGTTCTGCAGGTATTTACACTCAAAACAAGTCAGTCTTGTGTATGGTTGTTGGAACAGAAATAAATCGCCTTTCTAATCCAGAGCTAACAGTTATAGCGAGGTTTTGAATAAGGTGGGCTGGAATATGTGTAATCACGGACTTGTGTATAGGTAATTGTCAAATGTTAACTGGTTGATGAGAGTGATGTCCTTCACCTCACTCGCTAGAGAGGGAATGATCTCTGTTTTGCTCATCAAGTTTGGTGTTTCTTGTCCTACACCTCTTTGTTGCTCTGTATACCTCTGTTTTGGGTTGTTTTATCATTGCACCAAGTCTTTTTTACCTGGAGGCCATTTCTCCACTATCTCATCGCAACTTCTTCACCATCATCTCGCTTGTCTCCATTTCTCTGCGATTTTCTCTTTTTGTTTCTGATCTGCGGGCCGTGCACTCTTCACAGTCTTCTCGTCAACGGACTTTAGCTTTGTCGCTACATTTACTTCTACATGTTGAGATATGGGATAAGTCTGTGTCCAGGACAACGACTGCACTCTCCATGAGAAGTATGTTAACTCTCCTTCTTGCTCCATGGATGAGATCCTGATAAGAAGTGTGTTTATTCCTCCTCTTACTCCATGGATTTTCTCGTGATCATTCATAGTTGTTCGGTTCTAGAATTGACGGCTTTGTGTCCCCACCAGTTATTATTACCTGCACATTTTTGCTTTTGCAAAGATAGATTAGACCTATATCACTAGAAAGTATGCTCTGATAATTGTAAAACACTTAAAATGTTCAAAATCAAATCTAATTGGATTCTTAACGAATTTTATCAAATTTATTGAACATTTCATTTTATGTGTTTTTAAAAGTCAAAGGCATCCAATCATTTCGCATAAAAACACATTGAAGGTATTGAATACAACAACATTTACAAATAAAAACATTCTGACTCATTAAGCAATCATGAAACAAGCACAACTTTACATCTCAAAGTTAATTATTTCTCTCATTAGCCCGCCAGTTGTGATGTAACTACAGTTAAATATGTCCACGCTGACCACTGGTCACTTTGTTTCGTTAACACAATCAGCCTTTAAGTACTCTCATCAGTCAAGTGTAATCAGAGCCAACAACAACTTTCAGCATGTAGAGGAGCCACAAGGGTGGTAACTCTTGGCAAAATACAGAGTTGTGGTTCTTACTGCTCCATGCTATTACAGCGAGCACACTTCTATCATCTACAAAGTCTGTGGCACCGACTCTTCGCATTGTTCTTTCTTTAACATCAGTTTAAAAAAAAAAAAAAAGGCTTATTCAAGAAAGATGTTCCGCTTTCTCTCTTTCTCTGTTTTTCGTTTTTCTTCTTCTTTTTTTTTTTCTTTTCTTCTTTACTTTTCTTTTCTTGCAAACTTGTCGACAGAAATATAGACATGTATCGCCCTGACTATGACCTTTGTGCACTGCCACTGTTATGCAGCTCCCACTTCGGCACCAACATCAGTACCAGCACCAACATGCAGCGTGAGTAAGTCGTGCGGCGCGGGCCGCACGTGGATCGGGGAGATGAGGGGCCCTCTCAGGGAGAAAATTACAAAATGTCATCAACCGCGCGCTGTCCGACCATCTGGACAGTCAAGCGGCGCTCATCACAGTCGGCGGGAGGAGACGAAACAGGAAGAAGAAAAACAAGAAAAATGGTAAGCATCATTTTTTGTTGCGTTTGTTTGTTTGTTTGTTTGTTTGTTTGTTTGTTTTGTTTGTTTGTTTGTTTGTTTGTTTGTTTGTTTGTTTGTTTGAGGAGGATGTTTTTCTTTGAGTTTCTTCTATTGGGTATTATTTATTTTTGTTTTTAATTTTTTGGGGTTTTTTTTTTTTTTTACAATTGTGGGTGGTTTTTGTGAATTGAAAATGTTTTCGGATATGTTTAAGTTCGAATTTTTCAGTGTTTCTCTCTCTCTCTCTCTCTCTCCCCTTGTCTCGATGTGTTTTTAAAAGACAGAAGTGTGTTGCCGATGAATGGTCCACCAGTGCACTCTTCTTCCAAGCTGACTGCTTAATCCCCTATGTCTTACTGCTTTAAAGCTAGAGTTCCTTCTCTGTGTATATATATACACTTGGGGCAGTTTTTAGTCACAGGCCCAGTCGAGCCAGGATCTGGCTCTAGACCGCTGAACCACTTCTTAGAATGTTCTTAATGCTGGCATTACAAGACAGTCTTCTGTAAAATAATTTTGAGTGGGAAGGGAGCTAGGAAATGTACGATCTACACGATGGTCCTGCAAGCAAAGAAGGAAATTGAAATCTTGCGAACTGTTTTGCTTGGCTCAGTCATCATTCACAAATATAACCACGGGATGCATGGAGGCCATACACTGTGATGTGGAAGTCTGGTTTATTGCTTTCTTGAACTGTGGCCAGGTTTCACAATCGCTGGAGGATCAGGGTTATCTTCCATAGGGGCAGTGGAGGGGGAGGAGATGATCATGATAACATGCATGCTGCCGTTCTAATCGTCTTGTCTAGAGAGGAATCTGAGTGCAGACATGTTGTAGAGGATTTGCTGCCGAGTTTTTGGTTGTAGCGATCATGCATCACGAGATGTGCAGACACAAATCACCTGGTAGAAGCCTCCTGTAGATGTAGCCTCCATTAGAGCATCCTGTCGGTGTATCTCACTGCTCAATGTTTCATTGCATGAGACCTCTGAGCATGTAAGCACGCATGCACACACACACATACACACACATGCAGCTGTGTAGTTTGTATGGAGGGCAACGTTTGCGTTTATTTACATATGTGTGTGTGTTTTGTGTTTGAACCCAATCTGTGTGTGTGTGTTACATAGGTAGGTGGGGGATGAAATGAATTTGTGTAAGATGTATGTTTGTATGTTAGCATATCCATTGGTATAGACTTATTTGTGAATGTGTACGTGTGATTGTGTGTGTTTGTGTGTGTGTGTGTGTTTGGTGTATGCGTGTACTGCAGCAGGTGTCACGGGGTCAGTGTGGGCCACGCTGCAGCAGCAGGCTGCGGTGCCGCCCATCCGTAGTCAGCTAGACATCCCGCCCAAATCCAAAGCTAGTCCTCAAGGTACCTCATCATCGTCTACTGAGCATGACCCGACATGACCCTCAACTAACATCCCGACATGACACTCAACTAACCTCACTACCAAAGTGCTCCCACTCACTAACAATCATCTGACTTCATCTAACAATAAACTAATTCCATCTAATAAAGGCAACTCATTAACGCTGGTAATGAACTAAATTGACCAAGAGTACTTGGCACTGCTGAACTAACTTCTTTATTAACAGCAAGGGCCATAACTCGCTAACTTGCATTTCAAGATTGGTAACCATGGTAATGCCAAGTTATTCACAACGGCAAACCCACTAAAACTTTCGTAACGAAGACCTGTGTAAAAGAGGGTTGTATATCATCACCAACAATCTTCCTGATGGTCAAAGACTGGATTTTCTCAAGACAACCCAGGACAACAACACCGGTGTCCAGAGGACCTTCACCAAACATCTAGAGGACCTGGACTTTGAACATACGAACACACACGTACACACACATACGAACACAAGCGCACACATCGTTGTCCCATACAGGAGTTATTCATGTTGCAGACTGTCCTGTCTCATTGGCAACAACATGCACAAACCAAACTGAGTAAGCTAGCAGAGGAAGCAGAGAAGACTGGTTTAAAGGTCAACAGAAAGAAGAAGGAAGTGATGAGAATCAACAACAAGCAAGAACTCCCAATCCAATTTCTTTCGTTGCATGTTGCACCTGTCAATAGTGTCGGCTGCTTTGCCGTGATGGAGTCTGAGATGCTAGGGCTCTGCACAAACTTAATACTCGCTTCCCCACCATCGTCTTGCATTCTTTGTCCCTTTCTTTTAATCTTGACCACCTGTAGCTTGCACGTTTGCCCAAACTCCTATTTGTCTTGCTACGAGATCAGTGGTCATAACATGAACCTGTGAGGCTTTGTATTTCGCCACGCATGGTTGTGTGCATTATTTGTTTACACATAAATTCTTGTGTTTACGCGCATGCTTGTTTGTTTGTCCTGAGTTTGACCTGGGGGGGACAGGCTGATTGTGCTCGTGCGTTGTTTTGAGCTGGCGTTTGCATCTGAAGGTCCCTCCACGCGCTTCTACTCGCATTCCTGCCTTGTATCAAGATTTACACCTGCTTAACGTGTGATTGTAATTATTTACAGACTACCTCCTACAATCAAGCAACAATATTTTTGTAATTTTTGCGTTATTATTTCAAATTAAGGAGTGAAAATTATCTTTTAATCAGTTTCGAAATACCACCTCTGAGATTAGCTTTTGTATTAAGCAGAACTAAAAGCACATTTTTTTCTTCCTTCATTCACTAACATCTCAACAGGTTTTGTAAAGAGTATTTAAGATTATAAAATTATTAGTTATAACAATTAACCCACTCAATCACTCACTCAAATACACCCCCCCACACACACACACACACACACACACACACACACACTAATTTGTAGTCAAAGTGTGTGAAATAAAGAATATTATTGCTTCTGATCATGTGAAATTTGTTCTTTTTTCTTTTTATTTTTGTTTCAGTAACCAAGACAAAGAAGAATAAGGAGAACAAGGGCAAGCTTTCACCGCCCAAATGTCGCAAAGGTAGGTCCTGATGATCTGTTTTATTTCCTGTTATCTTTAATGTTATTGTTTACATCTCCATTATCATCATTTCGTTTTCTTCATCGCCGCTTTCAACACTGATGTCTTCACAGCTTTGTTCATGTTACTATCACAACATCAACTCACAGTTCTTAAATGTGTTATCTTCAGGAGAGAAATAATAGCACGGCACGTGTTGTATAAAGTATTTGCTGAATAGTCTGTATGACTAGGACTTGTCCAGCACACGCACGCGCACGCACAAACACGTACACACACACGTACACACACGCACACACGCGTACACACACGCACGCACACATGTACATACACGCACACACGTATACACATACGCACACACACAAACACGCACAAACACACACACACACCGTTTTCCCATACAGAAAGTCTCTCCAGCTCGCCACAGACAAAATACAAGTTGCGCGGGTGTCAGTGCGCATGTGTGAGCAGGCTGTGAGACGGCCAGTTGCTATGACTGAAAAAGCGAGGAACTCTTTTCTCTCGGAGTCTCGTCCCGGCTCACTCTGTGTCACCGACAGTAGACACTCAGGGATACATCACATCACAGACACTCAGCCCGGCATCAACTTGTTACATAGTCATTCTGCACCGTGACCATTCACACTTGGATACTGATTCTTTCTCGTGTCTTGGCTTGATGTATAGAAAAAATTGTGAACGGCTGCCGTTGTGGTTTACGAAAAGAAAAATAAAACCGTTAAACTGTCAGAAATACCTCAGGAAATAGCAGGGTTTTCAAAGTAAAGGTAAGAACTTGTATTACCATATGATTAGAAAAAAATAATTATTACTAATAAATTATTTTTTTTAATTTGTTAAACTAGGAAGAGGAATGGTAGAATTATCAGTTAACTAAATTTCACTATTGTTAAGTTATGAGATTGTATTTTTAGTAATCAACAATAAATCGGTTGACTGGTTGGTCGGGAGTATATAGGTGAATGTCTGTTATTTTAAGGACGGAAAGAAAGAAATGGGTGAGCCCCCAGTGGGTCATCATGTTATCGTTTGGTATGGTGCTGATGCTGAGCTGTAGACACTGAGTGCAGGCAGACAATGACAAGAAGTTTCAGTGCGTTTGCATACTTGGCTGTGACATCCGTTTCCTCGGGATGTAGAAATTTCTCTTCCCATCTACTGCTACGTGGCTAACACCTAGTTTGTGCTTCAGGCTTCCTGTCTCTGGTTCGCAGACGACAATCAGTCAGTACACCACGTGTTGTGGAGTGCCTGCAGCTGTGCTTATGACATTCTGTGCACCAAGGGCACGCAACCCATTTAACACGTCTCGCCTTCACATCCAGGTAGTCTCCCCTTGTCTTGCTGTGCGCTGGCATTCATACCCGGTGTCAGCAGGCTGTAGTTTAGCAACTAGGGGTGACGATACCCGTTGCACCGGAAGCACAAACCCAAAAAGTCTTTCGTACGGTCACCAGAATGGCGACAGAGGGCGTGAAGTGCTGTGAGGTTCAAGCAAATGCGGAGGTTCTTAGCTATGGACCCTGGAGATGGAAAACACGGAACTTTTGAAAAAATAATGTAATGACAGTATGATTTGTCTAGAATAAGTATGTAGTATTTTTGGAAATTAAACGGTTTATTGCTATTTGGAAAACATCTATCTGCTGCATTCTGTTCTATAAAAACGCCAGATAGCCGGATACAACAATCGCTGATCACCATCAGTGACATTCAGGAAGTTCGAGAGTTCAGATCTCACCTCGTCTCAGAAACCAGTATTTTTGTGTTTCACACTTATTTGCTTCCGTGGCCAGTGTGGTGATGGTGGTTTTATGGGTACTTCAGTATCATAGCCCTTTCGTCAACTTCTCCCACAAAGTGCCAAATCACCATAGTGGAAGCAGGCAGCCCAGTCTACATCGTGTGTTGATTGCTGTTTTAATTCTACATGTGACCCTGTTTACAGGGGTGGCTGCACTGCAATGCTTTGCCTTGTTGTTGGTTACACTAAAATATTAAGCTTTCTCACCCAACACCCCCTCCTCCCTCAAAATAACTATCCGGTCTGATGCATTTCAGTTTGATGTCCCACTCTTGCTTTATGATTTTATTTTATCGTGTTTATGTGCTTGCTGTAGGTGCAGAAAGGCATCAGCCATCTTTGTCTTTGCAGCCGGTGTTTACAGCTGTGTTCACAGCCGGTGTGGCTACCATTAATCTTTGATGTCCGATAAATCGCGAGGATTAATTTCCGGCGGATGAGGCGTTTGGTTGCCCGTCGTTTTGACGTTCTACCTCTTATCTCTGGTATTTCGCTTGGTTTTCGTGATGGGGATCATTATAAACCCAATTATTTTACTTATTTAACCATAGTGATGTGAAAAGTGAAAGTTATTGATCTTGTAGACATACAACTATCTTAAATCTTGGTGTTTCATGTGAGGGTTCATAGTTGAACCTATTGTTTCACGTCTTTGGAGCAAAACACCGAAACTTTAGAGTGAGATATCCTTTTTGTAAAATTAAAAAAGTACGAGACTATGTAGCAAAAACAATGTTAATGCCGATATTATTATGAAAAAGACAAAGTCCTCCAGCAAAATCCTCCACTGATGTCAACTAGCGAGTGGTAGTATATCTGTTGCTATAAGAGTTTAGTGTAAGTGTTGGTTTATACAGGGTGGGCAGGTTTCTATTGACAGCTCGACCAAAAGATTAATTCGGTAACTGCTTTAAACTCGATTAAAATTGCCACAGGGAGGTCCTCAGCTTGAGGCTTTGGGGCTATGCAGTTTAAACCTATTTATGAATAAGAAGAAAATTTATAAGCTATAAAGGTTTGTAAACACGGTGAACAACAATCAGCCGTTTTTTCCTTTCTTCGTGTCTTCTGCCTCACTTTTTCTCCTTTCACCGCCATGACTAGTGTCCTGCTAAAGTGCACTTGCGTAAGAAGCAGGAGGGTGAGGGCGTCCCTCCCTCCAGCTCAGCCACGTAAACATCGGTGTGAGACAGGTAGTGACCCCCCCACACACACACACACTTCCCACGGCTCAGGTGTGTAACGCCTTGTCACTTCCATATTGATTCACACCTGGGCGGCTTCATAACGATGTGAATTTCTTGCTTAGTTAATCACGCTTGGGGTTGGAGGCAGCAGGCAGGAGGGAGGGAGGATAGGTCCGGGTGACTGTAAGTTGCTGCACACGCCGTGCATGACAGAGGACAGTTATCTTTTTTTTTTTTTCTTCTTTAAGGATGGCACGATAGCTCAGCAGTATAATTATCCCCTTCACAGTGATAGAGTTTCTGCTGCTGGCACGGAGAGAAGACCCAGGAATCAGCTAGTCCCCACCCGGGAAGATGGTATTGTCCTGTGTTTAAATCTTCGTCTCGGGGCTCACACACACACACACTCGCCTCTCTGGACATGACATCTGCTCCCCGAGACTTTCCGAACATAAGCTAAATCGATGTTCATGAGTCTGGGTAATTATATTGACGATTATTTTTCGATTGTCAAACAGTGTTCTGCACAAGGGTCAGCTGAACATAACCAGCATCGATCTTGTGTTACATACTTTTGGCCGAAAAAAATAAGGTATGACAAATGGTCTTGTCAGCATGGGGCTGGCAACAGTTGGCGACAAGAAACATGGCTAGGATGGGTGTGTTGTGGAGAGAAACACTGGGAACATTACAGTATTACAACTAGCTGTCTGTCTGGTTATGACATGGCGGTAACCTTAGAATCATCTGAATACAGTTTTGTCTACTTGATGGGTGGTCAAGAAGAAATAAAATCGTGCGGGTGCATATATGTGTCAGTAGGTATTTTTGTACCAATGTAAACGTTGTTGTCAATGATTGAACAGTAGCTATTATCGTCGTCATCATCATCATCATCATCATCATCATCATCATCATCATTGTGCATATCCGTCCATATTTCCTGCAGACGTGTGGGCGCGCGGTGGGTGTGTCCGCATCATTTTGATCGATTAGAGCTATTTTTAGACATGATGGAGACACGTCTGCTCGCTCCTCCGTCCACACTCACACACATCTGCACAAATTCGGAGGAAGACCTGTGAGAAGCCAGGGGCATGAGACTCCCACCTGATTACACGCAGGATGTGAACTCATGACTCATTCTACTACCTTGAGGCTGCACCACCTTGCCTTCCATTCACATGTGGACGTGTGTGGGTGTGTGCGTGCATGTGTTGATACATTCACATCACCACCATTAACTGTTCCAGTTTGATTCTTTATCTCCACGTGTGTGTGTGTGCCATATGTTTGTATGTCGGAGTCACACCACCACTTTCCGGCTGTACCACTTTGCTTCTATTTATACGAACTTGAAGGTGTAACTGGGAAGTGGGCGGGTGGACACATGTGTGTGTGTATGTTTGGTTTTCCTCCTTTTTATCTTTTAATTTTTCTGTGTTGCCTGGCAACAATTTTAGTCGATCACATCCTGCATTTTTCTATTCACGTGGCCTTGCATGAACTTTGTGATGTTTACTCTGACGTGGCTGTAAACAATTTCTGGTGTTTGTTTGCATACCTAAGTGTTTTCGAGCGGAGTGGTGGTGGTACAGGTGTGCGGGGGGAGACAATGTCTGCTGTACTTCTCCTCCCAACTCACGCGTGCGCAAACCGTGTTCATGGTCACGTGACAGTCCCACTGTACCTACAGCCTCTCACCTCACACTACTCTACTCTATTTCTCCGCTTCGCTTGGAAGGCCTCTAGATGTTTGAGCAGAAGAAACAACTGCTTGGATTGTCGTCTGTCGATGAGTTCTGCTGTGTTTGTCGCTCCTCTATTTTCTCCCTTACACAGCCTGGCACAAACATTTAACTGTGAATACTTCTCGGCTGGCCAAGAATGCGCGCTAACTTATTTTTTCCTCCCTTCAGCAAGTGGGAAGAGTTGACGAGATTTGACGAGGCAGGCAGGAGCCAGGCTTCAGCTGCTCAACTTTGTTTTCAAAATGTCAGCGTTTAGAGTGAGAGAAAAAAAAAACAACAGGTTGAATTGCATGAAGAGGAAAATGAATCTGTCAACTGCACAGTTCAAAGGGCTTTTGAATCCACACCACGTGAGGTCGCCAAAATGTCGGGACGATTTCCTTTTGTGAGGGGACTGTAATGACTTGATGAAAAAGTTTGTTTTTTTAATCGTCTGCATGCAACTGTGCATTGTTGCTCGACAAGTGACATGCCATTAAATTGAAAACCGATCTGTTTACAAGGGATTTTTCTCTGAGCTTCCCCCTGTGAATTTTTTTAAACTGACTATACCAGTGATGTGCTGCACACAGACTTGAAACATTGCTCAAGAAGTCCTACTGATTGGACGAAGCGATGATTAAAACCACGGCAGACCTTTGCCAACCTCACTGATGACAAGGACTGCGCATGACGGTTTCAATACATTAAGCTCAAATTGGCGATTAAAGATAATCTCTAAAATCCTCTCGACTGGAAACTAACTTTGCTTCAGCTTGCAAGAGTGAACGCTCGTGCCAATCCTCATCTTGAGAGTGACACCAGTGTATGTTCGTCTTTTTCTCCCCTCGGGGATCTGCTGATAGACATGTTTATGCTCCTGCATTCTTGGTGACAGCTGCTATGATTAAATCGACGGGTGACTCACCCCCGGACGACATCTTGTGACTTTATCCTATGCAAACGACGCTTGCGTGCGCCTGCGATATACACATACATAAAAACAACCTCCTTCGGACAGCACGGACTGACATCTCTCTCACATTCACAGGCATCTCGCTGTGAACTTTACACAGAGAGTGATTTCAACTCTGTATGGACATCATTGAAAATCTCCACATTCTACAAACTGGAATTTTTGGAAGCTGAAAACTTTGTTGGACCATAAGGTCTTCTTTTTCTGTCTTCAGCTGTGAAGTGTACACAGTTATTCTACCAGGATATGTTTGCATCGCAAACCGGATTCGTCGAATCATCAGAAAAACTTGTTTGTAGGATGAGGGTCAGGTCAGTTAGTGGTCAGCTGAGTACAGGATAAGGACATCAGAGAAGTGTCTGTTACCTTTCATGGTTTCACTCATGTTGAATGCCGATGATTCGAACAAAATAGTTTCCCTGCAAGAACAGTGATTGCTACTTTTTTCCAAAATGGAGGTTGACGATTTGAGGACCCAGAGAGGGGCATCAATCGAACGAGGTGAATCTTTCGAAGTTGAAGAACATCAGAGAGTCAAAATTTCCCGGCTGCTGGGAGGAAAGCCCCGCGGGGAGTATCAAACTGCCATTTCCGGTTTTCATAGCACATTTTCTGCGTCTGTGCTGGAAGATGAAGAAGAGGGACATGATGGCAGCGACCAAAGTGAAACTGTAGCTGATGGACTTTGGAACATGAATAAAACCATTTCTGATACAGATCTTCGGCTTGGTATTGAGGTGAAACAAGGTACCTGACAACACCGCAGACGACAGGTTTCAAACCTCTCGATGGAGCGACACCAGCGATGTGCTTATTGACAGCAGGCAGAAGGAAAACTGGTGTGAAACGAACAATAGTCTATCTTTTCACCAATCTTCGAGCAAAGAAACCTGGTTTGGTGAAAAAGATGTGAATGGGTTTGATCAACCATCTGAAAGTGATGACTGGTTCAAAGAAAAAGATGGACACATGCCATGGTCGCATGCCTATGATTACGAGACGAATGTCCAAGAAAGTAAAGGTGACAACTCACTTTCCTGGAAAATTGGACATTCGAAGGACGGTGACAGCATTCCTTCTGAGTCTACTTCTGACATGTTGGGTGAATTTTATCTTCCATTCGACCCTGATAGCCTGAGTGCTGCTAGTGATTCCATTGCTGCTAAGGCAGGTGTGTTGGAAATGTCAGGGAAAGGGCCTTCTGTAGAGAGGGGCGAATCTTTTGAGATTTCAGAGAGCACCAAAATCAGGTCACAAGTCTTGAAAGAGGCTGGTGACATGTCACATTTCCGGGTGTCATTTGATGGCTTCACATCAGAGCAACATTCCAATGACAATAATGAGGAATGGGGAAATGATTTGTCAGGGCTTCGAGCCAATGTTGTGAGCGGAAGTGATGATACAGTCCAAACCAAAAACGAATGGAATGATACTACACAGAATAGAGACACTGCATTGTGGGATGTGAGATGGCACAACGGTGAAGTGGAAGACAGCAGTGTGTTGACTTCTGAGAATTCAACTCGTCCGGTCACGCTTGAGCACACAGAGCTTCTTTCTACCACAAGCGAAGATTTGACTCTTCCAGATGATTTTGCGGTTGAAGGACAACCTCTTGAAACATACTTTGAAAAGACTCCAAATCCTTTTGGATCCGACATACAAGGAACAGCAAATCCGGAATACGAATGGAAAGACGAGGAAGACAAGACAGAAAATTCAGACAAAGTTCTTTTGTCTAATGACTTTTCGGTCACCAAAGAGCACGAAGCTGACGAAGGTATGTTGCCTTTTTTTGAAACTAGTTCCAAAGCATTGTCTTCTTTCTCCTCATTGGAAAGGACGGACTCGTTGGACACATCACCCTCCAGAAGTCTCAGCTCTAAACCTTACTTCCATGCTGGTGCAGGGGGGTTTGAAACATCATTTCACGACCCGTTTCTTGACGACGAGAATCCTGGTGCAAACAGTAAACCAAGAAATATTTATGAAGACAATATCCTAGAATTTAAAGGAGATGATTCATTGGACATGTTTCTTAAGGAAACAGTTCCATGCATTGCAGAAAAAACTAGTAAGCTTAGCAAAGAAGAAATGGGATATAACTCTGTGGAAAATGAAACAACAATGGATGAAGAAAGGGAACATCGGTTTCATTCTGATCAAGCATCCGCCGATGAGTATTCTGACACCCAGAGCACCAGATTTCAGGAGGAAATTAAGACCATAGAAGATGGTATAGTCGACAATATGAGTTCGTCTGTACCGTACACGAGACTTGAAGATTTTGAAGACGATTCGGTGTCAAGGAACTTTCAAGAGCTTGAAACTGTCGTGCCAACCCAAGAAGGCATCAATCCACTGGGATACTCTTTTGAGTTCTTAGACTTGTCACTGCAAAAACCTGTGGTCGACAAATCAAATGATTTCCTTCACGAACAGCGCAAAGAAACAGAAGAACATTCAGAAGACGAGGAAATCCAGTCGATGGAACATTCTGAAGCTGATGATGAGGCTGGCGAAGAAGAGACAACAGATTTCTTACCCAGGCATGAGCGCGTGCCATCGAGCTATTCCGTAGAAAGGATGGAGTCTTTCGAAACGACCACACCCGGCCTGATTCGATCTTCAAAAATACCTGGTGGAGGATTTCATACTTCATTCCATTCCTTGATGACAGACGATCAGGAGAAAGGCGCGGGTGGGTCACCAGTGGACCTTCTAGTTAACCTGGATTCTCATGCTTCCTCTTCCTACAAGGATGTTTTCAGGGATGAACTGAGCAAAAAAGAAAACATCAAAACAAATACTAATGACAGCGATGGCTGGCCCTCAGCAACAGACTTGCAGGATGAAACTGTAGATGTCTCATATCAGCCACCAATATACAACTTGACTCACTCGAATGAGATGATAAATGGTGATGAAACATCTGCTGCAATGGAGGCAGACACTGACCTGCTTCTCCTTACCATGTCTTCTTCAAAAACAGCTTCACCTGCAATGGCAGTGCACACAGAACTGAAATCTGACGAAGATATATTTCCTTTTCTTGAAAGTGGTTCCAAAACATTATCTTCTTTTCGCTCTTTGGAAAGGATGGAAACTTTTGACACATCGCCCCCCAAAACTCTCAAATATCAGGCCAAGCATTACTTTCATGTTGGTGCTGGGGGGTTTCAAACATCATTCCACAACCAGTTTCTTGAGGACGACAATCTTGATGAAAACAAACAGCTAGGAGATATCGAAGCGAAAATTGTTGACAAAGATGACTTGGTACCAGCACAAGATTTTCAGGTGGTTGCCGAGACAGCTGAACCCTCACATCAGTCACCTAGCAGCTCAGCTCCATTGTATCCTCAGGGAACTAGTGACGAAGAATTAGTATTAATGCCGACAGAGGCATTTGATAACCTGAGTTCAGCTAATACAAAACATCATAGAAATCCATTTCTTCTCACAGATTCTTCTGACAGTTTTTTCAGCCTCGCACAAATGGAGTCCGAACAAGAAAATTCAGCTCCCTCCAGCGAGTTGTTCATCCAGGCAAAAGAGCAGTCGAAAGCAGAAGAAATTTACCAAATCTTTTCTTCTCCTGAACAAGTCCTTGCATCTTCGGGGACAGCGCAAACAGACTTGGAGGCGATATGGTCAACTTCTGGAAACGAAGAACTCTGTGTTCTTGACGATCGCTCTCAGCAGCTTGGTCAAGAAGCAAACACCACCGAGAATTCATCTAACAAAATGATCGATGACTCACTGCACCCCCTGCAATATTCTCTTGGCAAGGAAGATAAAGAATATTATTTTGCCAGTATTGGCCACGCCTACATGGAACTCAGAAAAGACATTAGCGCCACACCCAAGCCGAACACAAACCCTTTCCTTGAAGATTACGATGAGAAAACTGTGAACTATGCCAACAGTGTCGGAGAGAACACACCAGAAGCTTTCAATACTACCAAGGAATTGGAAGACAGAACCTTTAAACATGAAACATACGAAGGTGAAGAAACAACAAACTACCTTCATTCAACAGAAGAAGTTGGCACACTGTCCTTACAAGACAGCTTCAGCGGAAAGCCCAGTTCTCTTGACCTGCGAAGAAGTCTTTTCAAGAACAAAGGACACCTGAGAGGTGCTCCGACTGACGATTTCCTTCAGAGGAACAGCAATGAGCCCCAGCTGTCTGACCTCACACAGGAGAATGAAGCTAATTCCCTGACACTAAACTTGTCCAGGACCAATCCATTCAGAGAAGGTGCTGATCTTCATCCACTGGCAGAAGCAGATACTGAATCCACGTATCAGTCATACGGATTCCCTCTGGATGAATCGCCTGTGAAAGACATTTATGAAGGATTTGATAGTATCAAGGATCATCCTGATTTCTTTCCTAGTGAGGAAGCAAAATCCTCGCACGACTTTGAGAACAATGCTGGTTGTTCTGAAGATGAAACGACAGCATTTGGTGCATGCAGAAAACTGAGTTTTGAGGAGAGGCTCTCTCTTGAAAAAGATGAGGCACAGACAGAAAACATCCTGGTGTCACACCTACTCATTACACATGAAAATGTTACTGGTGCGCAGTCTGATAATATCACGAGCTCCCCAATCAACCCATGCTCTGATGATGATGTAGATGATGGTGTCGATAGCAAAGATGTTGCTGATTACAACAGTGACCATGATACTCATAACACAAGTGATGAGGATGCTGTTGAAGATGGTGATGTTACAGTTGTCAAACAGGACAGATCATCTAGTTCTTGCACAGACATTCCAGTGGAAGAAGATTTTAATTCCAGCTCTGATAGGAGAGAGGAGTGGTCTGCTGGCTCCACATCGGCGGACCAGCAAAGACTGTCACGTGACTCTCAAACAGTGTCTGAAATGACCAGGAGGTACAGCGTGGACAACTCTCCTTCCAGTTCCTTTGAATACACCTTTCAAACAAGTGCTGCGCTGAAAGAAGTTGAATACAACTACAGGCAATGGTCGCAAGAAATTCAGCAGGAAACACTTCCTGAGAGTCGACATGTGGATGGAACTGATTTCATGTCGTCTGAGTGGCTGAACCCAGCTGCTGGCGATGGCCACTCTTCCTCGGACAATACAAGAAAAGCTCGAGCCTCACGCGCAGAATCCAGCGAGGCAACAGACGACTTTGACGATGACTCTGTCGACGAAAACGATGCAACTGAAAGTGAGTATCTGTCAGAAGACCCCAAGACTCCGGAAGTCGAAACACGGGGTTGGGGTGTGAATACGAAATCTTTGAGTGACAGGATCACAGAATGCGAGGATGCCTTTATTTACTCCTCAATTCCAAAAGATCAGCAGAAGTATGATAACACTGATGATGATTATTCTGCTTTTGAAAATGAGAGAGAGGCTGGCATGACGGAACTGATGAGTAGTAAACCCGGACTGCAAGCAAACATTGATGAAAACCCTTTCTTTGCCAGTGACGAATTTGTACAAGAGGATGTACCTGTCATGACTGGAACACTGGATGTTCCTTTTCAACCATCAGACACCATCTCTCATTTCAAACAAACTCATCAAGATGAGTCATTCCCACACGAGTTCTCTCCTGCATCTGAAGTTCACAACAATGAACCCGAGTTTATGGAGACAGTGATGGAAAGGTTCGAGGCTCAAGAAGCATTAAATGATCAATTGTTTCTTTCACCTCAGGCAAGGTTTGAACCTGAAACATCTTCATTGTCAATAGGAGCTTCTTTTGCCCCGGTGGTCCAGCAGGACCTCAGTCCTTTCACTCCTGTAGACAGTGAAATCTCAGTCAGCATGAGTTCTTCAACTGCCCGACATGTCTCAACAGACACTGAGATCTCTGGGGAAGACACTGGGGAAAAGAGTAGCAATCGTGAGGAAACTCAGGATACAGATAGCTGTGAGGTCGAATCTCCTCAGCTCTCCCCCGTGGTCGCAGCGGAAGTCAAGCTTGACGATACGAACACTTTCTCGGAGGCAGCCTACATGCAGTTCACTCAAAAACTAGAGTCACTGACCGCGGAAAGGATTTTTGATGAGACGGCTACGAATGAGAATGGTGAAGCATCAGTAGCAGGCCTAAGCACGGAGCTACCCCTGGTGGCAAATGTGCCTCCCAACAGCGCAGCTGACAGCGTGACAGACAGCGAGGCAAGTGGCCTGGCCCGCGACGACAACGATGACGACGACGGCAAGGAAAAGGGATATGACGAGGACGATGTCTTCGTAGTCTCAACTGGGGTGCATGGAGACACCTCCAGCGAGGACAGACGGGTGTCTTCTTTGTCTCATTCCTCACGCTCTACTTCCACTTCCGGGTCACACTCGGGGTCGCGACGGTCGTCCTCGGATACCGGCCACGCTGAGGTTTGGCTGCCAGATAGGGATGAGGAGACTTCAGAACTGCTTTCGTCTATGAGGGAGGGCAGTCTCGAGAATTCGCGTGCAGTTGTAGAGGAAGGGTACGACGGGTTTGTCCCGACCGAGGAGAGGGCAAGGTCTCGAGCTCACGCCAGAGCGAGGCCGGAGCTTTTGAGCAGCACGAGCTGGTCTACCTCCGAGCAAGAAGACGACGAGCAGCCGCAAATGCACGCGCCTAGACAGCGCCGCAGTCTAGGCGTTGAGCTCGAGGCGGTCGTCAACGCGGATTTGTGGCGAGCTTATGAGGCTGATGATGATGCTACATGTTCTGAGCGGGACTTGCCTCTCGCTGCAGGCAGGCTGGTTCAAACCCCACCAGAAAGTGAGGACATTCACGAGGACGCCCTGTCGCAGGAGAACCACGCCCTCAGTCGACACCAGGCTGATGACATTTCAGATGCCACAGACAATGACCTGAACCTCCTCTCAAGCTCGTTGGTGTTCCATCGGAGCCGTTCCTCAACAGATGACTCCCCTGTTGTCGAGGATAGTGTGGAGGAAAGTACAAGACTTGTGAACTTTTACTCACCTGCTTACAAAACAGAAACAATTTCAGAAGACATCCAGCGAAACATTGAAGGAAATCTGCTGGTGACAACACCAGCACAAGACGAACCCAAGAGCGTCCATGGCTTGAGGCGAGAAGAAGACCTACCTGAAGAAGATAACATTTCTTCAAACTCTTCAGAAAGCGAGGACTTAACCAACAAAGTAGAGAAAGAGGAAACAATCGTGTCTTTTGAAAGCCCTGATTTCGAAGCTTTTATACTTCATCGCACTCAAGAAGTGACTGGCTTTGAAGAGAAGGGGGACGCACCAAGCACCGCTGAAACATGGGGCATCACGGAAAACAGTGCCCAGAGGACAGAAAATTTTAACCGAGCATTTGAAGAATCTGAATTTTATGAAGCAAAGATGGCAGCCGAGAAGGAAAGATCGATTTTATTGGAAGAAAAAGACAGGGAGCGTCCATGGTCTAGTGTTGACGACGATATGGCATTCCTGGAATCCGGATATGATGAAAAGCGCTCACCCAACACTTTCCTTCACATCTCAGAAAGAAAGCCAAGTGATTCAACTTCGACTAGCTCACACCAGACCCTATCAACCACCGGAACACCTTCCATAGACGAACTGAGGGGAAGCTTGGGGCAGCTGGACATTCAGGACCTGAGCATCTTCACAGAGTCAGATAGTCGGGTCTGGTCAGACGAGAAAAGTCCCACGATCGAACGACAAGTAGGGTTGAAATTGGGAGATGAGGAGCGACATCTGGAGCACAACTTCGACATCATGGACCGAGCTGAACTTCTGAGTGTAAATGAGACTTTTGCAGAGCCACCACCTACAAGTGCTGATGATCATGGCCTGGTTACATCAGAGGCCCGGATGATGCTGGAAGCAGGCCGCCGAGAGCCAAATGTAGGCAGGTACGGACACTTAAAGAAAACTCACGAGGAGTCGTTCGGTGGAACTTTTACAAGCAGCGAGGGAGCCTCCTTTTCGCAGTCGACAGATTCCTTCACCTTGGTGGCCTTTGAGAAGCTGGCCGCGGCCGAGATAGAGAGCGCTGCCGAGAGAGGCTTTGCGTCCCTCAACGACAGCGGATGCCCGAGCATATCGTCTCTCGACCTTTCACCTCCACATCACATGTCTGGCGACAAACCCGGATCAAAGTCGTACTCCTTTGCTGATGATGTCATGTACCAACGGGAGCAGACGGTAGATGACGTGTTTGTGTACGATCAGCAGGAAAAGGCTGGCGTTGACAGTTTGGAGCCAGAGCACAGAGATGAACTCGCTGAGCAGGGAGGAACCCTGGGAGAGAATAACAATGTCACAGAAGAAAAACTTGCAGAGGATCGAAAGCCCACCTGGATGGAAAAAGCTATCAACAAGGCTCGCGATGTGTACAGCTCCGTAGAACAAAAATTAAGGAGAAGAAAAAAAAGGTCTCGAGCTCAAGATGGAGGGCTGGATGACACAAAGGACGAGGCTGACCCCGCCAGTTCTTCAGGATCAGAGGAGGAGGACAGTGCTGACGACAACGATGAAACGCATCCTAGCGATGAGGACAAGTGGGCGTGGCCAAGTGACGGTCATGATCAGACAGTGCAACCTCTCCGCGCAGCAGCCTTTGATGGTGATGCGGGTGATGATGATAAAGCAGACCTACTTCAAGTTCACAGGGTCACGGCAAGACCGCAGCTACAAAGGGTACCTTCTCTGTCCTCTGAATCAGAAGTGAACTTGTTCTCAGGCGACAGTCGAGACGAGGAGTATCCAGACTACAAAGTCGCGTGTCTAAACGAAGCAAGTTCAGACAGTTCTTCAAAAAGCCCTGCAGACTTCGAAGACAGAAGCAAAGAGAAAGAAGGCAATAACATTTTTGACCAAGTAAAGTCTGAAGCTATTTCAACTTTAGACATGAGATGGATGAGTGACGAGCAAGACGATAAAGATGGGCGGGATCGAGAATACACACCTAAACAGCCAGTTCCTGACCCAGGTCTTGAGCCAGCAATAAGTCCTCCTCAGTTTATGGAAGAAACTGTTACTTCTGGTACTGAAGGCAAAGAAGGGCAACCACAAGATGTCCCACAAGTAATTCCAGCAGCACTATCCGAAAATGAGGATCACATAGAGAATTTCGGGGCTCTCCTGGTCACACAAAGTCTGCATCAAGCTGTGAAAGAGTTAGAAGCCGCAGGGAAAGTTTTTCCCAAAAAGAGGCTCTCCACTGAGGGATATGAAGACGAAGAAGAAGAAACCACAGAAGATGAACTGATCGGTGTTCATGAGGTGGATGCAGATGAAGGGCTGGTTGTCGAAGATGAAATGGTCAATGTTCATGAGACAGTCACAGAATACGAACCTTTTGTTGATGAGGATTCTATCACGAAGTCAAACTTCGAGAAAAAGACTTTCGAAAAAGATGAACCAATATGGGAGGAAGACAGAGTTGTCACGAAGCCTGAGCAAGTTGTCGAAAAAGATACTTTCATCGAAGATGAAGAGGCCGTCGAGGAAGAGGAAAATATCAACGAAGACGAGTCACTAATCGAGGAAGATGTGACTGTCGAAAACAACACAGTCATTGAGAGGAAGATCGACACAGACAACGAGTCAGTTTCCGAGGAAGAAAATGTCGGTGCAGAGGAGTTGGCTGCCGCAGAAGAGCTAGATGACAGATATAAACAGGAGACAGAGGAGGAGCAATCTTCACAGGACGAAGCGGATTCTGAGAACGAGCCAGTTGTGGAGGAAACCTTGATCGCCATGCAAAGAAACCTGCAACACAGCTCTTTGAGAGAAACGCAAGTGAAAACAAACGACTTCACTGAAACGCTCGATTCTGAGGCTTGGCTAGAGCCGAAATCGTTCGAAATAACACAAGATAAGCAAGTTCCATCATCACTACAAGAGGAACACATCAGGCGAGATTCTCATTCTTCCGTCGACAGCGATTATGAGAAGTATTTCCCGCTCACAGACAGGGAAACCAGCCATGCTGCTTTTTCTTACACTGCTGTGGCATCTGCCGAATTGTCTCCCTCTGATGCCAGGTACGAAAAGGGTTTTATTGTTGAAGAAGACCAAAATTCTAATGTCCAGAGTCCTTTGGGTGAAGATTGGCAGGAGGTTAATAAGTTTTGCGAGCTCCAGGAACAAGAAATCGGCAAACACTCTGCCGAGCTGGACTGGAAGCACGCGCAGCCATACTCTGCACGTGATCAGGAGGCGGAGAGTGCCCGGATGGTGAGCACTGCGCAGATGACACTATCCGCGCGAGCTGACACTGTGCCACAGAATGATGACAGCTCCACACAGGCAGGCTCCATTCTGCCAGAGAGCCTCGACATTTCAACTCATACTGAATTTGTGTCGACACCGAGGGCAGGCAGCTCAGCAAAGGCAGGGTCTGCTTTGTCAGAAAGTGATGACGATTCCACACCTGCAGGATACCTTTTCCCAGAGAACGACGACAGCCCCACGAGTGCACCCTTCACTTTGCCACTCACTCCTAAAATCCCAGAAACGGAAGTTCTTTCTGACTCTCTCACTCCTGACTATGTGAAGTATGTTGAGATCAGACAAGATGAGGAAACTTCTTCCACCAGCACCAACAGCAGTGACGATGAAATCGTACTTCCAGTAAAATCGCCGCGACTGCTGCTTCAAGCAAACATTCAGAATAAAGATGTTACTTCCTTTGAAAATGATAATCGTGTCTTTGTCAGTAGTGAACAGTCGGACCTTAGTCTTCAAAGAGAGGATGAGATTACTGAACAACGGCTGTCTTCAGGACTACAGTGCGGCACCACTTACTTGGGTCAGGAAATGTTTCAGACATTACCACAAAGTCAGGACAACAGCACTGAAGATGAAATTCTCGAAGAGTCAGATAGCAAACTTCAAGCTTCAAGTGCCAGTGAAACTGAAAATCTGATGTTGGACAACAGATGTGAAAGCAGACTGTCACTGCACAAGGATGACTTCTATCAAAATGGCGCATCCTTTGAATCCGTAGAGAAGGTGGAAGACGAGGACACTAATGATACGACAGCTCGGACTAAATCCTTTGGAGGCGGCGAGGAAATTAGGGAAGAATTGCTTTCACCAGACTATGCCCAAGAAACCTCCGAATCGTTCAGGAGTCTTCAGCTACGGATCTCATCCCCAGTCTGGCAGGTGCATACCAACGAAGCTCAGTCGCAGGATTTTTGTACTTCTACACCTCGCACTGAGACGGCCTCTCTCTCTCCTGAGACATTTTATTACACATCAAGGGAAACGATTCAGGACAGGCAGGTGCAGGAGAACTTTGACTTGTCAGAGTACCCGGATGTAGACGTTAAGGCCGACGAACGTTCAAGTGAGCTTCAAGAAGGAGAGATAAAACATGATATAAGTGATGAAGATGTGAAAACTGAACGGTCTGTTCAATATGATGAATCAGGAAGGCATGACGAGAGCTACATCGGCGCCGAGAGCTTGATTCTGTATGGACAGGACAAGGAGGTGAACAGTCCCGCAGAAAATGAAGATGAAAAGCAGTCAGAGAGCTCTTTGCCTCGTGAAGAATCAACTCAGAACAGGGACAGCGAGAACGAAGAAGTGGTAGCTGACAGATCATTTGTGAATGACGAGAGACAAGCCAAAAACTCGGTTGAGAATGAAGAAGGGCGGATACAAATGTCTGAGAAACCCTCAGCGACTAATTATTCATCGGAACCAGTAGAGTTTTCATGGCAATATGATGTTTTAACAGGGAAACGATCGTCATTTGAGACAAATGCTGACCTTCTACCCGCTGTCAGCTACGAAACCTCGCTGGGAGCTGCACGGGTGGAAAGTTCCCCAGACGTAGATGATGATCAGATCGATGATGCTGAGTTCCAGGCTCTACCACGACAGCCTCACCATTACGACAGCAGTCCTGACGACTTGCTTTCATCGGTGGACGAGGAACCTGAGGGCAATCTGAGCGATGACAGTATTGATGAAAAAGAAGAACAGTCACAAGCCAGTAGATGGAGGGTCAGCAGATATTCTGAGGAAGATGCTGCTGTGGGAAAGATTAGTGGAGACGCAAGCGACACGAGTCGAGAGACTGAAATTCAGTCGAGAGACTTCTACCATGATCACGATGAAGAAAATGAAATGTTTATGTTGGCTGTTTCTACTGATCTTGAAACCAAACCACCCGTCAGAGAGGACCACACCCACAAAGTGGAAGTAGAGGCTCATGAAGCCTCGTTCAACCAATGGAACGTCACTTCTGTTGGTCCTCAACGGGTGGATGACTACGACGAGGAATGTGAAGAGGAAGTCATGCAAAAACAAACAGCTGTGTCAGAGTTGTCTACTCAGCACGACGATGAAGCCTACGAGAGAGGTGAAGATGAAGCAGAGGAAGAGACGAAGAATAGTGAACGGAAACAGCTTGACCTGGGTGAGGTCACGCCGACATGGTTCCACGTGAAAGACACCTTTGCGACCTCCTTTGATTGGGAGAAGCAGGAGCTGATCGCTGGCGACACGTTCGTGGATCCTAAGGATCCCGATGCAGAAAATCTTAAAGCTATTCCAGAAGCTTTGCACAGACAGGAATTTGAGTCATCAGTTTCGGGCATTTCGGATGATGAAGATGAACTGGCTGCAGGTTCGAAACAGCTCGCCGAATCCGACAGAGAACGAGAAGACAGCGGTAAAGAAGAGGAGAGCCACGAAGACGAGTTTGCCGCAGCAGTGTCGCTTTCTGAAGAAGCATCGGCGCCGACCGTGGAAGGTCAAGATCAAGAATCGAAGGTTCCAGAAACGTGGGTAGAAGCGGAAGCATCTGACATGGCCTCGGATGCTGGTGGGACTCAGCGGACTTCGCAGTTTGCAACTCCAGAGACAGAAGAAGAAATGGTGAAATCTTTCAGAGATGTTACATACCTGACTCGGACAGACTCGGCAGAAGATCACAATGAGGAACTCGTCAGCATGCCAGCCCCTGATGACGTCACAAGCAGGCCGGCCATAGATGATGACACGTATGATGAGGTCACAAACATACCAACCGTTGAAGACCAGTCGTCGTTTGACAGCATATCTCACAAACCTAATATCTCCGAAGAAAGTGAATCCGGACAACAGGTCACGGAAGGCTCTGAGGGTCAACCCATTCCAAACGTCACAGAAGACCTTCAGTCTGGTGACATCACGCACGCGCCAGACATCGCCGAAGCGGGCAGAGCTGATGATGTAATGTCCGTGGAAAACGGCGATGAGAGCGAGCTGTTTGCCTCTACCAAACGCATCGGTGACAGACTGACTTCCTTCACCAAGATGTTCAAGATCGCATTTTCAGAGGAGCGACAGTCCACGGATATTCCCGATGTGAGCGACACACTGAGTAAAGAGCCGTTGGAGCAGACGGCAACCTCCCCCACAAGCGAATCCACAGAGAAAACACTGGAATGTGACGAACACAGGCTGGAAGCTGATCGGGATGTCCCGTCGGAAGCTTTGTCACTGAAGCTGAATCAGGTCCCCCAAGAACACAATATCCAACTCTCGGGGCACGTTAGAGATAATGAGGGTAATTTCCCAGCACTAGAAGAGGAAATGCATGTGAAAGAAAAATCTGACATTGATGAAAAACCCGATTTCTGCGAGAACCTTGAGAATTATGACACTGTTTCTATTCAGACCCAAGAAAGACAGGACGAATTCAACAGCAACGCTGAAAGTTGTTCACAAGAGGAAAGGGCAGAAGAAAATAGAAACTCTTTTGATGCCGTTGCTTTCACTGGATTCATGGACTCTGAAGACACCCATTCGAAGACATATGTTCTTCCAGCTTTACAAAAGGATGACACGGAAAGCTGGACGTCCTTGCCTCATGATATCAGCCAAACGATGCCTAAGGATGAAACATTTGTATCCGGTATTGCTGTCGACTATAGCGAAGACAACTTCTCAGACACCCGGGATGTTGCTGTTCGAGATGAATTTTCAACTGGGAGTGTAGACGATGTAATGATTTATCAGACAGACATGTTGGAGGAGACATACCCATCCGACCGCGAAACACGGTTTTCTCCAACGGATGACGAAATGCGGGTGAGGGAAAGAGAATCGTTTGAGGTAAACCTTTATATTATCAGCGATAAGCAGTCTGATGAAGGGCAAGATTCTCTGAGCAGAGAGATGGTCTTGGGAGACCTTGCCGAGGAAAAGCTTCTTTTAAAACAAGAGAAAGAAATGTTTGATGAGAGGCTGTGTTCAGAAGGACAGCTTCAAGATTCCTCCAACACTGCCAGACAGGATCATATAGCTGTGGACAACGACGAGTTGACAGGTTCAAGTCTGGAAGATGGTGCTGCGGAGATGAGACAAAGTGAGATGAGCAGTCCTCATCAGTACATCGAAAGAGGTTTTGACTTTGCCGAAGATGAGGATAGCTCTCTGAAGGCGAGTGAGGAACATGAGAGGAGAAGTATGGAAGAGGACAGTCCCTGGCAGCAACAGTCTGACTCAGATTCACAAATTCTGACAGAAAAGTTGTCCCTATCTTTACTTCAAGAACATACTGAGGTGTCTGTGAAGGCATCTGATGTTGAAGTGGAAATCGAACCTCCAGTGTGGAGAACGGAAGCCAGTCAATCAGAAAGTAGCCTTGCTTGGAAGAATGATGTTGAAGATACTACGAGAAAAAGTAGTCCTATTTACTCAGATGAAAGTGAGAGGAATTCTTTAGACCTTGACAAAGAGCATGACGACATTGTCGATGACTATGAAGGTTTTACTAAACGGTCGGAAGATATTCAGAGATATAAAGATGAACATGAAGGAACTGAAGAACCGAGTCGACCAGACAAGACTGAACCTGTCGAGAGCAGCAACTTTGAAAAGAGACACCAGGAAGATGTCGACAGCGAAGTTGATGATGAACTCGACGAAGAAAGCGATCAACAGCTAAAAGACTCGGAGCGGGAGGAGATCGCCAGCAGATATGAGTGGCTTCTAAAAGGATCCCCATCATTTTCTTTAGAACAGGCTGGTGACGAGCGGAAAGAATACAATTTCGTGTTTCCAGAAGATTCCACTGAATCTGTCAGTTATTCAAGCACACAGGAAGTCAAAGAGACTTTCTATATCCAGCAGCGGTCTGCCTCACTGGAGGCTGAAAGAACTGAAGAAAAGACTGACACAGATGTCGAGGGTCTGATGGTTAATGATACAGATGAGAGATCCGATGACACATCTGAGAGGACTGTCGACTATAGCGGTTCTCAAGAGCTAGAAATGTTATCTCGAAATTTGCCATGTTCCAATGAGCAGACATTCTTAAATGAAAGGTCAGAAATGGTGTCGTCAATGGTCGACGATGAACAGTCAACAGAGAACCTGCAAAGACAAGAGAGTGTGAACAGTGACTCAGGTCTCTCTGAGCAAGCAGTGACCTTTGTTAGCAGTGAACGCAGAGAGTTTGCTCCGGAGACAGACAGTGAACAGCTTCGTGTTGAAAGGGAAATATATTCCCAGGAGGTTGCACATTCATTTAGGACAGAATTAGAAGAAATAGTGTCAGATGTCACTGCCAGCTCGCCTGAGACGAGTTTTATCCGTACTACTCCTTCGTTCGCCGACGATAAACAGGATTCAAATGAGGAGGAGGAGGATCTAGAAGACAGGCACATCACTAAGAGCGACCTTTACCTACAGAACGATGACGTCCCCGAACGGACTTATCTTTTCCAGATGCCAGACAAATTTGACGACAAAGAAGATGAATATAATGAAACGCAGTCAGACCGTCGGTCTCCTGATCTCCAGACAGAGGACATGGAGATGCTCATGCGAGAAGCTTCCATTCCTCAGATGATGGAGGCTCGTTCTGAATGGGCTGATTCTAAAAAATCATATTCTATGAGCTTGGATAGCCTTGAATGTGTCGAGCAAGAAGAAGACCAAACGGAAGGCGTTGTCGATGATTTATTCGTCGATGATGTTCAATATAAAGGAGAAGACCACCCAGGAGACGCTATCGTCGATGAGGAAGACTTGCATTCAGGTCGTGAAGGACCAGCTGATGACGAGATGGATGACTTGACAGATGACGAAGACAGTTTCGTGAGGTCCCGAGCAGTCGAAAGCGAGTCAGATATCACATTCTATCCGTGCGGCCAAGAGCTGAGGATGGTTCAGAAAACATCGAGCGAACCAGCATCGGTCTCACTCGCTGCAGAACTGTTATCTGCCTCTTCCCAGGGTCCCTTGTGCTTCTCTCCAGACGTCGATAATGAAAGTGGAACTCGAATCTTCGGGCAAGATCAGGTAGAGTCGAGAGAAAGTGGACTGGAAACCGATCCCTCCACCCGGAGTGACCTTCACAAGAGCCAAGAATTCTGGGATTCTTCGTCAAGTGTCAGCATGGCGACTTCTTCGGTGGACAGTCCAGCTTGGTCAAGCGAACTCAGGGAAAATGTCCTGAGCTTTTCAGAAGACTCTGGACTGCTCAGACACAAAATGACTGAGACTAAGTTAGTTGATGATATTTTTGAGGGAAGATATGCACAGCTGAAAGAGGAAGTTTTGTTGAAAGACTATCATCAGTCAACTGAAAAAGAAAGCATCTATGAGGATGAAATCGTCCCGGTCAGAGTAGCCTCTCGAGAAATGTCGCAAATGGTAGAGGATCAAAGTCTGTCTCCTGAAGAAGGATGGGAACCGGAGGTCTCCTATAAGCCTAGTCGGTCGTCTAGCTGCCTATCTAAGAGTAGCAGCATCTCGCACGATTCTTTTGAAGAGAACGAAGTATATCAGAGAGACAAATATTCATCGAATGAAATTTATCATCAAGAAAGGAGAAAGAGCATCGACGAAGAAGAAATCATTCCAGTCAAACACTCGTCCCGAGAAACGAACTATACTGCTGAAGATAATGAGCTTGTCTCTCGTACAGAGGGAGGCGAATGTGAATTAAAGGTATCTGAGGATCTGAGTATGTCTCCAATCAATCTTCCTGTTAGTGTGGAAGCTTGGCAGAAGTCGTTTGAAGTCTCGTCCTCCAGTAATAACATGACTTATGTCACGAAGAGTTCCCCCGTCTCCCAGTCACCACCCAGCGAACAGTCAGTCTTCCACCAGGAATCAGATATTCGTCAACCTGCTTCTAGAAGCTCCGAGGCTTACCAGAGGTCGAGTTCTTCTTCCCTCGACGGCTCTCTGACACTAAGCGTGAGCCGTATGAGTGCACAGTTTCAAGACCATGGTGACCTTTCACCCAGCCAGACTCTCGTCTTGCCGATGGTGGATGCAGGGGCCAGCAGTGAGAGTGTCGTGCGCTTTGTGGCAGATGACCAAGCAGTCTCGTTTCGACCGTCGGCAGCAGCAGGGTCAGCGCAGGGGACGATCTGGGCGACCACCTCCAGCCACGACTCGCCAACGCTGAGAAAAGGTCGACAGGTGTCGGACGATGAGACTACCTGGGGTCAGTGTTGTGTTGTCACAGATGGGCTTCTCGGTGGAGGCAGTAGGTGGCTGGGCTTCAGTGCTTTTCCGCCCTCCATTACCTAGTCTGCAAATAGCTTTACCTTGGCTTGGGTCTGCTCGGTTGCTTCTTGCTGA
Source organism: Pomacea canaliculata (assembly GCF_003073045.1). Taxonomy (NCBI): domain Eukaryota; kingdom Metazoa; phylum Mollusca; class Gastropoda; order Architaenioglossa; family Ampullariidae; genus Pomacea; species Pomacea canaliculata. The sequence continues at coordinate 23,794,935 of NC_037598.1, forward strand.
TTCTGGACTTTTTTGTCATCTTTAGCTATATACCACCTGTGTGTTTGTCTATGTTTTGGGGTTTTCTTAGTACACTTGTCTCTATTGTTCATGCTCCTTTTTCTTCACGAGTGACTGAAATGCTGGACTGGGTTATATTTTCTTTGTTTGAGTAGATCCTTTCTTAACATGCTTGACAAGCGGACAAAGCTTGTCGAAAGCTTGACCTGCTTTGGCAAAGGCTTTCCATGGCGGTTAATGTAAAACCTTTGACAAACTTTGGTCAAACATTTGTTCATATTTGTCCGGTCTTAAGACAAAGAAACTAGACAAAATATGTGTGTGTGTGTGGGAGGGGTTGCTTGCGTGTTTCATATCTTGATACTCAGACATATCCAACTTCAAACCATTGTAGGCAAAGAAGCTTTATTACAGTCTGGGCGTGGGTGTGTGTGCGCGCGCGTTTTCTTGCCATGTGTGTGGAATTATTATTATACTGATCGAAAGCTCAGACTGTAGTGTCCGACCTGACCTCTGAGCTGACATTTATGCTCATTTCATTTCTTCGGTCTGAAAGTAGATAGTCTCGCATCCCAACGTGGGACAATGGACATGACATCATAGCAGCTAAAATTAATATCCCTGAAGCCAATAAGCAAAGCCTTTAAAAAATATATGAAACAGGTGTGAGAATACTAAGGTATGAGTCTCTATTAATTAATGACAGTATTGATTTAGGACGAATGGTTGTTCCTAGTTGCTGATGTTGACCGGAGGCTCACTGGATGAATATTCTAACAAAATAACAATTCTACACTCAAGAAGCTTTAATCATCACAATAAAAAATCTAGTTTTTTATTTATCAACAAGACATCTTTTGTGTCGATAATGTTTGGCTATCATGTTACCCCCTGTTGAGAGATGTCTGTTCTTACTAGTGAGTCATCGGGTGTTAGTGGAGAGAGGTAGTGTAACAACGGTCTTATCGAAACGAGCTTTCCTGAGGTCATCCCGTGGGGCGAGAGCCTGGCGAGCAGATGTTTAACAGTTGTGACGTGGCTAGGCATCACGGGATACACAGCCGTGCGTGAGTCATAACATATGTGCAAGAAAGTTAGTCTATGGATTAGCAGTTAAATCCCTGGACTGCCAGCGAGCACACACGCACACGAACACAAGCATACACGTTTGATGTGTTTATGTATGAGTATACAGTTTACTTCGGCAGAAAATCTTTTCCCTTTGATGAATTATCTTCCAGTGTACTTTAGTGTTTGCCCACAAACCCCTTTTGTACTAAAACATCCTCTCTCTAATACATGCACCCGCCACCTGCCATAATCACCCAAATAAAATACACAGAGAGAACAGGTGACATAAATCTTAGGATCTTATCTTTGCCATCTACCTGTCTACATTATATCGATCACACCTTTACACTGACATGACATCAACGTTCAGACACAATGGCCAACGGTCCGTTGTTTCTCGGTTGGACAAAGAACTGACCCACGCCTGGACACGCAGTCGCGGGTCAATCAAACCTAAACCCACGTTTAGCACGAAACGGAATCGTTAATCCGACGAAATAAACGTTGGCAGGACTTGCTGCGCTTTGATGTCATCAGGTCGTCAGCAGGAAGCTGAGTCAGCATGAGATAGTTTCGTATTTTATGTACGAGGTTTGAGAGCCGTGGGATCAGGCTACGGTCCTCTTAGCAGCCACGTGTCCTCCTTGAAATGCACTCTCCCTCTCCCCCAGCCACCACCATCACCCTCGATGACTCACGCTGCTCACCTGCGAGTGACCGATCGGCAGCCTCCGTGACCCTTACGTCATAATCACGTGACTGGTGGGGGAAGGAGATGTTAAAGTTGGTGTGTGTGTAGGGGAGGGTGTTACCCTGAGTTTTTAAGATTAGCTATTTTTAAGGGAGTAGATTGAGCCACGCTTGTGTTTGCATGGATATGTGCTTAAGTGTATGTGGTGTGTACGTGTGTGTGTGGACGTGTGTGTGTGTACGTGTGTGCGGACGCTGAATCGTTTTGCAGGAACCTGTAGTGAACAACATTTTAATATCGTGGCATGTATATCCGGAATTTCTTTAATTCCGTGTCCTGTATTTCTAGAATCAATACACCCAGCCATGCTTTGCTTTGCGGTCATCGACACAGGCTTCTACTTTAGCTTTTAACCAGGTCGTGCTTTTTGTAGAGAAAATCACGAGTACTTTTACACATCTTTCTTTTTATGCTTTCGAGCTCAATGCAGTGAAGGTGAAGGGCATCTTGTAGATAACGCATGAATAGTTCTTTACACGCTTGCTACTTTAAATAGCATGGAAAAAACCACATAGATGCAGGGGTGGTAACTGCCTCTGTGCCTAACACGTTGTCACATTTGTGGTAAAACACATGAAAATAATCTGCAGGTGTCTTTATATCATTTTTTGTTATGGCACGCATACACACATACACACGTGCGTCTTTATCCATGTGCAAGCGCACACACATACGTACATACATGCAGTCATCGCGTATACACACACACACAAGTGCGCATGCGCTGATTTTACACACGGGTACGTCGTTCCCGCTCTTCACTAGTGAACTGAAAGAAAGTAAACAAAGTAAAACGCTATATAATGTAGACATCCGGTACCCGCAGCAACCCCACGTCCTCATGCGAAAGGAAAGACCATCAGAACAGTCATACAATGACAATAGCAGCAGTTTGATAGGCAATTAAATGCCTGCAACTGCTACATTACAAACAAAGCCGCAGATACCCCGTCTTTATTTCAGCACATGCAGCTATCAAAACCTTTTTCTTTCATCTTTATCATTGGTATTCTCGTCGTCACAGATTTGCGGACGATAATATATTCCAGTCATGTTTATTTTCTTTTAACTTTTAAGTTCTCCAAGCAAAACATCACAGAATTCTATATCACCAAATTACTTCTTTAGCTTTATCGTCGATGTACTCGAACTTCTCTGTGAATCTTTTCCAGAAAAGTTCGATCAGGATCACAAGCCCTTGATCGGTGGCGAGGCCGTGAACGAAGACCCCGCCCTCCTTGACCAGGAGAATCTTGACCCCAACAGTGTAAGTCACAGCAGTGTAGGTCATCGGAGTACAGGTCGAACAGCAGTCAAACAGTGTAACAGTGGAGACTTCCAGCAGTATTCAAACAACATATCGATGCTGAAATACATTATATAATGTTGCGCTGAAATTAAATATTCCAGACAGCTGTAATGCGCTCACTGCTTTTGTGTAAATGCCATTCGAACTCTTTTTCAAATAAGTTAATAAATGTTACAGACACATGAACTGTGCTCACTGCTTTGTTTAGATGCCGTTCGAACTCTTTAAGAAGAAGAACAAGACCAAAAGGGCAAAGGACAAGGAAGCCGAGGTCGCAGAAAATGAGGTCACGGACATCATTGCCGAGCCTCTGACCCTTGCTGAGTCAAAGGTGATCACCCTGCTTCATCATTACATGAATAATTAAAACCTTGTTATATTTTAATGATAGTACGATTCTCTTAAAGGTTATATATATATTTTTTGTTTTACTTTCATACAATTTTTTGTTTACCTACCTGACCAGGCTTTTTGTTCAGTTGATCATGTTTTTTAGCATTTATTTTTCAGTTTTATTTCATTTATCTTCTTTGTTTAGGTAAAGTAGGGTATGAATATTTGCATTGTTCATGTATCATAACACTGCGCAATTTTTGTTGTTGTTGTTGTTGTTGTTGTTGTTGTTGTTGTTGTTGTTTTGTAGTTGTTAAGGTCTGCAACCAACAGCCGTGTGTGGATTATTTTCCGAATATTTTGTTGTGTTGCGTTTGGATTTAAACTTGTCTCATCTTTTTCCGGCTATGATGGCAGAAAAAACACCCACATAATCTCAGTCGCAGTATTGCTGCAGCAGTGACAGATGCACGTGTGCATCAACAGCGACTGAGCTACACAATAATTAACAACAGACCCAAACATGACAAACAACATGTTTTCTTGTGTGTTGGTAATATTACGAATACTGCACAGACTGTTCTTGAATATGCAATAACATCTGGCGGGACATTTCTTTCGTTCAATAAATCCAACACATTATTACCTTTTTTTTATTTGCGAAGATATGGTGCTCGGGATAGAGTTATATCCCTTCAATGGACCGATGAGATGAAGTTGTTTCCCTTGCTTCATATCGCAGTCACATACCTACATATAAAAATAGTTTGCGCTTCTATCTCATTCACTTGTATGTGATCGTGGTTCGAGATGATTTAGCACTGTGATTCTCTTCCAATGATGATGATGATGATTGATGATGATTGATGATTGATGATGATCTTTTCTCAGGAAACGTCGGTTCTAGTAGAAGAAAATGTTGCCAACCAAACTTCTTCTAGCGATGAGGGACTGACGGAAGTCGGCGAGATGACGATGAAGGAAGTTAAGAGCGAACAACTTTACAACGAAATATTCGAATCAGCGGAACCAAAGGTGGCTGACGATGCATTAGTCAATGTATTTTACTTTTTCTTTTTTACTAGTTAAACATCTGTGACTCTCCATGCTCTTTATAATTCACTTCATCGTGACGTTTCTCATCTTTGAAATATTTCATCGCCATGACAACAAGCAGCTTAATTTTCTGTGCCTCAGTCCTGTATTTGTTTTTGTACTCATCATCATCATTATCATCATCATCGTCGTCATCATTTATAAATGTTCTAAATAAATTTATGTATCATTAATCATGTTAAAGTAGAAAAAAATCAACCCTTCTGCAAAATGTGGAGCAGGGGCAGAATATTTAAACCGTAAAACAAGATTTGCTCAAGTTTTATTTCTCGTGCTTTCAGCTTGACACAGAAAACCTGATTCAAGAGACCTCCTTGGAAGACTCCCCAGCCGTCCTCCCCACCGATGATATCACTGACCCCGTGACATCAACGGAAGAAGAGGGCCCCCAGCTCTCCGTTGAAGACGCCATCAACGCGCAGCCAAACAAGCTCGAGGATGTCGGGGTCGATGGAAAGGGTCGAGAACGGGAAAGCCTTCTCCGCGACCACAACCCCGAGGGCTTGGTTTGCTGCACGATTCTGTAGTGGCCTCCCTTTCTATGGAAAGTCTGCATCGCCCTTTGTAGTGACTCCCCCTTGCCCATTCTTTCCTGTAACGTATCTTTGGCGCAGTGCCTGAACAGTTTCGATTAACCACACAAAGAAAAAAATATTTTGAAAAGAGAGAAACAGCTGCATCATCTGTGTAAAACTCAAACGCCACAATATATCGAAACTTTTTTTTTTTGACATTCAGGAGGTCTTTGCTTGAACCTGCAAGCGCCGCCTAAGCTGTCAGAACTAGCACGTGACCTGCTGATGACGGGTCAAAATGGGGGCCTTTACTCGTGCCTTAACCTCACCTTGCTCTTTTGAGTTTTAATTGGTGCCTTCTCTTAATGTCTTGTTCTTGATTCTGTGAAAACAAGCAAGATCGTGTATGCAATAGACTTAGCAATATCACCAACGGTCGTTGGAAGAAGAATTTTAATGTATTTATATTTCTAAGGAGTGGCCTTTGAAAATAATCAGCAATCTTTACAAATGAATTATTGAAGTAACAGCAGCCGAAATAATACACTGCACCTAGAAAATATCGTTTACATTCGTGCTTGTATTGTCACAATTGCGGTTAAGGCTCATCCCCAAGATGCCAAAATTAATCAGTATTTCTTTTGTTTTATCTGTTGATAAACGTAGCTAGCAAACATCTTTCATCGCCAACGTTTTTTTCCTTCACTTCCAGCTCATGGTCTTTTCTTCGTGGTTCTTTCCACCTTTTTCTTTCTTTTGTTCTGTTCTTTTTTATTATTATTATTCATTTCTTTCTTTTCTTTCTTGTGAATATTCTTCCTCTCTAGATTATTGAACGGGATTTTGAAAACTGACTTATATCTAGCATCAAACTTTGCAGACATTTGTTTTTACTTTCATGTCTGCTAGCCTCATCACTCTCTGTCCCCTGACTGAACATAGCAATGAGGAATCTCATTCTTGTACACTGATGTAGTATGGTTAGTCTTTAAGCGATCTGGCATGGTCAAACCTCTGTAACTTGTAAGTCCTTTTGTAAAATATAAGCGATTTAGCGTGGTTACATCTTTGTAACTTCAATAATCTAGTACGATTCAATCTTTGTAGTATGGTCAAATATTTGTAATTACACTGTAAAGAGTATTTTTTAATTCATTAGAGATTACTGTCTAGATGAGAATATCGGCAAACAGAATGGATCGCGCATCCAAGACGCCCAGCTGTTGATTGTACATTGGTAGCCATCTTCTTCACTTCTTCAACACAGGGATGTTCACATGGTAATAGTAAGAAGGGTTGGGCAACGGGCCCTTTAAAAGTTGTGGGAGCAATTCGTTTTTTTAACGTGCTGTTTGACAGCCCCCCGAAAAAAATCAGAGGACATGTTCACATGATGTATTGTTGTAGTCTCATCGTTTTCGCCATCTGGACTAGCCAATCGTCTACCAGTGCTAGACATTTTATGTTTCGGTGATCATGTCCACACTCTGCGTGTCCCCTAATCTGGAAAGTCGGCTTTGTACTAAACAGTTTCAACGGTCAAACGCTGAAATGAACGAAAAGGCTCGTTTACAGTTTTACACAGAAGACTGCATGGTTAGTAAAAGCATGTGAAAAAGTCTATTGGTGTTATAATAATGCAGCTGTAGACTATGCATTTTTCATCAGACCCCATAATATTTTAGTATAGTTGTCATCAACGCATGTTTCTCATGCTTGTAATTGAGCTTCATTTTTTTTAAGTCATGTTGTGGGATTTTAAGGTGATGTTAAAACCGGAAATTTCTGATTTTGAAATATTAACTTTCTCGTTTGAAATAATTTATTTGTCAGAAAATATGTCCCAACCAGTTTTTTAAACAGTCATGAAGTTTTGACAAAAGAGAAGGGAAGGCCTTAGAAAGTTTATTCCCTCCGACAAACATTGTTTTAATTGACTAAATTTTTTTGTTGTTCTTATTGCTGGGATTCGTATAAAAAAATCATAATTATGAAGAATGATGACTGTGAAATGGGATTTTCAGGAACCGAATTTCAATTATGCAGTTGATATGTCTGTAAAAAATAGTACTTTCAAGCATTTAATGCTTCACAACTATTTTTTTATAATTTTATATAATGGTTTTCAAAAGAAGACTTTGGCAGTGTGATTTTTCAAAATTTTTTTGAAACAGAATGACTACGAGGTAGTAAGATACGAATTAGTTTACCACAAAATATTTTTATCTAGCACTGCCGAAACTGGTCAGAGGGTTTTTGTGCTGCTGATTAGTGTATACAATATGTATAGAATATGTATAGAATATGGTCCTTGCTACAAAAGCCATATGTGGTTCTGACTTCTATGAAATATCTGTTTGAAGTGCTTTTTGAACAGTGGACAGAAGTGCCAAGTCCTCATCTATTAGTGCAATGTGTGTAAGCATGCTGAGGTGTTTCTATGCTCTGACCGTGAAAAATATCTTCTTGCCTTTGATAATGTTACCTGGCTTGGTCCTTAGATATGCATATTGCAATATGGCTGTTGTTCCCCTTTTGTGATTTGTAGATATGAAGACAGATCTTTAGCTGCCAGAGAGAGGGGAAAAGGTGTTTTCTAATTCTCTGGCATCGCCATATGAAGTGAAAGGTTTCAATGATGAGACATTGCTCTTTAGATTTTCACTGCCTCATTTCAGGAAATAATCAATGTTAATAAATTCATTCATTTAAACAATAAACTGACCAAAAAAGTAATAATCCTTTAATTATATGCTAAAAAGCCTTTATATTAAATGGATGTTTACTTTCAATTATTCGTAGTTACACAGGCGAGAATGTATTTTTCTTGTCATCTTTTTTGCATGCTATACACCAACTTCTGAGTTTTGCTTCCAGTTCAGTGTAGTGAGAAGGATTTTGTGTAATAAGGATGAGATATTGTGATATTCATTGGTGTGGCCAGCTAGCCTCTCTTCACATATTTTCAAAAAATATTTTCCTGTGAACCTGTGAAGCCTTTTGACCTCACCTCTGCATGAGTCCCCTGCTGGCTTGAGCTTTTGGTGCAGGTGTAGAAATAAACAGAAAACTTCTCGTGTGGACTCTTGACTTCCTGTGTGTGCGTGCGTGTGTGTGTGTGTGTGTTCTGCAATGTTGTATAGGTGTCACACACATGTATCTGCTCTTAGTCAACAGTCACGAAGGAATTGAAAAAAATCAATTTTCAAAATTCTCTATGACAGAAATCATAAACGGTCATGTCACACGTTCATCCAAAATAAATCCTTCCAGAACAAACATGCCACCCACAGAATTATCTTTGTGAAGTGCTACAGCTGCTTGTATGCACTCCATCTTCTTAATGAAGAACAGACGAGAATACCAACCCATGAGATAAAATAGTAGCATTGGACAGTATCGATCACGTGACACCCACTTGTAACCTGCAACACAACTGTTGCAATACAAACGTCATCACACTCATTTCCCTCGACGAAATCGATCCTGTCGCCATTAAGGTCAAATGGGCTCTCTGCTGCTGATCCTTTCTAGTTGTTTGATGATGATGACGACGACCACGATGATGACGACGATGATGATGATGTGGCAAACTAGTAATGTTGATCTGGTCAGAGAATTTAGAGCATCAAGCATAATAATTGCAATCATCGTCCAAGACGGTTTTAAACACGATTTACTAGTATTAATTTTATCTCTCCTAAAATAAAAACAAACCTAACCCTGCAAACAAAACACGATGGCACAGAAACCTTTGCTTGACAGGATGCTAAGATATATTTTTATTGGCGTTTGAAAGGCGACAGACCTCATTCGTGAGGTCGTTGAATTGTTCCAGGCCTCGTCAAAAATTGAAAGGACTGCAACTGCTTCAGCCAAGCCATCCATTGTTCCTTCTTGAGCTGCGAACATTTCGAAATAGTGGATCAATTTTTAGATCGCATTACCTTGAAGCAAACATAATTATCTGTGCGCATTCTTATCCTTGTGTGTAGTTTTTGTTCTGTTTATTTTTTTTGTTCTTGTAGTTCAACTGGCTGTGGTCAACATCTGGCTGAACAATCGATGTTTGTTGTGACTGAGAGGCTTTGAGTGGATCAAGCAGCGACAGATGTGGTAAAGGCCTGTTAAACCCCCATTGTACTAACAGATTATTGGAAGGGGACTGACTGTCGAGTCGGGACCTGGCATCTTGACCAAAGTTTTGATGTCCCAAAGGTTCGCTCCCAAACCATCGGTTCCTGTAACCTTCAAACTTGGTCAAACGTGCATTGACATGAAAGACAAAGTATAAAAGCATCAAACCTCCGATTTTCTGTGAACTTCGCACACAGCTGCGCCCGAGCTGATTAAGCGCTCGTCGATATTTGTCCGTTTAAAACGACATTAAGCGACATTCACTACCAGAACAAGAGCTTACAATCAATGTAACAGTACTTAGTCTTCACTGACCATCTACACAGACTATGGTAACTTTAAAATATTGCTTTACATAAGACATTAACATCGGCTATAAAAAGAACATATTCTCATTTTATCCAATTCACTTACTCTGGCACTTACAGTCTCTCTCTCTCCCTCCCTCTCTCTCTCTCTCTTTTGCAGGTATTAAAAATCTATACACATTTATATTACCACTCAAAATGGGAAAACAGTATAATATCTGTTCAAACATATTCATTCATTTAAGTAGGAACTGTGGAAGGAAGGCAGGCAGCAAGACCATTTGCATTCATACGCGTGTCGTATCCACGAGCTGATTGTATATCTGTATTGCAGACTGGATAATTATTGCAATAATGTGCGATTCTAGCTGTAGGAGCTGTAAGCCTATCACTTCTGTCTATGCATCTGATGACAAATTACTCTGGGAGTAGGTGCGAGTCGCAGGCTAAACTGCAGTCAGTTTGTGATCAGAAGCTTGTCATACATTGTGTCTGTCTTTCAATAAAATCCTTATTAGACATATTTGTGGTGTATGTTAGTTAATTACTAGAGACATTTGTAATATATGTCATTTCAAATGTGGTATTTTAAAAAAAGCCCTCATTTTGATATCAATATCGATTGATTTGTCTTGTAGCTGAGCTAATAATTAAAGTAACCTTGGTGGGTAACCTTGGTAACGAGGGTTGAAAGTGGGGCGCATGCTGTTTCGCTCGTCAGGGCGCCTAGCACCCTCGTTCGCCGTTGACAACAGGTGTTATTTTTCGTGTCAAGTGTTTCCTCGCGCACGGTGAAAGTCGATGCTTGCATGTAGTATAAAACATGATCCCACGGTGTCAAAGGGCCTCACAGGTAAGAAAAAAGGTAAAAGTGTTCCCCTAACTGCTTCAGGTCGTTGGGGAGTGAGGAGTTAGGTGAGGGAGGTGCCCACCTCCACTCCCTCGCTGTCTTATCTTCTTCAGTCCTCTATGGAGTCAGGTACCCATTTCTCGCCAGCTGTGTCGACTGGGGGGACGTTTGCTGCGCTAATCGGGAATTGAACCAGCGCTCTAACCACCTTTACGCTTCCCAGAGGGAAGTGGTTCAACACACATGCAATTCAGCCTTCACTCCTCGGTTTACCTTGATGTTGACTAGACTCCGAACCACTTGTGCGCTTGAGAAGGAAAGAAAGGCGACGAGTGGTAGGAGATAAGCCCCTCACTCATAAAAAGATATCCCCGAGAGGTTGCGCTTCAGACATTGAGGGAGACTTCAATGCAATACAGCGATGAATCTCTTAGTGAACATTATTGTTCACATTACTGTTGCAACACTCAATGGTGATAAGTCATTACTACAAGATTGCAGCACGCGCTTAACCCTTTATACACAAATCTGTATGAGCCGGAAGTATTATTTAATGTTTAATTTTTTAGCACAAGAACTTGTATTATATAATGCAGATAATGCAAGGCGAAGACAACCAGTAGATATCAAGCAACTAAGGAAATATTTATGCATCACAAATGTCACTGGTTCATGCCAACTGTCCGTTTCGAAGTCTCTTTTCTATCGCGAGTCTGTAAAAGGAAATGAAAAAAAATTAGGACTGGAAACCACGACAGAGGAATGCAGGAGGCATGATATTGTCGAGGGGAAACAGGTCCTCGTCACAAACATCCCGCGCTGAAGATCCGGGTCGCAGTTTGCGCCGCACACATACCCAGGCAAAAGTCGTTTCCAGCACGAAGGGTGGCCAGTTACACTCGGGTGCTTTCGCAACGTTTGAGTGAGCAACTGTAACAGTGAATGCCTCAACAGACTGCAGTGCAGAAAGTGTGTTTATGCTTTTGTCGGAGGCGTGGAAGGCCCCGCCAGTGCCGGGGTATCGCGCTCGTACCCGTGAATCGATGAACGTTGCTACCAACCGGGCCACCTCTGCGCTGGAAAAGTTCTCGCTCGAAGCAAGGTCTCCCTGACCTTTAGGGGCAAGGAAGGAAAGTGGGTGGGGAAGCCGGGATACGTTTGTTGCTGTGTAAAACATTATCAGGTACGAAGGATTGAGAAACGAAGCTTCTTTCGCCGACTGAAGCGGCAGAGGAATGTACTGACGGGCGTTGCCCGTTACAACAGTTGGTCTGAGCCTCGTAGTGACCGTGCGCAGCGCCGAGCGGGCGGCAGGTCAAGTCAACTGCAGCCTCGATTTGAATCGCAACAGCTGCTCGTGTCGTTTGGTTTGTAGGATATCTGTCACTGTTTTGCAGACGACCAAGAGGGGTGGTGGTAGCGACTGTGTTTGCTGATCGGGGTGGAATTGTTGTGCCAGTTCTAAAGCGCTGCTTCCAAACACACTGCAGCTGTGTGCAGCAGACGACATGTGAGGCCGCGCGACGGCTGCACTGCGGCGGACTATGGCTAGTAAGCTGTCTGTGTGCGTGATGGTAAGTTTGTAAGTTCCATCAGAGTTCCGGTCCAAGTTGACCAGATCATTTTGATTTCTCTGTTTTAATCATTTGGCACGGATCATAATGTATAGAAACGAACAAAGACTGTTTTTCTTACCTTTTTATTGTCTTTGCTCTCACTACCGCTAATTACATTTGTATATTATGTTTACTAACATGTCTGTTAAGTCCCAATGTATATAAGTATATATTATGTATTCTCTCTCTCCTGTCTTTCCTTCATTCAGAGTCTTTTCATGTAAAACACACACAATGTGGAGATGATGCAGATGCAGCGCGTGTATTAACCAGTAGAATTATCTAAATATATATCTGTCTCGATACAATCGATGCGTATCGTATCGTACAAATACATGAACGTGACTTTGTTTCAAATAATTGAAATAATCAGATAATGTCTCTAAAGTAATGTCTCCTGCCGGAGAATTTCCTTAAGTAATTATCATAGTGACATTTACGAGGGTTAGTCAATTATCAAGCTATATATACATCAGACCTGGGCAAGGGGCTGCCCACGGGCCTGATCCGGCCCGCCTCCTGTCTGACCGGCCCGCCCGCCAGTATATATACTATATATACAGTATTGGGTAAAACTGAGTTAACTATATTAGTCCGGCCCTCTAAAACCATTCCAATTTCTCATGCAGCCCCTTGGGAAAATTAATTGCCCACCCCTGATATATATATATCGTTTATGGTAATTTCATGGCAATATTACAAAGTTATAAATAGAAATTTAATTTGGACTATTTTTCTGCTATTAATGTGCCAACATATAGCTACTGTAAGATAGAAAGAGAGAGAAAAAATGGTGGAGAGAGGAGAGGAGTGAGGGGAAAAGAAAACAACTGAAAGTAATATATTCATCCCCCTAAACACTGAATATCAGCGTGACATGCTTGGTTCACCTAACCCGTGTACTTTACCGTGCACTACCTCTTTGTGTTTACCAAGTGAAAATATTCTGGGAGGTTTACTAACGTGTGATAGAAAATGTGGAGAAGCAAGCGAACTATAAACCTCTTGGGTTTTGGCTGTTACCGTGGTAACAGGCTATAATTATTACTGTACTTTGGAATCCCCTTGTCTTGGAGTTGGCAGTGACGATAATAAGCCAATGTTGCTATCAGTCCATCCCCGCACCTCCGTCATCACCTCCGCATCTTTATTTCTTCAGCAGATTATTAGCACAAAGATGCCTATGTCGAACGAACAACCCATGGCTGTGTTCCAGAAGATTTCTCTGTGCGATCAAAACAGCCCCAGAATATCTGTTAACGACGAGCTGTGAACGCCCATGAATGCGTTAGCGAATGATTCACGAAAATGCATATTCCAAGCTCATTTTTAATGTATCTGGTGACTTTCTGCTCTACAAGATGTCAGTAGTTTCTTGCTAGAGGCAGTCAAGCGTGTCTTTTGTATGCGACACAGCTGTATACACAGTCAGTCGTGCATACATCATTACCGGCAAAACATGAGTAGTCAGGTGCTGCCTTGGTACCTCCAGCCCTCTTCAGACCTCATTGATCACGCGACCCTTACCCTGCCTTGATTACGTCATCAGGGGCGTTAGTATTGAAGCGTGTCCAGGGCGTGCCAGTGTTGTTTTATCCCTCGTTATAAAGCAGTGACAGATGCCGTGGTGTTAGGTAACATAAAGTCATACCATTTTGTGACAACGAAGACGAGATGTTTGCCCTCGATTTTCCCATCTTGCCCTCGGTACAACAACTCACTCTCGCTTTATAACTAAGTCCCCGGTTATCAACAAGCTTGCCAAAGGGTTTTGTAAAATACTTGTCCAGAGAAGGCTCGTAGTTAGAACAAGACATAACTATATTTATGAATCGTAAAACTCGTATCCAAAACAATCTGCCTTCTGTGAATGAAATGTGGCTCATTCCCAAACCAAGTAATTATCAAGTGTCTTTTATCTGTTGTTTGCTACTAAGCTCTAGTAATTGGCCTTTCTTTCTTTCCTAAGATGCTGTCTTCCTTCTTTTGCATTTATCTGTTTCTTATCTATTTATATATTTCATATTTTGCCTCATGCATGTGTGCATTCTCATCGTTTCTCTGTCATGCTTCATCTTTCAGTCCACGTTGTATTTAATGAGAAGACGCTGTCTGGAGCTGGTCATCGCCGGCTCGTGGGTGACGCTGCTGATGTTTCTGGTGTGGACCCTGGCCAACCAGCACAATCCAGCTTTTTCCTTGCAAACCCGGACCATCCAGGACGAGGAACGCAAGCGTCAGGGCCACCCGGTCGTGCGAGCCATGTACCCGTTGCCATTCCGGCCCAACAGGTCCAAGGGCCCCAAACCCAAAGCAGTCGATGCACATTTCAACATCTCGAAGGGGAAGAACAAGATACTCACTTTGGGGAACGCTAAGGTTTTGGTGACCCGTGGGAAAGAGTCGCCGCGCCACGTGGCAACGACTACAGCAAGCCCACGTGGTAGAGGTGGGGAGAGGAAGGCGGTTCAGCACATGCGCACTACTGCTTCTCTCGTGGATCGGGAACGCAAGCCGGCCAAGGGATCCAAAAATTTCAGGAAGGACCCTAAAGTGCCGGACCATCCTAGTAAGAGGGGCGTTCAATCCAACCCTGCCAGACCCCACCGGGAGAGAAAGGTTGCAGTTTGACTTGTCGAGTGCTGTGTCGTGCCGAGGGAGGGTGTCAAGGTGGGGACTCTTGATGTGACTTGGATTCAGTTTCACAGACACACGCACGCACGCGTACACACACAGGTCGACGTATCACTTCATCACTTTAACATTTCAATGTATCTACTCCACACATTCCTGACTCGTAAAGTGTGTCTCGTGCTCTCAAGGACTTGTGGCACTGTGCTTATTTATGCTGCTGCTCTGTACACCAATAAGGTGCCTGTACGGATGTAAACAACCTCTATTCCTGGTGTCATGAAGTGGTCTGCATAGGTTTGGCAAGTGTAACCACTTCACAGACACTTGTGACTAAATTTGCTGACCACGCTTTCCGCTAACGACAAATGAGTGCATGCTGTTTCCAGATGTATCTATGGTGGACCGGCCATCAATTAATTCAGTATGCCCACTTGCACTTTGCCTTCTGGAGATTTTTAAAGTAAAAAATCTGACAGTGCTCTCTCTCTCACTCTCTCTCTCTCTCTCACACACACACACACACGCACACACCTACACATTTTTTGGCTGCACACTGCCTGACTTTAATGTACATGATTAATAACTTATAAAAAAAATAGGAAAGCAACAGTGAAATAATAAAAATGTTTCTATTGAACGCTCTGATCCCTGTGATATGAAAACATCGATCCTTTTTCCCTGACTAAATTTTTTTAATGGTTTTTGAAATGCGTTTTCTTTGTGATGGTTTGTTAGCTAACAGACAACTGTGTTGGTTTACAGATGGGTTAAATGAACCAGGATATATTTGGGATAATGTGGCGGCTTAGCGAACTGAGCTACACATTTTTGGGTTTCCAGTCTAACAGACATTGGTTTGCTGTTATCGGAGTTCTACCGAGTGCACTTGTCGGAGGCAATAATCTAGCTTCCAGACAAATATGTGGGCTTTGACATTGGTTTGTTTAGTGGCAGATTACCCAGCACACAGACAGCTGGGTGTACGTGTGGCAGTTTATCGAATGTGAAGATTGGAGCTTATTAACAGTTTGCCAGGCATAAAAGTTCCTTCTGAAACATAACTCATACTGCTACAATTCTACATCCTCTGAGATGCTGGTTATTTTATGAGCTTCGCGTGATCCACTTGCCCGACATTGTCAGATACCCGACAACATGTCTCCTGTTAAAAAGTACAGTTCAATCAGTGTATTGTTTACTCCGTAGAGGAACAAGAAACTCTCAACTGTAAAAAAAAAACCTAATAGGTATAAGTGAGGTTTTGTGGCAATGTATAGGGCCTGAGGCCTTGGGCTTTATTCTCTCTGGAGGCTGATTGCTCTATGAGAGTAGTATTGTACTCTGGGGCTGTGCGGGGTTAATATATTGGGGTCTAGTTCAGAGCTGTTTGCTGACACAGTAGCACATTGGGAGTTTGTAAATATGTCATTGTTGAGAGAAAGAGCTAAGGGTGTTTTGCCAAAGGGTACTTCCTGCTGTTGTGACTGGTTTCCTGTCTCAGACAAAAACACTTAGTAGACTACGGTTGTGATACGCTGTTTGTTGTTTTGGAGAAAGAAGGGTACAATCTAACACAGTATGACTATATGTATATATTTGTGTGTGTGTGACTTAATTACTGTAGCATTTTGCTGAACTAAATGCGTGGGGATATTTTTAATGGGATGGATAACTGGTTGATAACCATCAAACATTATTGTGACGGTGTGCCACGCAAGTGTAATCCGAGAGCTCGTCGAGTTGTTGCCACATGTTTGTTCCCAGTTTGTCGTGGTAAAAAAAAAAAATGTGAGATCCTTGGGTGTCTCTAATGCTTTTTTCTCAGGAAAGAGACTTGGATAGAGTTACATTATGATGTTTGGCAAACTAATAAAATGATCATGTTTTTTAATTTGTGTGTGTGTGGTTTTTTTTTAAAGAAAAAGAGCTTTCTGGTCAAAACACTCGGAAATAAATTATCCTCTGTACACTGACAGTGCCAAATCAACTGAGCAGGTCTGGGTGCTAAGTCTAACGTGTATTTATTGTGATTTATTGACAGTAATTCTTTTTTATTTTTACATAGAGTGGTAAATCGTAAATCAACCGTTGGGTGTTGAAATAAACTACATAATATGGAGAAAAAAGTGTCACTGAAGTGGCAGCCATCGTTTACATTGTGGGTTTAGACGAGAGCTTTTTTTTTTTTTTTGGAAACAGCTGCCCACGCCTGTTCTCATGGGTGGGTAATTGTGCGTGTGCACGCGCAGAGATGGTGCAGTGCACTTTAGTAGAAACGTCGACAGACGCCTTTTACATCAGTCTACAGTTTTGTTTATGCGTGTTTGTGTGTGTGTGTTTTAAAGAGAGCGAACTATTTTGTGATGGGTCTGAGAGGTCGCGCGTAAATAAGAAAGCGGCAACATGTAATGCTTTAGACACATTGAATCACTTACAGCATATTACTTATTGAAATGACAAACTTGGGTTTTGTGTGGAAAGGGGAGAGAGAGAAAAAGAAGATGAACTCTGCACTTGTAAGTCTGTTGCTTGACGAACTGTACGACGTGCACTTGTGTGACGCCCCGCTGTTGATACTCACGACCTTGTGACTTCATACTTTAATGGCTGTTAAATTCTCGGTTTACGATCAGCTTTGACACAAGACTGCCCTGCGGTACAGACTTCAATACCCTGTAACGCTCAACATCTTTCCGACACATGTGCCTTCGCCCCTGCGGTTATATCTGGGATGTGACATGTCCCAATGCCGATCAATCCTTCCCGCTTCTTGTTTTCGTCATTGTGTTGTTGTTTTTTCTTTTTAAACCAAAACCAGCTGTCGCACACTACTTTGCGAAACGCACAACCTTTCGTTAACTTTTTTATACTTGGGCAGTAAATCTGTCATCTGTACTTGTCTATAAGTAACTTGAATCAGCGAAGCGGCGTATACTGGTCGGGCTTGACCATGTGACCCGGCAGGACGCCTTGTCGAAGACTTTCCTTGAAGGTACCTTGGAAGGGGACTAACCCCGCTGTGGCCAGAGGAAGAACTGGCTTACAAACGTGAATGAGTGAACTGTTCGTCAGGTGCAGGACCTGCTCACCATCGCCCAAAACAGGCGTGAGTGGGGGCCCTTGTCAGCAGCCGCCTCTATCCATGTGCTCGCCCAACGACAGGTACCAGTCAACGGCTATGTAACTGCACCTGCTTTTCACAACAAAAACAAACAAAAGCAAATTCGTGGAAGGGAAAACGACAAAAGCAGATGGGAGAGACAAGACGGAGTATATGACGTCAGCATCAGTTATGGCGTTTATAACTAGTCCCGCAGGTATAGTAAAATGATACAACCAAACAAGTCCTGCAGACAATTGTCTTAAAGGCCTAGCATGAACACAATTAAAAATACATATATACATCTGCCAAAAAAAGGTAAATAAATCGCCATGCGTAGAAAGAGGTCTGACGTCACATTTATCCACATGTACGCTTAACGTTGCAGTCCCAGCTCTGCCATTGGCTGAATCTTTGACGACGTAGTCGTAGCAATGTACAATCGTGACATCTGTGTGTTGACTTTTTTCCCGTTTATATTGATGTCTGGTAAGCCTGCATCTTGAGAAATGGGGAGTGGTATTCTTACTTCGATTTTTTTAGATTAAGCTTAGTTCTGCTCAATCATTGAAACAAAAAATGGCGTAGTAGACCTTTAAGTTGCCCTATAAGTGGGAAAGGGCAAAACGTTTTGTGAGACGTTTCTGCGAACGCACGACTGTCCTTGTGTGGTCCACTGTTGTGAGGCGCAGAACGACTGAGCACGAAAGTATTATATACACGTCCGTGGGCTGAGCAAAAGCTCGTGATACAAGCATGTGATTCGTCTCACGGTGAAACCTGAGCTGCCTGCCCCAGTAATCCCACGATAGCCTCAACCGACGTGTTCTTGTCATGCATTCATACGTGTGTGTGGTGAGTGTGTGTTGAACTGATACAAATGGCAGCATATCATCGTGTGATAAGTGACAGCCTGGATTTCTCGCTAGACCCGACAGCCGGTTTGGGATCACGAGGCGTGTAAATATTTTCAGCGGGGTAGCTACACGACATATTGTGCAGACGAGGACAGTTTATTTATTTTTTTTTTTTATTTTTATTATTTTTTTTTAATCTCTATAAATTTCTAAGAGCATATTCAAAGCTGCTGAAGGTTTTTCCTCAGTGTAAAGATTTATATATGTCTACTCATATGTCTTCAGCAATCCGAAACTAGGTCACACAAGTGCTTTTTTACTCATTTGTAGCCATATATTGACCATTTTAAACTTGACGCCTATGTAAATACTTGTATCACTTGTCAGAACTCGCATTAAACGAAACGACATTAACATATCTCAGTGGATTTATAAAGTATTAGCTTATTTTCCACCTTTAGGATGTTGACTGTCATTTATTAGTTAGCTAGCTTTTGCTCGAATTATTTCAAAATGGTTTCTGCAGTTCATCGTCGTTTGAACACAAACATTTCATATCCCGTGTTTTCTTGAAAAGAAGACCCAGAGATATTCATGTTTTTTCTCCTAAAGAGGCATTAGGGATTTTTTCAGGGAATGTGTTCATTTTTCATGTACAAAAATCTGCATTTATTCTAATACACTCGTGTCATTTTTTTCGGGAACATTGTCATGATTCATAACCTTATTTATTTATATATTATTATTACATTATTATTATAATATTATCATCCTGTGTTTCAACGGACCAACAAAATCCCTCGATCTGGCCGACGATCTTAACTTTGGGATAGGACTTATATCACGAGCATCCTGAAAAATCTTTTTAGGGGTTATTTTTGGGTTAGGTCTTATTTTCGGGGAAACATGGTATTTCTGAAATGGTGCCAAAAGGCGGGAGACCCTGATACAAGACTTCTCAGCGCAGCTTATGAGTTCTTGAACACAAATACACAGGCTGACAAATCAGAGGAGATGTGACAGGGAAAACTGTTAATCTAGTGGTTACATCAATGTCGTCCGAATCAGAAGACACGAACAGTAGCAGGTTCGATACCCGTAGAAGCAGCCTACTTGCCCCATCACGGCAGCAAAGGAGAAGCAATGGGTAAAATCTTCACAAAAAGGTTGGTTAAGGTTAAAAGAGACGGTTAAGTAAGTATACTCTCTCAGGAAATGTGTGTATTCTTTCAACAACAGCAGAACGGTTGACTTCCTGGGCGGGATAAAGTCATGCACAAAGGACTTGAGATAGGATAACATGAAACACACCTTTCTAACAGCATTCAACTCCCGTCGACGTTCAAAACACACTATGCACCTTAAAGTGAGGAAACTCCAGAAAGATAAACACAGTCTGATGCAAAAATAAGATAAACAGACACAACAAACTAACAAAAAAAATCTGTCCCTCAAACGGATGAATCAAAATTATAAACACCTTTGGTTTCAATGATGTTTTTCAGTTGAAATGTCAAATTAATTCAGTAGCACTTATACGCAAGCAATATTTAGACACCCTCTGTCACTTCCTTAATTTTATTTTCACTGCGCTATTGTGAGGACTTAGGTCTAAAAATCCTTCAGCCTACAATTGTCAGTAATATGTCATGGTGTGTACGAGGTCAGGGCTGGGTTGAAAACAACTTTACCCGCGCTGAAATTGCCTCTCATGCACTACCAACAATAAGCTAGATGTTAGACTGCATCCGAGTCGCGGAAACCATACACGTTTATCGGTAAATAACGCAAAGTGTGGCAGTGTGTGTGTGAACCTCTGCACTGTTCATCCTCTTCCCAGAAAATAATAATAATAAAGAATTTGGTATAGGACTCTTCCTCGAGCTAAATATGCTGTTAAGAAGTACAACAAAATAAATAAATAAAAATGAGTGTGGGATCATCTTGTGGAGTCAAAGACAGGTCATGGCCAGCGTTGTGGAGATAATATTCGTTTCGATTATACGGAGGTTAAAAGTTCTTAGGCAGGTGTGCGTGTACCTTGTTCTGCGTTGTAAAATGTCGTTAGCTCCCGATGAAGCAATACGACAAAAAATATTGTGACACACGCGCTGAAGATATTTTATCATCATAATTCGAGATAGTATTGTATGTGAGCGAAAGACTTAGACAGAGGGGTATGGGACAAGAGAGATTATACGGACTGGGAAGAAGAATGCGAGCGACGAGAGCGCTAAGAAAAAGGTAGAGGGTGCAGCAAGATTGGGCAGGGTGCCTCGACAGAATCTCTGGCAACACAATAATTTTAATCTCCCCTTCACTGGAAACTTCGTGCCCCTGGTGTGGTGTTAAACATAATTTGTCAGCCCTTTACGAGAGGTGACATCATGATCATATATTATATTTGGCTACACAGTTACTAGACGCTGACGCTGCCCATGGATACGCATGGCCCCAATGAATTGCAGCAGAAAGCGACCTACCGAGTTCCCTGCCAAGTCTCAAATAAAGAAGAGTGTGTGATGGGATGTGTTGTGCGATCATGCAACCCGGCCGGTTGATCGATACTAACCAAATTTTACAGAAATGCATACTTCCTTTGTAAAGGAAAACTACGAGACTATAGGTTTGGTTTATGTATTTTACTACAAAGCATCTGGTTTCTTTTAATGTTTATTTTATCCCACTGTAATGTGCAATTGACAACAAAAATAAACTACTTTACAGAGAATAAATTGATGAATTTAGTCATTTAGATGGTACTCTATGACAAAGACGCGGGGTTCACCCAGTGTGGATCTCACCGTCACTGGAAACGGTCAGCTTCGTCTTCTTAGTCTGCGAGCCCAGGATCGCTAGCAGTTTGTCAAAGACACCACCATGCATCCCTGCTGCTAGTCTAGCTCGTAGTCAAAGCTTCGTTCTCGTTGACACTCTCGTGTCCCGAGAATTCGCGATATCACTGACTTGGATCCAGTGTTGATCTCCCCGTACTCCAAGGCAAAAGGAAGTTTGATTTTTTTATATTTTTTAGTTTTATTAAAATGAATAACAGATGTCATTTCTGTTAGTTGGAATATGATAGAAAATAAAATCACTGTTATCGGATCTATCTTTTTTTTCTATGCGCGCGCACACACACAGAGCATGATTCTTGACGAAGTCGTTCCCATACTTTTTAAAGAACACGCATCCTTTGCAGTATAATCCGTCCGATTATATGGAATAAGGAAACGAGAGAGAGAGAAAAAGAAAGTCCATATTGTATGCATCTTTGAACACGTCTTCGTTTGTTTGTCCTATAAATATTGACCGAGGTTAGTTTTTTTTTTTTTTTTAAATGCTCGCCATGTAAAACTCTCTACTCAAACAGCAAGTTAAGAACTTTCTAGTTTAGCGTCGCCAGTTTTTTAGTTTTTAAAAAACTATTTTGTAATCACTCGTAACTGACGGCTACTTAAATTGCTGTCCTCCTTTAATTGGTTGTGGCCTCAGTCCGACCCTAACTGCCACCACCTGGGCCTCGGGAAATAATTACCAAACTTTACAATGCGTTCGAATCAAGTCGCCAGGATGGTTTAAACACAAAACATATCAATTGCAAAGAAACCTAAGCTGTTGCTGTAAGTGACAAAGCAAAGACCTTGAGCTGGGCACACAGTTTACATACCTCTGCACACAATGGTTTGCACACTCTTTCATTCACTCCCTGGGTTGACGTTACCTCTGCATGTTAAGTCTCTGATTTACTGCGTTTGCAAAGGCCCGGTAAAATAAATAAAACGATTTTTTTTAAATGGGGGAGTATTTTGCTCCCCAGCTCTCTCTACAAGGATGTAAATATCTTTATAGTAGTATATAAACTGTACATCTACATAGACTTTCCAGTTCCCCTGAAACTGTAATTAGAATGTACTGCCTACAAGGTAAATATCCTGCTCTAGTTTCGACGTGCTTAATCATTTGCCCTTCCTGGTACAGTCTGTGGTAAGTGAAGCTGCTCATGTAATACCATATAGTCCACCTAAATAAGCTTGAAATCTCACCTATTGTTGCTGTACTAAAGTTTGTCTTTCTGGGAATCCAGACTTATAGAGCTGCTTTCAATTAACATTTCTAGATTAACATATTTGGCAGAAATTCATCTTCTCAGTGTAGAAAGTGTCAATTTCTATATTTCTTTGTATCTAAATGCATTTTCTCTAAGCAGGTATATTCTTCATACATTCCTAGCATTCCAGTAAACCATTCCTATCACCTTTCTATCATTATTTGTCAGACCTTACCCTCTGTATGCAAAGGACACAAAATGTTTGCTGTGCAGCAGGTACTTCAGGACCTATAGTCTCTCCAGTCTCCATCTTTTGACATCAATAAATGGCTAAAGGCTTTAGCTATTTCAGGGGACAGAACCTCCAGTGCAGAAAATGTAATGCTAGTGCGACGATTTTTGTTTTCTCCCCTTATCCCTTCCCCGTCACCCAAGACAATCCATGACAGCGTATCATTCATCTAAGTGTTTCATAAAGGTTATTCTCAAACCTATTCTTTATTTAGTTTCAGTGAACAAAAATTCCAGTCAGAAATGACAGTTATATATCTAAACTACAAGGTGTAGAATTCATCATCTTTGATCTGTGAAAAGATGATGCACACTTCGTTTGCCATTTTCGACTATTATAATTAGTTGAACTGATATGGTATTCTTGCAAGAAATAGATATCTCTCTTCCATAATCTAATTTTCTTCAGAAGATTATGTAGAAGATTATGTAGTATTCTGACACTTCATAAAGCCCATGACTGAAAAAAGTAAGCAAGCTTAAATGCAAATGATGTACAACAGTACATCAAGGATAATGACAAGTTTAAGTTGTGGATATGAACTGCTTCCTTTTCTATGGTTTGTGAACTTATTATGTGTTTTTTTTCAAAGATACATTACACACTTATCATGAGCAGAAAAATGTGATTTGTACCTATATACCCAGTTCTGACTGGAGTGATGACGATAAGAGCATTAATTTCAAGTTTGTTTTTGATTTTTTTTTTTATCTTTCGGGGGGGAGGGGGGTTAAGGAGAGTTAAAATGCCATGAACTTGCCCATATGGGTGGGACTTGGTTCTATATAAATGAACTTCTATTATTATTATATTTATCCTTTATGTATTTATGTTATGTCGTTAAAGTAAAAAAAAAAAAAAACTACAAAAAAAGAAGAAAAGTGTTGACAACAAAATTATTTAATCCAAACACAAAATTTTTTTTCAAACCAGGATAGATGGCACTCGGCACAATATTTTCTTTTCTTTACATGCCATGGTTTTTCTTCTATGATCTAATTAATAACATAAGATGTGACTGACAGGACAATTTAACAAACTGTAGACATTGTGATGGGTCTGAATGTTTAAGAAAGCTAATTGAAAACTTGAAAAGACCAAAAATCTACTCAGTTGATTGGATGCTCAGCACAGTTTATATGAAATGGTCAGAGCTTTCTTTTCACTTATGTGCATTGTTTTGCATATGGCACATTACATAAACAGTTTTTTTAATCTGTTGCATTATTTCATAAATAGCTCATTTGAAGATCCATAACTCACAGGGTGGTTGCATGCTCAAAATGTTATGGAATGTAATAGGGCAAAACCAGTTAAAAGTGATCATGACAGCACTTTAATTGGGTTGACAGTCTGCAGACAGTAGTAGATGCATGTTGTCATAACAGTGTGATTGTAATCCCTTAAAGTCAACAGTATCCCCACATGCACCAACAAAAAACACTTAGAAAAAGACAACTTAAGTTTGTTTTAGCATAGCATCTTTTAAATAAATAGTTGTTTTAAAGAGAAGTCAACAGTAACAAATGAGCTATACCAATGAAGCTATATATGTGCATATGTATTTGTGTGTGTGCACACACACATGAATGTGTATGTGCACATATGCATGCATGCAAATCAGAAGATAAATTCATATAATACAGAAATCACATGATGCAAAACTCATTTCTAAAATGATAACTACCTGTGTACACAGTTGAAAACAAATTCTTGTTTTGTCATAGGAATGTGTATTAGATCTAAAGTGCTATTTTAAAACCCTCTTGAAAATGTTTGTTCTTTCACTTCACACTACATGCTGAAGTACATAAATATTTTCTTCTGCTATTCCTAATTTCATGCAGAATTTTTTCACCAGTGGCATTTTATAGACACCTTTCAACATATTTGAAACATTTAAAGACAAGACATACCTTAAAAAAATTAATACAATTATTATAACGATGCTTTCCTAACACTAAGGATAAATTGTGTTATGTACTTACTATGTCCAATGGCTAAATGCAGAGATACATATATCAAGATGTTTTTAAAAAAGTGTTTTCTGCACAATAAAAGTATTTCAATCACATTATAATGTTGATGGATCAGCCAGTTTCAAAAATGAATTTTTTCTAACCATTCATGCTACACTTTGACAAGAATCACCAAGAACATAAACAACAGGTTTATATGGTAATGTTTATGAACAACTAATCTTACTTATATAATAACTTAATCAAGTGTCAAGTGGGTAAAAGAATGAAAAAATTAAAAGAAACAAGCAGCAAATAAAGACATGACCAATCCAGTTCTTGGCCTGACAAGAGTGTGTATGTAAATGTATTTTGAGATCTAAAACTGGTAACAGGAACAGCTTTACAACTGCAACTGCATCAGCTACAGATAATGCAATCACAATCTAGCTTCACCTCCCACCCCATCTTTTAAAGATTTCACTGTAAAATTCCATCAATGTAATCAGTCCATCAAGTTCATTTCTTATATACTTTGCTTCCTTTGCAAAATATACAAACAGTGCTATTAAGTTATTACAATATCCAGATAAGAATGTTGCACAACCGGTATTTAAACATGCAGGAATCATTTCAAAAGAAAAACAAGTCTTAAAGAGAACCAAGTCCAGCGTTGTTTAACACAGCAAGATGCAAGGAATTCTACCAAAAAATTGAATAGCATGTTCTTCTCAAAATTATTCATCATTAAACATATTCCATGTTTAAATGGATTCCTTTAGGCTAAAGTTTAAGATAATAATTATAGATACATATTCCTCAGCCATGGTAAGAAGATATATATGCTGCATAAAGTTATCATCAAAGTTTCTTTAAAAAAAAAAAAAGGTATTAGCAAGCAGCTGACTACAAGAACTTTTAAGATCAATATTCATGATTTCTTTCCCAGGCATATTCTTTAACTTGCACGTTCATTTCCTAAAAACGAATTTTTGCTCTAGAGGATAAAGACAGCAGACAACACATTACTTAATGTGGCAATAGAGAAGCTACACTTAAAAGTAATATATATCTCTCTTATAGTATGAGTAAGCCAAATGCTGTCACATGATAATTACAAAGATAAAACAGTGATATCTTTTTATCAGCAAAGAAATACAAGATAAAGTGCAACTATAATTCTTCCTAACAGGATCCAATGACATGACACTCTTCTCCCTTACACAGCATACATAAAATATTTATCATTTGTTCCATCTTTTGCATTGTAGGTAAATATCAAAAAAACTCTGTAAGTGAAACTTTTTTCCTGGCTCATTCCAACATTTGTTTGGCAAGTTTTTTTTCCAAAAAGATAACAACTGTGTCTGTGCTAAATTTTAAGAGAATACATAAGTTTATAAACTGAAACACTAGTAGAAAGAAGGAGAAGACACACAAGACACGTACATTTTTCATTGACTATATTACGTAGTTAAAGAATCAATAAGATTATCCAGCTGTAATATCTTGTTACACCCTAATATGAGTCACAATGATGAGTGCAATTTCATTAAGAATATGTAACTACCACATATTTACATATTCTAACACAAAAAGAACAGCAAATTACATCTGGCTGGTCAATTATGATTGCTTCAGCAACAAAGAATCTGCAGTTTCAGCAACAGATAAGTTGTTGTTTCTTCTGACTTGTTGGTTCACAGTCCACACCCTTACAGTCGTTGTCATCTCTGTCCTTACAAAGTCGGATGAATCCGCAGGTCAGTTGTTTTCCTCACTAGTTCATGGCACAGAGACATTACACCTCGAGTAATGACGCCCCCTTGTACTGCATTGTTGTTTTCAAGCTGACGAATCCTTTGGAAGCCAAAGCATATCTCTGTTAGTCAAAATACAGTTCCCCCATCACATGCCGAAGAAAAGAATTGATGCTCTGAAGATCAAATCCTGATGGTTTGACCATGGTTCGAATGTGGTTGACCAGCTCCATATCTGATCATCCACGTCGTCTGCGCAGCTTACGCGTTTGCTCTTCGTCTTGCGTACACGCCAAGACATGCACATATTCCAAGGATTCCTATTGTCAGTCCCAAAAACAAAGCAATGCCATCTCCAGCGTCAAACGCTTCGACGCCTGGTAGGAAAAGGCTGAGTGCGAAAACGATCAAGCAAACGAAAGTGCTGTTCGCCATCTTAGAAAGTTGACTGCATGTGACCTAGCACATGATCTACCGGAAGTAAATGAATATATTCTTTCTATGAAGGGAGCTGTCATTGCATTTCGATACATGAAAACGACATATAAAAAGCAAAAGCAACTGCTATTTTTAAGTTAATATCTCCAAGCAAACAAATAATTACTTAAAAATTAGATAAAAATAAAAAGCTAATAGTTACTGTCTTCACTTAGAACTTCTACTTTCTCCTCAGTCGACCTCTTGCTCATTATCTTTTGATAAAGATTTATTAATTTATCAATATATATCTATCAGTTTGTTTTATTGATTAAGTTTTACGACGATTTGTAAGCAAATATTAATTCCGGAAAAAAGACGTAGTTTTTGCTTGATCACGTGACTTTGTCACCTGGTTCATCATGGCGGCATCCACGGTTGACGCTGTGAAAGACGAACAAATTCAAGGTGTGGATAGTCCGAAACTAGCGAGGAAAACAATCAATGAGATCTCTGATGTAGAAAAAAATGGAGTTCCATTAAATACATCATGGACCTTTTGGCTTGACAAGTAAGAAGTCTTGTGATTCTGTCTGAAAACTCGCTGAATTGAAGGTCGTCTGCTTTTGTTTACATGCACTAGGATTTTTCGTAAACACATTGGCCTTAGTACTGATAAGTTATTTAGGAGACACACTATAAGATGCTTAAACGATCAAGGATTGGAGTTCTTTTCTTACGCTCGCAATTCTGTAATTTTTAGGCCTGTGAGAGAGAGAGAGTGCGGGGAAGGGGGGAAATCAGGATCTATAGTAAGACTGATATAGAGGATATGATGCCCCATCTCTTCTCTCTCTCTCACACACCCACAGTGTGTCCAATTAACCAGTGTTATTGATAGTTTGGGAGCCAATTGTTTATAGAATTACCCTATTTTGTATTATTTCTTTCTTGTATTTAGAGCTGTACGAGGAACTTCAGCAGCAGAGTATGAGGCCACACTGAAAAAATTTACACAGTGTTATTGATAGTTTGGGAGCCAATTGTTTATAGAATTACCCTATTTTGTATTATTTCTTTCTTGTATTTAGAGCTGTACGAGGAACTTCAGCAGCAGAGTATGAGGCCACACTGAAAAAAATTTACACAGTCAATACTGTACAGGTACATTAAATAGTCCTTTCTTACTTGTTTTATAGGAGAAAAAACAATTATTTTTGTTTCTTTCTCATCTTACCTCATCTCTCTCCTTTCTTCTTTGTATGCTTTTTCTCTCTCCCCCTTCCTTCTTTGTATGTTTCTCTCTCTTTCCCTCTTTACATGTCTGTGTGGGTGTCAACCCAGTGTCTTCAGCTCCAAGTCTAACATTCTGCGCCACATGAGAGCTGGATGTTCTTTTTTTTTCTTTGGGAGTTCCAATCTACGCAAGTATGTGGGATGCTGATTATCTCTCTGCACAGAATGTGCCGAGTTTACTTTCATTTTCTTTTCTGAATAATCTTGAAAATGAGTTCTTGTCTGGTTTGGTCCCAGAGCTAATTGGTTGGAAATTTCATCCTGGTAACTTGTTGATATGGTCTGATGAAGATAGATTTGCAGTCTCTCATCCAGGCTTATAATGCATCAACAGGTCTCAGATCCTTACTGAAGTATGGACAACATTTGTGTTGAAGAGCCTCAGCTTGGTATTCTATTGAGACTCATGCTCATTCAAATTGGTTTCTAAGCAGTGAATGCCTGGTATGCTGTGATGATTATACATTTGACGTCTTTGTTCCTCTGGTGTTGCTGATAATGTTGCCTAAATAAATTAAATGGTTGACATACTCTATGTATGTCTGGTGATTGATGGTAGTTGGAGTATACTGGACTTTCCTGATTCTCACTGCATTGACTTGCTTGGGTGAAAAAATAGCATCAAAAGGGTTTAAAGTAAACTAGAGAACAGGTTTATCTGGAAAATGTTGTGATGTTATTTATACTTTGTAATTGCATCATATAATTTAGTCTCTGTTAAGGTTCTTGAATGTTACATTCTTGGACTGTACTATTTTTCTCATGTTATTACCAACTTGAGTGTTACCTTAAAGCACTTTTCCAGGGATTCTGGAGTGTGTACAACAATATTCCAGACCCTAGCTTGCTGAGTCCTCGCTACAGCTATCACTTGATGCGCAGTGAGAGACGTCCAATATGGTAAGATTTATTCTTTCTGCATATCAGTGTTTTAGATGTCATTTTGTTTTGTTTTGTTTTTTTGTTTTGTTTTTCTGTTTTTGTATTTGCCTGTTTTTTTATGCATCTGTTGAGATTTATTACTACATTGTATTTTCACAAGTGATATTCAAAGCTTATCTCTACTTACCCATTCTGTAATAAGGATGATAACAGGTGACATTTTTAGTTTATTTTCTCTACTCAAAGGCAGTTTTATGTGCTTTAACAGACTAAATCATTCAGACCTGCAATCTAGCACACGCAAAGACACATAAGAAGAGAGAGAGATGTTGTGAAGACAATAATAAGGAGAAAATGCATTTCCCTATTTTACCTCGGGCATTATGTCCTTTATGAAAACAAAACTATAAATACACAAATATCCAAATATAAACTAAAAATGAACATAGCATGAATACAAGCCAAAATGCATCAACAAATGTAGACATAACAGCAAAACATCAAAGTAAAGGAGGAAGATGAGGCAGTCAAGTTTATTTTGAACACTTGGGGTATAAGCCTCTCATTATTACTACGCTTGGAAAGAGCTCTTTCCATATGACTGCTTTAATCAGAGATCATATTTGGTGATTGCTGATTTAATTCCTGTCTTTTCTACTTACTTTGTGCTGAAATAATTATTGTGATACAAGATGTTGAAAACAAATCTAACCCTGTTTTAAAATTCTTTTGTTTGTACAATTTTTGTACCATTGATCTTCAGCTCAGTTTTGTATGTCGTTCCAGGGAGGATGAGGAAAACTCACAGGGGGGAAACTGGCGACTAAAGTGTAGCAAAGCTGATACGGTAAGTAATCTGAATTTTTTTATTATTATTATTATTCTGATTGGTATCTCTCTAGCACAATCATCAGAGGCTATTCTAAACCATTTAAAAACTGTCATACTGATTTCTCTTACCTGACAGTCAGTGGTGTGGAAGGAGTTGCTTCTGGCAGCTATTGGGGAACAGCTGTCAGACTGCATGGCTGAAGGTAAGTTTCAGTATCATCCTAATGGCAAACCGTCGCGGGGCTTGAGATTGGGTTATCTCCCATTAAGCGTTTGCAGTTTAGACCGGGTTCTTGGGAACAGTCATAGGAAGATCGTGCCTGCAGCCCATTCTTGTTTTACATAAAAACATATTCTCCAGACTTAAGAATTTTTTTCTTCTTATTTTTTTTAGGGTTTTCAAACACATATATTTTATTTAATCACTTGATTTTCAAAATGTAATAATTAATTCAGCAGGAAACAATTATACTGTGGCTTTTGGAATAATATAAGATAATATATACTTATAAGATGTATAGACTGAATTAAGCGGAAGTGTGGATATGGTACACTTTATATTAAAATAAATAACCCCACCACTTGTGCACTTTAGGTTGAACCAGAATGAAACATAGTGGATTCAACAGCACTACAACTTTAATACTATTAAACCATTTCCAGTGATCAGTAGACCTTTCAAGAAATGTCAGGGGATTAATGAGGAAAATTCAAGAATGGCATTGTGGGGGTGATGGTGGTAGTGCTAATGAGTGACAGATTGAAAGGGGGATATGAGAGAATATTTAGCATTTTTCTGTATAACTGCATCTTCAGGCTACTGAGACCAAGATCTGATTATAAAAAGTATGTCTTCCAACAGGGGATCAGGTCAGTGGCATCAGCATCAGTCTCAGAGATCGTGAAGACATTGTGCAAATTTGGAATGTGCGAGCTGACTTGGAGAAAGAGTCCACTATTCTAGAAAAAATCCAGTCTTTAGTACCAACAGTAAAATTCTCAACTGCCTTTTATAAACGTGAGTGATGTTGCATTGAGACTACTCATGACAAACTTTAAAGTGGAGAAGAATATTTCATTTTAGTGTGTATTTTTTAAAATGAATGGAATGCACCTTTAAACGACATTTCTGTTCTTCCAGATCAATCAAAAATCATTGAATTTGCTTGATTCTCAGATGAGTGAAAATATAGATTGCACTGCTTACAGTTTTACATGCATTCCAATGTCATGATATTTACCTTGATAAGACATCTTAGTTTTTCAAAGAAAAATTCTATGATGTATGGGATGACAGGTCTGAAATTTTGTTTTCAAGTTATTTTTATCTTTTCTTCTTCAGCATTTGTCATGCATGATGCCTTTGAAGGCACCAAAAGACGAGGAAGCAGACACTGACAACCAGAAACCATAAAAATACACCAAGACATCAAAGATAGTGGAGCAGGATTTCTAGATCTCTGTTTCCACTCAAATATTTTCTCTGGATGTGCTACTATTGTGTCTGGTCATTTTGCCACAACATAGTCTGAGTTTCTACTTGGTGTTAAATACCAATAAACCAAGCAAGTAAGAAAGCACCAATGGCATTGACTTGAGAGTCATTGCTAAGAAAACCTCAGGATATATTTCACTTCCAGTAGCTTCTCAGAGTATATCTCTTTGAATGTGACTTTGTTGCACAGCTTGACACAGAGACTATGCAGAGGTATGAAATGCATCATGTGACAACAGCAGTGTCAAATTTGTGGAAACATTTTTTCAGCATTTGTATTTCCTTGCAAGACTGGAAAATAACAACAATCAGGAGTATTTTTCTTAGTCTGAAATGAAGTTTATCACAACCAAAAGACACCTAATTATGCAGTATGTTCTTTAAGAACTGTGGATCACTGAGATGTTAAATTGCAGGGGATCTTAGCTATTGTTATGAATGGGCTTTAGGCATCTTGCTATCAACAAAATGGGTATTCTGATATCTAGGATATTGTGTTTGAACAAAATTAATCTGATGAATCTATCAATTATTGGGAGTAGACATGGCTGTTCCTGAATCTGGACATTCTCAGAGCTGACAGTTCTTTCCCCAGAACTGATTACTGATTGTTGGGGTCATTGAAGGAGCTGAACAGTTTAGCGAGCAGAAGAATTTGAGCCTTTTATTTTTAAGAGTATAGGCAACAAAACATTTTTGCACTTTTTGTAAATTATTTCACTAGCATGTGTGCCTTATGTAAAGTATAATGAAGGCCAATGTAAAGGTGATATTGAAATATATTTTGTGTTTGTAAAGACTTTTATCAGCAATGTTTATATAGAGATTTTCTAAATGCTTATCTGAGATTTTAAACAATATACCTTATTAGAAAAGTGGGAGTCTTTAGCTTTTCTCAGATACACAAAAAAATAGCTAAGAAAATGTTATTTAGGTATTTTCTTTTAATGGTAGCAGATTCTAGAGAGTCACTTGTGTTTGAATATTTTCTACACATGCATTACTAAGCAGAATTTACAACTATCCTCATGTTTAGATAGAAACACACTCAAATAATAACAAAATATAAACCAATGATGATAGTAGTTACAATAAATGTAAAATTGATTTATTTGCTTGGTTTTAGAAGTGAAGGCTGTCTTGAAATCTCTTCAAGATCATGTATTTAGCCTATGACTTTTTTTTTCATACTATTGAATTGAGGTAACTTTGTTTATATTTGTTCATATTTACCCTTCAGACTTCTGATTTATCAAATGATTGTTTGCATTATCTTTAATACTGCTCATGGAAACTGCACCCATCATAGTGGCCAGTTTTTTCTCCAGTTGGTAATATAGATTTGCCCACTATTGTCAGCCATCTGAAAAATCTGTATGAAGGATGACACTTTCCTCTTGAGTTCTAGTCCAGATATTGTACAGCATCATATCAGCTTCAGCTGTTCTCATCTGAGCAGTGACATAGGAAGATGCTTGGCTTTTGGGGGGCAAACTCAATGCAGACAGTGAACAACGTTCACATTCTTGTCCCCTGAGTATATATTTTGTTTTTTAGGGAGAGGCTGGAACCCCTTGGCCCCCTTTACTGAGCTTCAGTTCTTGTCTACAAAGACTTTAAGAGCCAAACATTCTCAGACAGACCTGTGAGTTGTTCTGTGAGTTGTTCAAAATCACCAGGATATTATTGCTTAAATTTCACAAAGGGAAACCAGAGGGTGTAATCATGATGCAGAGGTGGTTACCTCAGGTATGACTATGAACCAGAAGTGTCGCAGGGCCTTGTATTGAAAACAGGCACAGACTGAGAAGGTTGATAGATAGCATAAACACTCCAATCTTTTTGTATAGTGCACAGTCCATAGCTATAGAACCTGCTAGTGCTGTAGCTAATGAAAGACACCAAGCTTAGGGCAATATTTGAAGATCTAATAAAAGCTATCCACTTTATGGCAGCATCTAGACTTTGGACATGACAGCCATCAAAAAAAGGAGAAAAATAAGGTAAAAATAACTCTGGATCAATTTTGGTTCATAAATGCATCCCCTGAGGATTAATTTTCATGTTCTACTTTTTTATAATTTACTGTTTATGTGATACTATATGAACTGTTGTAACTAGTTTTTGTAGCAGATGATAGGTTAACCAAAAACAATCACCTCCCCAGTATCGCAGTTGTTTTAACATTTCTTCCTTCAAAGTATCCTGCAAGTTTGGCTGACAAACAGCATATTTTCACAATTTTTTGGAAAGCAGATTTTATAGATTTTTTAGAAAAGAATAACGATTTGACAAATGCAAGAAATATTTTAATGATCAGTTGTTCATACTTTTATCATTACTAAAACACAAAAGACAGGATATGCAGATGAAAAGTTGTAAACATTTTAATTTTATTTCTTTTCTGTATCTATTTTCTAATGTAAATTCCATTTTAAGAATAACTGAGCTTATTTATTAACAGTCCAGAATTGCATTCTTTGTTCTCCTATATTTACATTGGTATTTGAGTCAAGCTGTGCTTGTTGAAACAAAGTTTAAAAAGAGTATTTTAGATTAATAATACTAATTTATTTGTATAGCATGGTTCAGTGTATGGTCAAGATGTTTTGTATTGCATAAAAAGCCACTCATACAGCAGTTACCAACAGTGATTGATTTCTTGGCACTAATCGGTGTGCCAGCTAAGGGGTAGTTAAATGTCTTTCAATGTCTTCATGCTTTTCATGGATAAAGCAGTTGTTACTTGAAATATATGTTTTTAATCTGAAAAAATTGTTAGTCTTTCTTTATTACTTTTTTTAAAGCTTTTATTCTTAAGGCCTAATTCATTTGTTCAGTCCTTCCTGATGCAAACAATACACTGATGATTAAAGTTTAGTAGTCGTCTGTCCCAGTTTTTTATTATAAACATAAGCTTACATAGTGAATAGAATTTACAAATACAAACACATATACTTGCATCTATGTACACACCTGCACACAAACACACACACACTCTCTTAGTTACGGGTGTCAATTTTGAAAGTATTTGTTATCAAACATGCAGTATAATCACTGTAAATAGTAAAGGACAGTGTAGTTTTGTGTGTGTATGTGTGTGTTTGCTTGCACGCATGCCGATGTGATACAAGGAAGAAAAGAAAGAAATGTTCAATCATAAATATCGTTTATTACAGTGAAATTTATTGCTGACTTTGTAATAACAGCTTTGTGCCAAATAAAAGTCACAACAATGAAATCATAAGATTTTTTTCTTTTCTTGTATAAGTTTATAAGATAAGAAAAAAATGACTTACAATTGATATGCCTAATTCCAAGTCAACTGCCATTTAGCTAGCAATTGTGCACGAGGTAAGATTTTACTTTAGTGAGATCAGAACTGGTTGTATGTCAAGATATCTTTTGACTTATTGCTCATGAATCGATTCTCTCTCCAAACTTCAAAAAGCTCTTAATAACTGATTGTTTGTATATATATATATGAGAGAGAGAAACAGAGATGTTGTGGCCCTTTTTTTTTTCCTACCTTCTCTCCTCAAGTTGTTTGTGCTACTGCCTTTATAGACTTCTGTATATTTTTGCTGCATTTAAATCTCAAGTGCTTGTGAAATGAATGATTCAGCTTACTGTAGATGGTAAGCACACTGATGAATTATTTGGCTT
This sequence comes from Pomacea canaliculata, assembly GCF_003073045.1. Taxonomy (NCBI): domain Eukaryota; kingdom Metazoa; phylum Mollusca; class Gastropoda; order Architaenioglossa; family Ampullariidae; genus Pomacea; species Pomacea canaliculata. The sequence continues at coordinate 23,830,180 of NC_037598.1, forward strand.
ATTGATCACATTTTTTTATTTTTTCCATTCATTTAGGTTAAATCTGTGTTTTGTGCAAATTTCCAGTATCTTTCTTTAACAAATCACCTATATTCTAAGACTGCTACATACCATGTTTGTCCTTAAATTCTGCTTTTGTCACACTAGTCATGTTTTTAAAAGTTGTAAGCAACGCAGAGCTCTAAGAAAATGCAACCAGATTGTTATGTTCCGCTGAGGTTGTTTTTGTGTTTTATCTGTGCTGCATATAGTGCCCTTCCTTACGTCCATAAGTGGATAGATTTAAATCCTGAGGGCTTTGATACACAGAATACATTTTTTTTAGGGGTTTCATGTGATAAAGGAAGGCATTTTAGGAAAGGTAAGTTATTTATTACAATTTTATTGTCTAGTATGGTTATTAAGTGTTTTGCATTTCATCTTCTGTTCAGTCTGATGTATAGCTTTTGAAGCCTTTTTATGGGTATTGAAATTTCTAAATAATTTCAATGACCAGAATAAGTAGTACTCTTTCAAGAGGAGAAAAAGGTTTAAAAAAAGTATAAGATTTGAAAGTGCATGATCAACTCCACAGCTAAATTGTTTTTATGGTGCCTCTTTTTTTCCCACACAAACATTACTTTGGATAAATAATTATTTGCTGTGATGTATACCATGGTTTTTGCTTTTGAAATTAGTTTTTTAATATGTTTATCATGCTTTAAATGTTTATTGTTTTGAGGATTTTTTTATAAAAACAACCAGAAAAAGTGGGGTTTGTGCACTAATGTGATCACCAGTAACATCAGAAGTTGAAGCCAGTCTGAGTGTGCTTCTCTAAGAATAAATTAATATAACTTACAATGCATTTTGGTAACAAATTACAGATTTGTGTTCTGTTAAATGGACAGAAACTGTGGACAATTTCATATCTGACTTGGGTGAGCCTGTAATTGTTGTAGTGATCTGAAATTTAAAACAAAATTTAGTACACAGATGCTTGAACCTCTATAAACTAATAAAAACATATCTGCTTTGTTTCCTTAATAGTATTATTTTGTACAAAACAAAAAAATGAACTGCATACTGTAAAAAAAAAAATTATTTTAGACTTTTGTAATTAATGAAATATTAGGGAGGTACTAATGTTTCATGTTATGCCTTTATTTATAAGAAACAAGTTCATAGTCCCACCTACTTTTTTTTAAAATATAATCTGTCTGAAAGGCATGAATAAATGTGGATGTTACTTTAAGATATGCATAATTCCAGATTATCAGCCTATATTAGCAGTCATTTATCATGCATAGTCACATATTAGCAGTGACAAGACCATCCCGCATTATGCCTATTGTTGTACAATTTATTTGCTGATGGTTGGGCAGCCTGTACTGTCGTAGATTATTCATAAGAGCAATTAGTTGTGAATTTTATTCATCTTGGCAATTTAAAGTTTATTTATTTATTGTTTTTAGTAGTTTTTATTATTGAAGATTATTTGTCTATTAGCATTGATAACTACTTTAGATGGCTTGGACTTTAGATATTCAACTAGTCACAGACAACATTTATAAGAAAATATTGTGGGCTTGTGAGCTATGACATCACTCTTGCTTGTAGAATATGAATGTATCAAATAATTAAGATAAAAATATCACTTTGTTCTAAAATTCCTTCTTTGGGATACTTACCAGACTCACTGAACTATACAGAGATTACCCTACTTGCCAATTTAATTCCACTGCCTGCTTCCCATTGATAAAATTGCTACCACTCCACCCAACCAGTCTTCACCCTGAAGAAGGCATTGCAGAGAGGTGGGAAGACTCAAGTAGTCAGGTTATCTTTAGTATCTTGAGAAAAGGAATTTTACCATGATATTTGTTTGTCAAACTAACAAGATGACCCAAACTATATGGAAAATAGTGAAGAGGCCACAGGAATAGCTACCTTAAGATTCCAAAAATCCTTAGCTAATAGACCTAAATAGAAGAGAAGATGTTCTTGAGTTACCATCAGTTCTGTAGACAGCAAGGTCTCCTCTACATACCCCTTCCCCACCACAAACACACCTGCCAAGATACCTGGGTGGCTGCAGAGCTGGATGACGGGGTCAGGTGCTGGGCCATTATCAAATGCCAACTGTGTTGACAGTAAGTAGTAAGCTAGGTCCCAGCAATGCAAAGGCCAGATACGCCCTTGATGGCTTTGACATCCCATAGGACTTCCAAACTTAAATATTAAATTGTTTGTTTCTACAATTTTTCATATTTTCCTAGACAGATACCATCATGGTTTCCTTGCTAAATTCATGTACGAGTCTGCATACATGCATACATGCGCCTCTGTTTATAACTATAGTGAGAACTTTTTGTTTACATTTCTTTCAAATATTTGTACTGTTAATTTGTTACCAACAATCCCATATCTTGCTACACAAGGGACCTTAAGTGATCCCTATGTGGGGTCCTTGATTTTTCCCCAAATTGCATGTTGGGGTGTTGGTGAGATAAACAGTTGAAACTGCACCTTCATATACTTGCGCTTATGTGCTTTCAATGATGAAGACTAGTTTGCTGTATATATTATTCATCTCATTTTTTGAGAATTTTAAAATATCCCTATTTTCTTTTCTTTCAAAGTGCAATTTTAAAAACTGACATTAAAATTTTGGTGGATGTAGAGTGCTCTCATTAATAAATATATCTGGATGCATTTAGTGTATCGTTGTTTTCAAACTTGCAAAATCTAGTTGTTCTCAGACCAAAATGCGTGTTGATCCTCTAAGACTGCCTAAATCAGCAGCTTGTTGAATTGAGGCTCATTTTAAAGGAGTTGCTATGTATTACATAGACTGTCCCTCAAAGCAGCTTTTCTGACAATCCAGCTGTTCATGAGAACAACTCTTGTCACATGTAGTTATATCAGTCACCTTATGTGGTTTTAGTGCCATTGATGCTGCAAAAAGATATAGCAAGTTTCAACCCATTCACCAACTGTCAAAGGCTACAAAAGTTGCATGTTTGATAACAAATACGTCAATATTTCAAGCTGCATGATTTCCAACCTGTACTAATATTATATTAAAGGTAAGAATTGGTCTGTAAATAACTTCCAGCTGTGGCACTGTAAAGTAAGTATGTGTATTTATTGTTGTCCTTACCTTGATTGTAAATAATCTTCTGGGTGAGTTGCATTTACATTGACCCAGTCATTAAAATGCCCATAATTTAAAAGACCAAATTTAAAGGTTCATAGACGCGTGAACAGGGAAACTTCTCACTCCCTTATCTTCCTAGACTGTTCAGTCAGCCTGTACTGAAAACTGAGTCATCCTGATGAAAATTGATCCATTGATTTGTGATATAATGAACAGTAGAAGCTTCTGTTATGAATATACCATCGCAATTTATATTTTAAATTTCTTATGTTGATGCAATATTTTTTGTTTATGTGCATATATTATAGTATAAGTAAAACTTAACATTTACAAGAAAAGTTAGTACTTTCTGGACCTTTTGACATGTATCTGCACACCTTCATCCAGGGCCACCGAGAGCCAGCACAGGCCCCGGGGCAGACAGCCTCTCAGGGTCCCTTGTAATTGTAAATTATTTTCCCAGTATATCATAATAGGCTTACCATTCAATTGTCAATATCTACATTTGATTCAGTAATGTAATATGGATTGAAAATACTAGGACAAGTGCACTAGGATCCATATCACTACTTGAGCATACTTACATGTGAGTGGTTATTAAATTAGGAAAAATGATGGTAAAGGATCAGACTTGTAGTATACCATAGAAAAAAAAAATCCCCAGACTGAGGAATGTTCCTCAAATTTTTCTTAAAAGTAAAAGAAAAGAAGGAGGAAAAAATCCACTGACCACGGCCAGGTTCCCTTCACAGCCCCATGCCCGGTGCACACCACCTTTAGATGAGATGTTTTGCTGTAATGACATATGGCATAAAATACCTTTTGACAAAGGAAAAGTTGGTTTCATGTCAGGTTTTTGCCTTCTCATTAAGTGTTTGAATTCTTTGTCACTTAAATTAAACTTTTGGAAAGAATTACTGCTTAGTTTATATATTACACAGATTTATTTTTCAATGTTTTCCTCGAAGAATTCTGATGTACAGTGGATTTAAGTAAACTGCCAAAAAGAAGCAGATGTATGGTGGATGGATTCATTTAAAAGAACTTTTTGCTACTATTTATATACAACTTCAGCCATTTGTTTTACTAACTTGTTAGAAAAGAAAATTTGCCTTGTGCATGAAGTCACTGGAGTCAGTTATCCTCATTTTTACATTTTTTTTTTTTTTTTTTTTTTTTTTTTTTTTTTATCATTTGTGAACTTATAAAACAACTTTTATTCTCCAGGTTACAATTACGAGACAAAAACAAAGACTAGTACTTCACCTGTTGGCTGAAAATGATTTGGATCAGTATTTTGCATCCTGCACAAAAAGTGCACATAAATTAGTGGCTAGTAGATCAAACAGAGTTACAGTAATTGCAAAAGAATCAAGACACACACAATTGTCCAAACAAATTTTCTGACCAAACCTCATTTATAGCCAATATGGTATTTTAGCTGTATTGATCCATCTAGGAAATTTTAGTTAAGACATTTATCTGACTTACTTTTTCATGGCCTAGTTATTGGTTCTGTATAGACTACAGCTATGTGCTGCAGCAGTATTAGTACATTTAGATGTGTACGTGCAACAATCTTGGCATGTAGAAATTAGATCTAATTTGTACTTTACACCTGCTCACCTTACATTTTTACACTGCAAATTTTTAACATTTAATGTTCAACTAAAACAAAAATGATGGTATTACTGTCACGCAATAATTTATTTCCAGTTCTAATTTGATTTCATCAAGTTAAATTTTGTCCTTAGGTTTGTACTCCTAGCATTTTGGCTCAATCATGTATGAAATCAGTGTGGTTATCTCAAATGATAATATGTGATGTAACGAAAGCGATTGCAAAGGTTGCATGATTCTGTGAAATATTTGTACTATGTGTTACACATAATTTGTTTTCTGTACAGTTCCCAACAAACTGCATGTGCTGATTTTGGTAGGTACAGTGCCATGCCTGGTGTATGTTTACTGCCAGAATCATTGGAATAAAGTGGAAGGCTGTTTATAGGGTAATGTTCTAATATTTGGCTGAGTATGATGTAAAGATCTTCATAGACTGGAATTTTTATTAAATATGGTGTATGGGCAATTCTCTGTTTCCTAAATGTTATATTCATTTACTAGTTTTGTTTAGCAGAAGTGCAACCTGCTATTAGATATTTTAATTTTCTTGCATTCACACACTTCCATAAAGGAAGAGGAAGATGACTTGAAATATTGTTACCACATACCACTCATATTGCACCCTTCTCCCCTGAGTAAACTTGAGAGGAGTGTGTGTGAGGTGAGGGTTTGTTGTTTGCTTGTGTTTAATGTCATGCCAGCAAATAATTATTTAGGCTATATCATGGCGACATAAAGTAATCTTATCTTAAAAAGTTTAGGGACAAAAACCCCTGAGTGCCATATAATATCTTAAACAAGAGCTGCTTGGGGAAACCATACAATCAACTATTAATATAAACACAAATGCAGTGGAAGCTCATATCCACACTAATTCTATTCTCCCTTCACTCTTTTTCTTCACGTCTTTTCTTCCTACCTCCACATCTACTTCTGTTTCTCCTTCTATACTGAATGAATGTATTCTTAAGAATGATTTTTTAATGACAGGTCGATCTGTGATACAGTAAATGTCATGTGCATGTTAAATATTGCACTTAATTACTGAATGAAAAAAAATGCCAATGGCACCTTCGGACGTCCAGTTTAACCTACTGCCATTACCACAATAGTTTCTGTAGCCTCTGCAACAGGTGATCACTATATATTTAGGGATCCAGCTCCGAAATTTACGAACCCTATAACCATCTCTGTTTTTGGGAACCCAGTCCAAGTGTTTTCTAATGGTCATGCCATCAGTTAGAATCGCAGTACATAGGATTTAAATGGTAAGTTCCTTGTGGGACTTTTCTTCTAACACTTTTACAACTTGCTTTGCTACTCCAGGATTTGAAAAAAATATTACTGATCAAGCCATTTGAAAATTTTAAGATAATTATATATACAGTGAAAAGGGAACATTTAATAGCTTGTTTTCATTTATTTTGATGTTGCTGAAGTAAAAATTAACTATTTTAATGCAGAACTTTTTAAAAGTAATTTTCGAAGAGATGAAAAAAATTTTTAAAAAAAACATTTACAAATTTTAATTTTGGCTTATATGTGCATTTAAATTCTTTAGATCGTTCTATACCTATATTAACAGGAAGTGTTTTTTTTTTTTCTTGTTTCGATCACTACATCATTAGCTTTTGCAACGTGTCTTTTGTGTGTGCACATATGTAAAGTGTCTTCATTTTTTTAAAAATCTTCCCTTGTGACAAATAAAGGACACCTTTGATCGTATGGTAATGTCAGTTTTTCCCTCAGAAAACGGTGTGTTAATGGTCCTTAAAAGTTCAATATTGTTGCAAACTGGTTTTGCACATCATATATATATATTGATGGCCGGCACTCTTAAAAACACTCTACTGGTACGTAAAATATGTTGGCATGAATAAGTATTGCATAAAAGAAAGTGCTAGCAAGTGGGCAATTCTCTTTCTCAAGTGAAGGTCCCCATATTTGTACCAATGTATCATATGTATGCATGCTTCTCAAGAAAAATCGAGGGGGGGGGGGTGTAAAGGTAAAGGGTAAAGGTCGTCCAATGATGGAGGTGCCCATCTCCTCTCCCTAGCTGCCATACCTTCCCCACCCCTCCATTCCCACCACCTGTAGTCACGGAGGAAAGTTTACTGCGCTACACGGGTATCGAACCGAGATACCACTTTTCGGATGCCAGTGATGTCACCACTCGGCTATCACTTCCATAGTTGAGTGGTGACACCCAATGAAACCACGGACTGGGGAGACACATTCATGACGAAACAGCCTAGGCTATTTTTAACACTGTTTTAGCAGACGGCTAACCCGAGAATGTCCCATTATATCAAGAAGGGGTGAGAAGGCTTAGGCTGGGTTTTGGTTTTTTATTATTAAAAACGTGACCAGTTGACGATAAAAAATTTAATGAAATAAAATTGTTTCAATATACTACATATTTATTAATGGTAATGAAATATTCGAAAAAATTTCTTCTTTAAGCAGCATACAAATATTTTTCTACCTCAGTGACATTGAGGTCTTTCCCATGACAACATTGCACCACGAGACAGCAATGCAGGCTGCAGTTTAAAAACCGATGGAGTGATAGAATATGAGATCAGGAAAGACTCGCGCGAGTTGCTGTATTATTAACATAAGGTGATTATATTAACGGTTTTACTGTGTTTTTTCATGTCTTTCATTTACTAGAATTTCTTGGATTATTTCTTCGTTTCTTGGTCAGGGTTGATCTGTAATGGTTGTTCGATCAATATATAGAGTGAACGATATCTGTATTCAATCCTAGTGATAAAAGGTCCGCCCATAGTTTTTTTTTTAATACATATATTGATACAGATAGATGTCATCAGCCCACATAATTCGATCAGTCGTAATAAATACAACTTATCTTCGCTCACTGATCGAATTGATGCAATAGCATTCATTAGTCGAATATCCTTGTCAAAATAGATCTTTGCATATCAAATTTTCTTTCTTTAACGCATTTGTGTTATAGTTATAGTAGTGTTCACTTTCAGTTTCATTTACTTTGATAGAGAGCTATAGATGTAAACACAAAAAACATAGCATTAAAGCAATTACTTTTTCTATTATACGTACCTCGTAAATAAAGATTTACATGTAATTGACGTAAATAATGTATGTCATATTGTTCGCTGTTGTTGTGTGCATCATCATGACCTTTCTTCGCATATTTTATTTGCAGATATAAGCTAATCACCACAAGACTGTCAAAATGGTGCTCAAATCCAGTAACTGTAATCGGAATAGTGGTAACACAATGCGGGTGAAGTATTTTAAGGATCAGTGGGCATGGAAAGAGCGTCACTGGAAGTATGTCAACAAACTGGTGAGAAACATTCCCTTGAAAGCTGAAGAAGGTAAAGATTGGGATATAGATGTGGCTCAGTGCTACATTGATGATGGAGGACTGGAGTGCCATCCATTGAATCCAAATGGCTATCATTCACTCACATACTCTCTTAACAAGCGAAAACGTTGGACCTTGGTGAACACATTTGCAGATGCAATGTCAAACCAAGATCTCGCTGATGAAGAGTTTAAAGTCACCCTGGTGGAGAGATCAGATCATGTGTCTGAAGGTGGTCTGAGCCTTAGGAATCCGCGTGCCAATGTGACTGCTTACTATGACAGTCATGCAGGAAAATGCTGTCTCAAACCAAGAAAAACATTTTCATTTCTTACAGAATTGCTGAAAAAAGGCAAAGATTTATCTAGAATAAAAGAAAAGAAAATTAGAAAGCAGAAGAAATCATTCCACAACCAACATTTTAGAGGAGTTCAGAGAAAGCTAAAGACTGTTCCAAGAAATAAAATTAATGAAAGGTAAGTTTGTCCCACTTAAACTTGTCTTTCCAGCTTTACTTGTTTATTTATTGGTCACTTAAAAATCACAAATGCTATGCTTATCATTCAAAAAAAGCTTTATATATATAACATATTTATGGCACAATCATGATAACAGATTTTCAAGAAGTTATTCCTGTTTTCAGACAGATGGATAATGATGATGCCTCAAAGAAGGAAATAAGATATGAAATTGCTGTTCCTGTTTGTGGAGGTCTATATAGATTAGATTCGCCATATAAGGGTAAGTATCTCACATGCACAACTCAATGTTGACTTTACCTTTTATGGGTCAATGGTCATTTCGTCCCAAGACCATTTCACCACACTCATATTGCCCCACAGCTAGAGTCAAATCATCCCAGTTATGTAAGACCATTTCATCCCAAGACCGAAAAGTCAAATCATCCCAGGCACAAAAGATGAATCGATCACCAATGACACAATTAGCTATTAATATCAAATGTTACCAAAAGAGCCACATGTTCAAATAATATAGCTGCCTGTTTTACACAGAGCCATGTGAATAAATTTAGCCACCATTTTACTTTTAAAAAAAATGGCTGCCTGGTAATACACATGCAGAGAACCACGGACTTATTACATGTTTGTACAGAGAATGTATCTTACAATTGCAAATAAATATGATTTTTCTTTTTAAACAATCTTTTAACTTAAAGATTTTGTTGTGAACTTGTATTCTGACTTTTTTCGCCTATTATGATTATTATATGCAGAGGTGTCGCTGTCTATCACTATTTGTTTCATCCATTATTTATTTATATTTTTGGCCTGGGATGATTTGACTTTTTTGGTGTTGGGAGAAAATGATCTTACCTGGGATGAAAGGGACATAGCTGGGACTATTTGACTCAAGCTGTGGGGTGATATGACTGGGGTGAAATGACTAGTCCCACTTTTCATGATATCATAAATTCATTTAATCATGCACAAGGAAAAAATGTGATTGTACTTGTCTGCATTCTTTCACACATAAATGTAATCTTCCCTTACAGAACTACTGATTTAACAAAATAGCCCATTGCAAGCAGTTGTGATGTATATCCACATATGTAGACAAATAAGCGAACTAAAAATGTTTATTATTTCTATAGTTTTGTAATATTTCCAACAGGTTTCTCACCAATAGAAGAGTCTAGAACATTTCGGGGTGAAAAGAGAAAAATGCTCACCTGGTATTTTACTGATGCACTGCAACCTGGTTTAGCCACAGCACACAAAAGCGGAGTTTTCAAAACACAGGTGCATTCAGGTAACAATTTTGTCAGAAACCTTTTACCTGATACTGCCAAAATACCTTAAATCCCTATTGACCCTAGGGCCGCGGTTCTCAAATGGTGGGGCGTGACGTGCTTACAAGGGAGGCGCGAAGGTGGTCATTTTTTAAAAGTTTCTTATACTGGTATTAGTGAAATTAGCTTACATTGCTGGCTAAGGGGGGCGCACAGACGTACCTTTGTTCGTCAGGGGGGGGTGTCACAAGTAAAACCTAGGGGCAGCGGAAGTAAGTGGTCTGCTGTGTGTAACATGCAGCAAGTGGAAGGTAAAACTAGTCCCTTCACTTTTGTTGCCCTTGCTTTCCCTGATATAAACTCTTAGCGAGAAAAACTGTTGGTCCTGGATGAATACACATAGAGGGAAGGTATGGAGTATCTGTTCCTAATAGCTGGGTAGAGAAGTTTTCTAGACACCTGGTCTACAGTCAAGTACTGTAACCACCTGTTTACAGAATCTCTCTAATCTGCATACGTGAAGATCTGAATCCAAATTGCCTACATCAAGATTTAAAAAAAAAAATTATAATGCTGAGCACACTTTTACTTGTTTGGACAATGTCTTTTTACCTCTAGCTTAGCATCCACTGTTGGTTGTTTGGTATGACTTCCAGACATACATTGAGAAATTCTGAAACCATAGATGCACAAGTTGTGTGTGTGTGTGTTTGCACCTGTTTGTATTCAGGACAGGATTTTCTGGTCACAGCTACCTTTATAACTAAAAGACTTAATTTGCAATCTGTCTAATGATTGTTATAAATCTTGTAAATATGTTCATTTATGTTGCAGAAGATTTATGCACCAATGCTGCAACCGACACAAGAGAGGATGAGATAGATATACCAAAAGAGTTCAAAGCCCCAAATCTGCAAAAATTTTCCATTGTTGACTTTCTGACTTCACCAAGCTCTGCATCTTGTGCCAATCAACAAAGGAAGTCTTTTGCGAAAAAGAGCCACACTAGTGTCACTGCTGTTAATCCTGCCAGTTCTATACAGACCAAAAAATACGGCAAGGGGTCTGCTATCTTCATGCATTGCTTAGACACATCTTCAGATGCCAGTGAACAAGACTCTAAAGTAGCTAGTGATGATGGAGATTCAGATTTAGAATCTTCTGCTGGTGGTTTATTTGAGCCATCAGTGCTTTCTACAAACACCTGGGATATGGAAGCAGAAATTTTGAAATTTGAAGAAAATATAAGCCTATGTAAACTTAGTGAAAGTGAACTTAACCAAGAACATCTAGAGAAAAAATATGAAGGCAGTTTTGAGGTTGGCCATTGTGTTCCTTTCACTGTTGCCTTCAGCCTGCAAAAGGCTGTGTCCCAGATTAATGTGGGGAGTGAAAATCTGCATGGAAAAGATGCTGATTCAGCAGGAGACTGGTACCTTCTCTGTCAAGCAGCACCATCTACCCAACACAAGAATCATGAATTTAAAAACAAGTTATTTAAGTAAGATCCTTTTTTGTTACTGCTTTGTAAGTCTTTAGAACTAAGAAATGTTTTCATAACTAAAAGCAGAAAAACACAATTCTTTAAAATATCAATCACATTAGTAAAAACTACTGAGAAAGATATTCATTCTACCTGTAAGTATTATTTGTATCAGAAGTAAATAGTGATTATTACCAAAAAATAGAAGGTAATTTTTTCTGTTTATCTATCTCAACCTTATTTTCTTTTTTAAAAAGTCTTATTTTTTAAACAATGCAAAAGATATTAATTCAAATAAGCATTCAAATATTTTTCACAAAATGAGAATGGGAGTAGTGTTTTTCTTCTAGTAAAGCACCTTTTTTTATTGTTTAAACATTTTCTTGCTTTGTTCACTTGCAATGAATGTTTTTTTTCTTCTGCCTTCTCTAGCATTTATCTTCATAGCAGTGCAGAGGAAGACCTGGTGAAGTATGCAAACACACAATTAAGAAATATCCTTAAACTGGAAAACAATGCTGAGAAAGTCTTGCTACTAGATGATGTACTTCTTTGGACGTGGGATATTGTCATCCACCTAACTGCACTGAGGTATTGAAAGAAAATTGGTTTGTGCATGTGAATGTGTGTGTGTGCATGAGCCTGGTCAAGCCATCCATTTACCCACAGCATCATCATAACCCCTTTGGTAAGATGAGGTCCTCTTAACATAAGACCCTGCCAGTGTTTTGTTTTCCAGAAGTAATTTTATGGTTTAGGTGAAGAGGTTTTAATGCATGTTTTGATTAGTTGAGGTACTACTTTGCCATATCCTGAATTATTTTGTATACAGCAATGCATTGGTATGCTTTTAGACAAAAGAAAGCAACCAAGATCGTGCTCAAAACACAACACCTAGAGGACTTCATTCCTCTTCAAAAGTTTGGTGGCCATGCATCAGTGTGCAGTGTCCCACAAGCGTACCTTCTGACACCGGATCAATCCCAGCAAGAGCACAGGGTGAGTATATGTGCGAACAAGTGTGTTCAACATGCAGTTTCAATAAATACTTAAGCTGTGGACATCACTACACTTGCTACAATGACAGTCATCTGTCTGTGAATGGAAATCACTTTAATTAGTCTTTTTCCAATCATATTCAAGACCTCAGCAGTAGCACACTTTTTATTTTATGTTAATACTAACATGGTTTGCCTTATGAGATCAGTATCTGAACAATCTGATCACATATTGTTGACAGCTTAGCCTGTTAACCTATTTAGAGGTTAATGTTGTCTTTGTTGTTATGAAAGCCTATTTAAATGAATGTTAAATGTGCAGAAAATAGACAAAATTCAGATCTCCTTGGATGTTGAGTTTTTGGAGAACATATGCTCAATCTGCCTGGCTTCAATAGAAGATACTGGAAAGGAAGATGGTCTCTTTTTCATGTTTCTCACAATGTGGAATTGTGGACACAGCTTTTGCAGACGATGCTGGCAGAATCATCTCACAACTTGTATTTTGAGTGGACAAACATCTTTAACATGCATGGTGGGTTTTGGTGTGATAAAACTTGTGGGATAATGCTACAAAAAACTAAAACGGTTATCAAGCAATCAAGTTTATGATTTTCCAGCACAGTAATAAATTTCCTCATGTTTCTGTTTGATTCAGATGCTCTTCAAGTTTGGTTTTAATTTCTGATGATATTTTTGCTATGAAGTAATTTTGACTATAGTGCTTTTCATAATATTAAAAAGAAAATTTTTACAAGACTTTAATGTAATTGTTGCGGTGATATTTTATCTAGTAATATTTTGAACTCATTTATTTATTGGAAATCAGAATTAATATTTCACAAGTAATGAACATAATATTTGATGATGCTAGGAGTACAAGTGTGTGGCTGAAGTGGACTGTGTAACACTGCTGTCACTTGTTCCTCACCATGTCTACATAAAGTGGCAGCAACTTATGCAAAGCATCGCAGTTGAAAGAAGTGGAATATGGAAGTGGTGTCCAAATCCCAGTTGTGGAAGAGTGGCTAAACATTGTCATCTTCCAAGTTGTTCTCCATCAGCATCAGGTATGCATCTGGTTAAATGGCACTGGTTGTAGTTAGAGCAGGGGTCTCAAACTCATATTAGCATGTGGGCCGCAGTGGAAAGTAACAGCCAGTCAGCGGGCCGCACCACGAAAAGAAAATGTTTTTTCATTAAATTTTACGAACACTATTGTCACTGCAGTTAAATGCTAAAATAAAGTTTTTATAATTATTAACTACATTTAGTGTAGTTTATTACATGCACAGGAAGTTTAGTTTATTAAAATAAGTTGACGTTGTCTCTGTCACTAATAACGGGGGTAATTTTCACTGCGGGAGTTAATCACCAAGCACAACATACATATACACCGCGGACGTGGCCGAGGGCCGCACAAAAATGTTTCGCGGGCCGCATTCGGCCCGCGGGCCGCGTGTTTGAGACCCCTGAGTTAGAGAGATGATGGTGGTGGTGGTGAAGATGGTTATGGTAATGTTGGAGGCAATGGTGTCTGGACTGATCAATTCAGTCTGAAAAATGCTGATGATCTTTGCAATAATACAATGTTCTACTGCACGTAAAACTTTCCTGTTTAGTAAAATATGGCTTGAGTTTTAATGGAAACATTATAAGAAGAACCTTTGTTAATTAAGGCATAAACAGTGTAATTACAAAAAGAATTTTTTCTTGATAGCATTAGATTTTCTATGAATGATGCAAAAGCATGTTGTTTTGATTATGGGTTGCCTGAAGAAGTACAATGTAAGGTTTTTGTTGCCATGTGTTTCTCAGATAATGCTTTGTTTACATTTAAAAAAAGCAATTAATTCAGGTTTTTTTTAAGGGGCAGTTTGTGTTTGTGGTGTATGATGTACACACAAATACACATACACTCAAAATGCTTTCATCCCTATAATCAGCATGTGTGGACATAATCATACATAATTTCTCATATATTTAAAAATCAATACTATTTCTACAGATCATCTTCGTGGTTTACCTGTTGCATGTGAATGTCAACATCATTGGTGTCTCGACTGTGGAGAGCAATCCCATTGGCCACTATGCTGCAGACAATATATTAGTTACAATAAAATGCTACAGCAGTATGGTATGAATTATATTAAAAAAATTCTCTAAATTTTCTTATCCCTTTACTTTAACATGTTACGTACAAACGATATGTAGTTGCCACAAGAATTAAGCTTACAGACTTTCTCAGGCATTGTAGTACCTAAAATGTTTGGTGGTGACACAGACAAGTGATTTTTCTTACTGTAAATGGGGGGAAAAAGACAGTTAACGTTGTTAAAATGGCTTTATCACTTGTAAACAGAAAAGCTTGAAGATGTGGGATTTTTCATGTTTTCTTACCATTTGTCTGTCAGGGAACAAAGAGGGAAGTAAAACTGAGGATGTGATGGTTACTTGGGTCAAGGTCAAGCGATGTCCACAGTGTGCCTACCCAATAGAGAAGAATGGCGGATGCTCTCACATGACATGCACACGGTGTCATAAAGAGTTCTGCTGGACATGCAAGTCAGACTGGTACAGCCACATGTCAGGAGTATGGCAAGGCTGCAATGACAGAGGAGAAGAAGTATGCTTTAAGGCTGAAAGTTCATTTTATTTACTTTGTCATATTTCATAAGGCAAGTCACTGCCAGTGTGAAAAGCCAGATAACAAATATCCTGTCAAGAAATGCTGATGTTAAAATGTTATATATATATAGGTTGCTTCTTGTTTCATACTCAATTTCACCATTTCAGAGTAAAGCTTTGTTTGTGTCCTGTTTGAAGTTTCATAATCAGCATCTTTGTTATCTAAGTACTTTTTATAAGTAATTAATATGAAAAATAAATAACAAGTTGCAGATCACTTTACTGAAAGTGATTGAGTGTTAGATGTGTGTCCAGTTTGATTACTTCCTAGACTGAAAGGAGTAGCCCACAGTCATAATCATACTGTTATGTCCTACAGTAGGTATTGTTTCTGAAATCTTTTTCAGACACTTGAGTTGGACAACAGCAAAGTCTATCCTCTACCCATTCAATGTTATAAGCAGGCTGTTAGTCATCGTTTCTTCTGGAAACAAGTGGAAAAGACTTGGCACCAAACACTTATTGACTTAAACAGTAATTTTGTAGGTATTAACTATACCTTTTTAATTTTTCCCATGACAGATAAGTGTTGCAGGGGGAGTACTTTAACGCAAAATTTTACTTGATTTAAAGATCACAAAGTAAAATCTTTATTTTCATAAAATATTATTCATATTTTGCAAAAGATGCTCAATTAGAAGATCATATCACCTACCTGCACGTACATTAAAATGCTTAGAATTATTGTGTATTAATCAAATTTATACAGATAAAGGCTTATGTATCTTCGTAACTAATTTCATTTTCTTTTAACAACAGGTCCGTAAGATGAAGGCAAGAGAGCTTGATCATAGTGCTGTTTCCGTAGTTCTTGAAGTTTTAAAGTTCCTGAAACAGGTAAATTTTTCATAATTATGGAGACACTAGGAGACAGTTTTATCAATCCGGTATACAATTTCAATTGTTATACAAAAAATAAAAGTAGAGAAGCCCACACTAATACTGAAAGCATGGTACATTGTTCATTATCAGTGTTATAATACCCTGCATTACCATTTCCAAATACTACCCTCTGGCCGTAGATGGAAACAACTGGTTGCCAAGAAGAGTGCTTTGGCCGAGTCCTTTATACCAACTGCAATATCACTCTTGAATAGGGCTAACAAATGTACTTTTTGTATGTGCATGCACCTTTGATAATTATTACTAGGAGGAGGGGGTGGTTGAGTGTAGTAATTGTATAGGTATGTGAGAGGTGACTGCATGTTTTTAGTTCATTACTTAGTTCATTTACTTTATGAGCTACCAACAAAGAAACATTTCTATCACTGTTGCACAGAAATAGACAATAAAGATGTATTACAGCTTTCTTGTAGATGTCAAAAAGGTGGGTATCCCCAGAAATAAAGAAAGGTAGCCAGCAACTGTATGAACTGGGATGGTGGCTGGAATAAGACCAAAAAGTGCCATCATCACTGGCTAAAAAACAAAAAGCAAGATATAGAGAAGGTAGCACTGGAATTTCCTTGTTGCTGTAGTCTTGTTTCATACCATTCAGACATCCATCAATGACACTATATTTTTTGTGTAGTCCTAGACCTGCCATAGTCCTGCTTATGAAGGCCCAAGGAGTTCATTATGCTTTCTAAAATAAGCACTTTGCATAAAAAAATGTATTATTCTTTGCAGGGATATAGTCTGCTTGAACTGGGAAACATCCTGTTATCAGACACTGCACGTTCCAACAAAGCAGCTAAAGTTTTGAGGGGCAGACTGACCATTCTGGAGTTTTCTTGCAACAGGTTTACAGAAGTATGTGTATTTTTTAAAAGTTAGTAGCTTTAATTATTTATTTTTTTTTTTTTTTTGTCTTCTATTTACAATAAATATTTATATAGCATCTTGTCCTTGAAAGTAAATGAACAGTTTTTCAGCATTTATTCTGGGGGAAATGGGAAATAGAATGGATGTTTAGTGGTAATCAGATCAATGTGCAGGGATAGTTAATAGGCCCAGTCCCTTTATCTGCTAATAAAAATTGCTCTGAGCTAATATGCTGATGGTTTACATTACTTCAAGTTGTTCTGCTTAATGTTCTCTTATGTTACCCTTGGTATTCAGCAATTTCTCTGGGATAGAGTAGCTCTGTGAGAAGTGTCTGGTGCAAGTTTTAAGCTACAAGAATATTTTTAATGTAATAAACAGACTTACTAATATTACTCTATGACTTTTTCTTCTCATCAGCATCTCAAGAAACCAAAGCTCAAAATACTGAAAGACATAGCATGGTTTCAGAAGAATTTGGTATATGGTAGCAAAGTCATTCATCAGGTGTGCTACAGTGCTCGTGAACTAAGACAGCTTATGAAGAGCCCCACTCAGCAGTGGCTTCTTCAGAGGGACCACGAAGAATTTGTCAATTACAGGTGAACGTGAAGAATTTGTGAATGACACGTGAACAAGTGAACTAGAGATATTACAGTGGGATGTGTTCCAAAGTTAACTTTCTTACAAAATCTGTGATGAATAACTCATCTTGTGAACTTTGTCTGCAAAATATCAAAGACCAGTTGTGAACTGATTCTTTGTAATGGCTGTCTTATCAGATTCAATATGATACATTGAAGAAATTGCCTACATCTGCTCTGAAGAGTAAAATAGCATTTATTATATCTCCCTTTCAGTTGGAAGAAAGTGTGGTTATACACACCAACCGACAGCAAAACTCACCTTTGTTGTTAGTGGGTTATTTTGGAAGCGTCTAGAATGTTTATTGAAATGGTATTAGGATGTTCTTGTGATATAAATTCCCACCCTCACCCTACTTCTCTTCCATTTAAACCTACTTTCTTGGGTGTTAAGCATGGAGTTTGGCTGGCGGTAGATATATGGGCACATAAACACCAGCACACAAGTGATCAGAATCACACAAAACGATTCGACCATTGCTCGAAACAAACTACAGTATAATTATTTCAACTCTAGTCAAACCAAATGCAAATCCAACAATCTAGGAATATGGACTAATAACGATTACTCCACATAAGTTAATTGGTGACAATGGGCACTATATCAGAGGAAAACATCTTCACAATGAATTTCACTAAAAGAATTGTTTTAGTGTTTTAAACCTAACCAATTGTGTCAGAAACTTGTTTGCAAGATATTTATCTTACTAGGCTGTCTGAATGATAATAATAAAATATGAAACCTGAAAACTTTATATGCAAACTCAATGCATCAGTCAAGCGACAAAGATTTGTTTGTTAATTTTGTTTTACACTGTGATCTTAAATTTTCCATTAAATGTTATAATCATTGTTTACAACATTTTTACACACCAGAGCTGTGATATTAGTTGTTTTATGACAGTTTTGCTCGCCTCCAACTATATATTTTATAGCAATCATTTTAGAAAGCACATGTTCAACAGAGCTTACAGAAAACAATCAGTTTAAGTTAATAAAAGATTTTAACATTGGCAAATGTATTTGTAACAGTGTTAAATGTTGCTATGGGGGATGTGAGTCAGGCAGACTTGTATGGTTCTGTATATGCCATTAAGATTCATTATTGTCTGTAAACATCTGACTACCTTAATGCTTACCTTGACATGAATTTGACAAAAGGGCAAGAGAAGGTAGAGGTGGAAAATTTTCAGTAGATTGTTTTCCAGATCACAAACTGATTCACACACTTCAATTAGATGAGTGGGTCTATTGCATATCTTTCCTACTAATAAAAATGTACGTAAGTCTAAAAATTTGGCCTGTGAAATTATGGCCATTTTAATGAGTGGGTCATTATTTATACAACCAGTCAAACGTTCACATTTGTATGCTAGTTCTTCTTCCATCCAACTTGGCGTCGACTCCCTCGAGGTCCTCTGAAGGTTATTTTAGTGTCATTCCAGGTCACATGATCAGCTTGCACCACTTGAATGTTGCACAAAGTGGGGTTTGGGTCTCCTAAAAGTGTGGCGACCACACTCCGTACAAAGTCATTTGTTTTAAGTTCCCTTTACAAGATTGGGAGCAGCCTCCTCGGGCACTTATTCTTAAATGCCTGGATTCTCCTCTCCATATGCAGTCTGTGTTAGGTAAAAAACCTGTTGCTGTTGCTATACCTGATCCTGTCCGATCTGGATGTTGAGATTGTCACTTGTGTTGATGTGGAGCTGTTATTTTTGGAGAGGGTGTAAAACTGTTCACCTCCTTGAGCTGCCCTTGATTCTGCTTTGTCATTGGTGTTGTCAGTGCCGGTCTCCATTCTAGGCTTATTCAAACTGTGATTCTGTTGGTATGATCTTGCAGTTGGTGCCTGTTATCTGAAAAATGTAGATTGCATATGGCTTCCTGCTGATGAAAAGGGAGGTGTGATGGTCATAAAGGGTTTTTCATATGATGTTCCTGTAAAGGTGTTGAATAGTACCAGTGAAAGGGAAACCTTGAAGGATGTCATTGCTGTGGAAAAGAAAGATCTTATTTGGTTATTTAGTAATACTCCACGCTGATTAAAATCTTGTACAGCACTTAGATAACTTGAACATGGTCCTCTTTTATGCTGAATTTTTGCATCGTGTGCATCACATCTCACAGCCTCTGTCAAATGGCTTTTTTTAAGTTGATGAAGTGGAAGAGATCCCACTGGTGCTGCATGTATTTTTCTCTATTAATCATATTGAGACAGTTAAAGATCTTTTCAACTGTGATTCTGCCCTGTTTGAGGTAGCGGATTATTCTGCAAGCAGTTCCTCAGCTTTGATTTCTTTGGAAGCGATATGACTAGTGGTTGCCTCCATTCCTTGAGCCATTCTTCGCATTCTCAGATCCTCTGGAACAGAGCAGTCAGACCCTTAAATTTGTTGTTTCTTCCCCACCCAGTTGAATAGCTCAGCTGGAACATTGTCAATACTAGGTGGGGTCCGTTCCTTCAGGTTGTGTACTTCTCTTTCGACCTCTAGGTTTTCTGGTTCTACTCTGATTGCTTTGGAAGGTTTTGGAATCCAGCATCAGCTGGAGGGCCCTGGACGGCATTGTGAAAGTCTTTGCCCAGTGATTCCGTGTTACTCCATTAGCCTTCATCATTCTCAACGTAGTAGGACCATATGTTCTTGGTTAGAGATAGATTGGGAAACAGTGATTTTCCCGTTGCATTCCGTTAGCTTCCTAACCCTTATAATTAAACAGGTCTGATAAAGCCAACGCAAACTACTAAATTCAGCTAACGAGATACCTGGAGTCAAGGGGAAGGGGGAATTTTTACCACAATGATTGAGTCTATCGCTTCATTCGAGCTTAATTTATTTCATTCAGTTATTGATATGCGCGGCATCATACTAAAGAAATCATAGAACACTTATATATATATAGCTTGGTAGCTGTATTCTTGGTTTCACTTCCTTAACTTGCGCAAGTTGGCAGCTCATATTCTACAATAGGGCACGAGGCATGAGGCTGCCAGTCAGAGGTTATCTTACTGCAAATGTTCCAGCAGCCATGCGACTTCTGCTCGCCCGGTGACCTCCGCTTCCTCCTTACCTGTCTTGTCGTCTTTCACTGTCTCAGAAAACACCCTTTCAAGTTACAGCATGGTCATGGTCAAATCTTATAACGGGTAAAGTAAACTTGCACCAGACCAGAATAAGTAAATCAAAAACTGTTTATAACCGTCCCGTAGACCAAAGGATTATTCCTGCCAAATTTGGTGAGTCATCAGCCTAAAACACTCTCCCACCTTTCACCACACACATACTGTTTTATTGATACGATTCATGCTATTAAAGTAGCTATAGCAGATGTCAAACATTCACAGTGCCAGCCTAGCCTTTCATCTAATCACAGGTTATCGTGTTTCCCCTTCCTTCAGCTCTTGTCATCAAGTGGTTGTTGGAAGCCGCGCGCTGTGAATGTCTAAAAAAAAAAGTTGGTAATAATAGTGATGGAGAGAGAAGAATTGAAACCGTACACCAGAGCTGCACGCAAAGAAAGAGCTTCACGTATAATTAATTTCGTTTCCTGGTTTGCACAGTACACAGAATTCACCCTCCCGGTATGTGAGAGAGATATTTGCTTCGCTTGTAGTTAAGAGATCCTTGGCATAATCTGTAGTTGAAACTTGTGAGCAAACAGTCCGAAAATAACTACGGGTTCTAATTATTGATTGCTTAGTGTGAGAGCATGATGAGATAATAAAGGAATAATCAAACAGGTCTAAATCATCCTGCTCACTTGCGTTTGCGAATCAATTATCGGAATATCGTATCGTGACAGAAAATATACCTATTAATAAACTAATTATTAATAAATAATTCTAAAATTATGAACTAACTGTTTTAGGACACATCTGTAATTCTCGTACTCGATTTGACAGAAATTGCTATAACAAGGGTATAGTGCAGACACTGGTGACAGCTATAGTCTGACGGGGCGAGTGATATCCTCGGGTTGGACTTATACCGTCTTTCTCCTTGTAGTCAATCTGCTGTTACCAGATGGTCTACCACCGGCAGATGTCATACATCTGGTCTACCGACAGGGAAAAGTTCAGGTGGAACTGCAGGAAAAAATAATAAGCTGGAAAATATCTCATAACTATATTGTATGTTTCAGTATGAACTTGTGGTTACAGTGGTGTTTCCATAATATTTATCCGTGTTTGACCTATAATCATTATACTTTGACATCTTGATCGAAGCTGTTATTAGGTGGTGTGTGTGTGTGCATTGGGTATATTTAAGGGTTGCTAAACAAGTCTCTGAATTTGCATTGCCCTGGAGAATATATGGGCGTCTCTGGATAAGATGTGGGTCAAGTGCTTACATAAACACCATCTCACTCAGCAGTGTACTGGTAAAATGTCGGCTTGCTCACCACTGCAGTGAAGACTATAACGTATGAGGATCGAATCTCGTGTAGAGGTGTGTTGTTTGCTTCTGAATGTGACACTTATTAAAACAGACTGGCTCTTGGGACCGAGATTTCTCAGGCTGTTCATGGTGTTTTATTTTTCGCTACCCGTATAAAGATCATTCACTAGGGGGCAGTAGTTATGAAGCCAGGTTCAGTCGTTGCCTCAGGGAAACAAGGGTAAGAACCTGTGTCCGTATTTACAAAAAGCGGTGACCAGACTCCCAGGATATTGCTATGTTACATTAGCCCAGAGCATCTTTGCCACTCCTTTATACAACTAAAATAATATCTGTCAGATCTGGATACTGCTCTATAACTATACGGAGTCCGCTTGCTTCACTTCATAACCATGGCCCCTGATGTACCGCTACACTCTTCTGGTATATAACTAAAAACACAAAGAAAAAGAGTCGAGCTGATACAAATTGAAAGACAATCGTCCGACAATATAACCTGATCCATCAGACGTATCGTTCTGCATTGTCCCCTTTGTTATATCATCCGCTCACCTTAGTAAGAGAAGCTATTATATATTCTGACGAGTGCATTACTTCCAGACAGAGGTGTACATGGATATGTAAATTCGTAATTCCAGAAGTGGGGTTATTATTGTTTCCGTCACGATACGATAACCCACTCAACAATCTGCACTCGCACGCGTGAAAAATGTTTACATCTCGTTTCATGATTTGTTATTACATAAAGTTCTCGAATTAAGCGGTTGACAATCCGCAATTAACGCTCTTCGCCCTGTAAGACCATTGTCAAAGGCAACTTCTAAAGACTTAATATCTTTGAACATTGATTTTTGTGTATAATAATTCCAGCATAAATTAGCTGCAGTTGCAGGACGTTGGAACGGAACTATACACAAGATCTCGAAACTCTCAGAGGGGAAGAAAAAAATCCCACATTCACGTACTGTCGGAAACGTACACTCCATACGTGGGAGGTGTACACCTCCGAACTATTCAAACCAGAAAACAAAATGACGCTTAAAGCTATTTTTGGCCTGTGACAATATTTGTGCAACTACCGCGCTCCCCTTTCCCATGTTTTTCAATCACCAAAATATTTTTAGACATCCACATTCACTGTGTACCTCGATCCACAGTCACCACACGATTAGAAAGGTTGAAAGAAGTGGAAACAATAAACGTGATCGAATGAACGGGTAGGCTACTATAACATGCATGCTTTATATGCAGCTCTGTATCGATTTCACAGTTTATAATGCGTTTCCATGGCGATTCTCACCATTAGGTCAGATTTCGATTTATTTTACACTTCATATGTCACGAGTAGGTGATCACGTATATATTCAGTTTAATTCATTTCATGTGAACGACAACCTCGACAAGCATTTCTTAATCTTATCAAAAGCTTCAAAAGAAATAAACATAACTCAAAATTCACTGACTGGACGATCGAGTCAGATCGGCCTTCCTATTAATTTGACCAGTTTTAACTGTTTAATTGACTGTACCAGAATCCTAATCGAGGCGTATATATATAACCTGCTTCCTAAAGCAATAAACAACTCAATACTCTAGACATGTGTACTCAATTTCCATTGAGCATAATTAGACTGTACTATAATTTCATCATCCTCATTCCTCAGTGTGGCCTAAATAATTTATGCGAGCTCGGCCAGCAACTCATAGAGCGGATCGAATTATTCTGGATGACATTTCTGTTTTCGCGGAAGGTACCGCGCGCGAGCGGCTGCTTTTTTCGTCGAACTAAATACGCATTTGTGAGCGAAAGCAACTCGATGAGTCGTAGTAAGTCCCAGTCGCCTGACAACACATCACAGACTGTAGCAACGATGAGTGTAACGTGTGCAACACTTTGTGCGTGTTTATCTAAAAGGGATGGGTGGAGGAAAACATCAAATGTGGATCGTCTTGGGTTTTCGAGAACGGCGATCGAGTCCCCATCCTCTTTTCGACCTTCTCCATGAACTAAACCCTTCCCTTAAGAGTACATCATGCTAAGTCAGCTAAATTGTCGTGGTCGTCCCCGTCAGTCATCTAGGTCGAGATTGAATTAGGTCACGGTGGGATCGATGCATCGAGCGATCCGCAAATTATTATAAAGCATATATATTTCACTTTTTAGCAGAACATTAAAAACTCAAAAGGAATATAACAAAAACTTAATCACGTTAGGCACGTTTTAGAAGTATGCCCGTAAAAGAACAATCTTCCCATTTGAGTGCGTCTCAGTCAAATATGGCGAACCGTGATTAGCATGTGGGTTTGTTTACATCCAACAGCTGACCGAGATCTTGCATGCATTTCCTCTTTGGTGTACTTGTCAATCACTCTATGACCTCTGACCTATGCGGTTGAAGTTTATCACTCTGTCGTAAAAGACTTATTAAACCTTATCTGTTCTTTTTTGTGCAAAGGAATTAATAAGAAACTGAAATGTTGGTAGCAGAGAAAAATTGAAATGTGTAAAATAATGCACTCGCGAGGAAATGGGCGTGACATCCGTGGTCACGTGACCTAACGTCATTCCTAGCAGAAGACTCCGCCATTAGCTGTTGTTGTTTTGGAGGTGGGCTACAAAAGTCTGTTGCCCGAAAAAATATCTCCGCAATGTCATCTCCCAGCCCAGGAAAACGTCGTATGGACACTGATGTTGTAAAACTGTATCCTTTTTTTTGATTTTACCTTGTGTTAATCCGAATCGTATTGGTTGAATGTCTCTTGTTGGCTGAAGACGGAAAGAGCGTAGCAGATGCATTGATATGGCTGAGGTCATATTGTGCGTTCGTTTGTTCGAGAAAGATGCAGACACGTCATAGTTGTATTTGCAATGGTCACGCAGACCAGAGTTCTTAATGAATTTCACGATGTTAGGCTTTAAATGTATGTAGGTAGTGTACACGTGGTCATTAAAAGTTGAGACATATGCGAGCTCCGATGGGGATGGCTGGAAGGCCGAGTGTAAGTAAGCAACTTTGACAGACGAGCAGGTCCTAACTGGCAGGCACAAAAAAGTGTGGCAACGATTGGGGCGAACGTATGTGTAGTTAGAATGTTGATGTAACGAGACTGACAACTTCCAGAACATCCTTTTGCTACAAATTGTCCATATTATTCGTCGGTTCTGTACAGTCGCCAGGTTTTAGCAGATTTTCTCTCTGCTGTCACCATGCTTCTGAACCAGAAATAGATCTGACCTAATGATGCTTAAAACTCGACATTTAAACAGGTGGGCACATGGCACGGCTTAGAGATTCTAATTATTGGTATTAACTAAGGTATTTTGGAAAAAGTTTACCATTATAAATGAACATTCAATTTGCCATAGAAGTATAAATGCTTTAATTACTACTTTTAGCCAAGAATTTTCCTGTACATTTCCTGTTAACTCAGGGAATCAGGCAATTTACTTTATCTTTCTGACCACAGTGGTGTTAATGTGGAGTTAATAAAGGTCACATCAAACCTGAATTAGTTGCATGCAGGTCCACGTGTCACTTATATTTTACTTTTTATTTAAACTATATAAAGGTGAAATCAGAGATTTAAAATCAGCTGCCATGCAGATTTTACACTGAAGAATATTAATGTCAGGGCACCTTACTCAGGTTATATATATAAATAGTTGTAGAACCTGTTACATCACAGTCATAATTTTACTGCCTTAATAGTTCATGTGGACAGAAAATGTCTGCATAAAGATTTATAATTTTGTTGCTTCCATCAGTTTCATTGCTAATTTATTGTCATTTTGAGAGTTTTTAGGTTAGGTACATGTCATATTATTACATAAATTTCCAAAGTCAATTAATATACACAATTAACTGTTTTTAAACAAAATTTATGTTAATTCATAAGACACAATGGGGATATGGTCTGTGGGGATAATTGTATGCCTGTATGTAGAGAATTGAAGAGTATTCACACTGTGGGAAATTATATTTTGTACTGAGCTCTTAGTTACTAAAAAAAAAGTTCTGCATTTCAAAAGTTCTTCCAGCCTTACCTTATAATTAAAATCCCTTAAATTGTGTTAGCCTTTTTCAAAACTTATTTTTTCAAAGGATGTAAAATGCCTTAAAAAATTGACATGTAGACTTATCCCATGAAAGGTTTGACTGGAGTCTTTAGATCTGTAAAAACAGTTCATCAATTTTATGAAGAGCATTTTGTGGGTCTCCAAAGGTGGGTTCACTATATAACTGATGTAATATGCCTGTAAGATTTTATTCACACATAGAGAAGCATACTGAGGCCTTTCTCTATCTCACACATCTGCTTATTTTGAACTATCGCCTGCCATTCTGTAGTCATAAATTTTAATGTCAGTAATTATGTGCGTCAATTATATTTTCTGCAGCTCATAGAAATGGTGGAAAAGTAGATTGCTGAAGTTCAAGTTTGTGATTACTTGTCACATGCATTTTAAAATCCTAGCCCCCCCCCCCCAAAAAAAAAATTATCTAATGGTTCTGATGGGATTATATTTGATATTGCAAACCATAGCATTTTGCTTTCAAATGTTTTCATGGCTACATATTTGCATGATGATGCAAGCATATGCATATTCATGTCCACATACACCTGTACATGTCATTTGATTAGAAAGGAGTGAAAGTAGAGCGAACAATGTTGAGCTACCTTTTATCAGAGCAGCTTGATTTTGCACAAACTTGTTTGGAAAATAACCTTGTCAAGATAAAAGGGATAAGGGCAAAAATACTAATCATGTTGCTTTCAGGATGCTTAGTTCTGATATGCAGAGATTTTTTAGAACATTTCATCTGTATCATGTCATAAAATGTTCATATGAAATCTGGAAGAAATTTATTTAATCCAAGCAGGAGTGATAAAACCCCCTCTTTTTTTAAAGAATATCTTGATCTTAACAATCCCTCCCCCTTTTTTTTAGTTAATTATTGTTGTCTTAGATGCTACTTAGGTCATTTTGTGGGGAGCTGTGTTCTTAAGCTGGAAAACAAAGCATTGTCATATTGATTTTTCTGCAGCCTTCTGGTTGAAACTTAGACTGTCATTTAGGAAGTGCTTTGTGTGGTTAGAGCAGCTCAGTTTGTGATTGCTTCAACACAGGAATAGGATTGTATCATTTCAAACATTCAGTCAGTGTTACAGTTGGAGCGTAATTCAGATAGTCTTTAATTTCAATTTTGAAGATATGTCAGCTTTAATAGTTTATAGATAAACTGTTACATTGTTACATCACTTTCTCCTCCTCTAGGTCATCATTTTCATTAGCTCCTCTGCGTTTTCACATTCAGATCATGCAACTTGTATGTGGCTTTTGAAAAGCATCATTAGTTTCATTTTAGGAACATCTCCCAAGTATAGCATTTCTTCAGATAATGCTTAGATCTCCTTATATCAGTTAGATAAACTACTTGATTGCTTGTTCAATGATGTTTTGTGAAAGAAATAGTTTAAATTCAGATTGAAGTAATTATTTGAATGATTAAAGTTTTAATTTAGATTTGCTTATGTGTCATCACTGTGGTTGGCAACCTTGACGGTATTTACAGTATTGAGAGTAAGCATGAAGTCACCATCATGGGTGGTCTCAATGAATTTATGGTCAAGTTCTATGGCCCACCATCCAGTGAGTATTTTTTTTTTTGTTTATTTAGGCCTGGGTGCAGTTCCATTTCCTGTTTGTCAATCATGCTCAAGAAACACACTGCAGCTCCACTTACCAAGTTAGCAGCAGCCCATAGTATTTTGATGAATGCCAGAATTTCATTTTTATAATGGATTCTTTGGTATCTGTCTTCTACATACTTATTCTCCCATTCAGCAAAAAGTATTTTGAGAAATTTTTTTAAAAGTAGTCTTCTTATTTTATGCATATATTTACTGGAAATATAAGGCATAAATATACTTCTTTTGAATAGAACTTTGCTAATACGTGAACTGTCACCTATTTGTTGCATAATGTTAAAGGTGTGCTAACAACTAGAGGGCATCAAGTCCTGTTGCTGAAGAACATTTATGTTGGCTTAACCTCACATCATTTAAAAAAAAACCCAGCAAGTTAATCACAAGGCGATAAATGCTATATTTGTTTTCAACATTGTCATGACTTATATAACTTCTTCAGGGCCATAATCTCAATAGAGTGAAAAAATGTGAACTCTCAAGCTCTGTTAGAGCTTTCTAGAGCTGCCCATTGCATTTTATGAAAACAGGCCATTTCCCTTGAATATGCAATTTAGTTTAATGAAAGAAATGTCACAGTGTAAATTATAGGGCACATTGAAGAAACAGGATTGTCGAAATTGATACCTAGAAAACAGTAGATTAAATTCCCTCCAGACTGCTAGACACAGTGAACCGTTACAAAATCTTTGTGAATGAAATAATAGATGAAGTTTCTTATTTGAGGAAATAAAGCTTCAAGTATTACACTCTGCAGTGCATACAGGATGCAGTAAATGTACTTTCAACTCTGGTTTATGACAAAATAATAGTATTTAAATTTACACTAGTTAGGTCTGCTTAAAAAAAAAATTAATGATTTAATCAACAACCTTTTTCATTAATACATATACCTACTACACCCTGCACAGTTTATGATGCTTGCAATATGGGCACAGAGGGAAATGGGGGAGAAGAGGGAAAGGCATCTGGATAAGGGAAATAACACACCTGCCAGAGGTTGTAACTAAAAGCAAACATGCAGCTGTGCTGAACATCTGACACAAAGAAAAGATTATTATGTTTAACCTTTTACTACTAGGATTGTATGGCCAACTAGGATGAGACATTTCCACTCTGACTACAGACATACACCACACCCATGCGCTTTATAGAGCTTGCCGCAAGCTGCAGTGTCCAGTAGCCTCTACAATGGCATTCTTGGCCGTGTTTATTAGGTTTTGAACCTTACCAGCTGGTTGTTAGCAACAGAATTTTCAGTGACAAGGGGGCAGAGCAGTCTGTGATATTCAGGACTGGCATTCTGAAGGTATTCAATTAGCATTCTCTGGTGTGATGGGGAAAAGAAACTTGATTCTTTGTAATATTTTTTTCTTATATATATATATAGAGACATTGTGCCAAATGCATGTTGAAGGAAGATCTTTACACACCTGAAA
This sequence comes from Pomacea canaliculata, assembly GCF_003073045.1. NCBI lineage: Eukaryota > Metazoa > Mollusca > Gastropoda > Architaenioglossa > Ampullariidae > Pomacea > Pomacea canaliculata. The sequence goes on from NC_037598.1 coordinate 23,859,175, forward strand.
AAAGGCTGTGTGATGGTGAATTCAAATGCCTGAATATATACATTCTACAACTGTGATCTTGAGTGTTAAAAGTTCTTTTCATAAACTTATCCACGGGTAAAACTTAAAGTAATGTGCACTTCTTGTTCTTTTTATGATTAATCAGAAGTTCATAGGGGTATGTTTTTTCCTTTGGCAATTGAGGAGAACATGTTTTAGGGTTGGGTCTAATCAAGGACGTGTATAGGTGGATTGCTGTCTGTCTGCCAAGACCAACGCTTAGCCTCTTGCGAAGTGATCCACTGTTAGTCTCGGCGAGCCGTAACAAAGAATGTGACTAAACCGGAAGCTTTCATGTATCATGCTTCGTTTTAGTAGTTAATGCCCATGCCCCTACCATGTTATAAGTTCGTAGCATAGAATCTGTGATATTGGTCATTGCCTGATGTGAGTGACAGCAGTCAATGGTATTTTACCTTTTCCTCCACTTTAACAGCTGTGGCTTTTCTATCTGTAGTTTGGATTTTTCTTCTTCTATAGTACTGTTTTCATAGCAGCTGTTTCTAATTAATCATGTGAAGCAGCATCTGTCATCTAGGCTCGGTACTTTTGTGCACTTATTTCCACATGAGAGTGGCTACAGAAAGTTGAATTATTGGAAAATTTTGAAAGCTTTTAGTGCAACATCCAAGTTCCTAGAATGAATGTATACACATTTGTGTTGAGAATTTCCTTTTTGTCACCATCATGTATATGTAAGCATGTGCACACCTCTCACATCTTCTCCTACTGACATAAACTTCAGGGTAGAAATGTGCAGTATGGTTGCACCCAGATGTTGGAATCATTGGGGCATGTATATGACCTTTGCTCATGAAAAGACTCTTGATTTTGCACAAATTAAAATACTTATTTATGTCTTTGTGCAGTCGTGAGAAACATCTCTTGCTTCTGGTGCTTGGATCAACTTTCAGCTGTAAGCGGTCTTAAATTACAGATGTTAACACTGAAGGCAAAGTGGTGGGCACTTTGAGGCGATAAAAAGTTGACCGTAAGGGATATTGTTTACAGGTGGAGTTACAAGCTTACCATTTTTTTTTTTACAAAGCATATCCTTTTTCTTCAGTTATTTTTTTCCCTAGATAGGTGTTAAGGGCAAAAATTTTTGTTCTCAGATTCATGTATATAGGAAAAGTCAGGGGAAGTACAGGATACACAGAAAAGTCATATTGCGTGGGCAGTAGTTTTGAATTTCTGAATAACAGGAAGAATTAGAGAAGTTAATGGTCTCAAACTGAAATCTTTAGCACTTGCTGCAATAAAACATGTGTTTGAAATACTTAAAATATTAAGTATCAGAATAATGTTGCCAATACAAAGCTTTAAATTACTTCTTTAAAACATTATAAGTAGATTTCTTTAGCTTTTTTGCCTCTGATCTTTGGCTAAAAGTCTTTACGTTTTATAAGCCATGAATTTCATACTGATGGAGGAAGTGGAAGAAGCACACTACAGCCTCAAAAAGTGAATTTACTTGGGGTTGACAGGTAACAACAGAGGTAGCCCCAAACCTTTCAGTCATTGGGTAGTGAGGTGTTAGAGACTGCTGTTTTCTCAGGGCCAGCTTATTGTGAAGGTAATGCCCATCTTCTACCTCACTTGCCTTGCCTTCTTCAAAACTGTTTGGAGTTGCTGCATTTCCATTCCCAACAACTGGGTTAAGTGGGGAAGTTTGCTGTATCACATGTGTATCAAATTGTCATGCTTTCGGGGCTTGGATGTGAATGTGGAGTGGACAGAATTTTGGTAATTCCTCATCCAAAGATAGTCAACCTCTGAAAATATAAGAATAGAACAATGTCTCGTTAGATACCCTGGAGGGATCATACTGAGAGTCAGGGTTAGATGGAAAGTTCAAATCTAAGAGCAGCTGAATTCAGACCAAGACCTAGGATCGGCCCTCATAAAGAATGGCAGGTCAATATCAGAGGTCAAGAGTGGGCATCTGGACAACAGAATATTAAGAAACAGCAGGATAAGCTTTCTGGCCAAAGAAAATCTCCACTGGTGTCTTGTCCAACCTTTTATTTGATGAGAAAAGGATTGAAGCCTTTGAGATGAATGGCATTCCCAGAGAGGCTCTATAACGCAAAACTAATATTTTCCATATGAAACCCAGATTGGGGGATCAGCTGTCCAGAGGACAGACACTTGAGAGCCCAACAAACTGTTTCATCTTCGAAAACTCTCCTAACCATTGTCATGTAACCTTGGAAGGGAAGTAACATCTCTTACATTAAAGGTGTAGTTTGACTTAATGACAAGCCATAGACCACTTATGCAAGAAAGGGGGACATATGTCCCAGTGTAGAGGTGTTACATAGGGTAGACAGCCTTATTAGTTAGGGCAAGCCAGGCCTCACTAGCTGGCTAGCAGAGGTGTCAACAACATCTAGGAAGAGTCTCCCACACCTTTGGGCCAGGACCTAGTAAGAAGAGACCTGTAGGTGGAGCAGACAGGTTGATTGAGGTGGTGCCTCTCTCTTGTCCTAGCTGGCTACTTGTTAATCTGATGAAGGATGCTAGATAAGTGACAGTGGCATCCCTTGTATGCATCTAAGCAGATGTGTGGCACAATGTCAGTGTGAATGGACCAGCCGGTCAGCAGTCGAAATGACCAGCTTTCTCCAACGCCAATTTTCACTATTACCCCAAGACCAAGTCTTAACCCAAGAGGGCAAGACACATGAGGAAGGACGCTTGGGTTAGAGAACCTTGAGACAAGGGGTGAGTCAGTGACAAGGGAATGTCAGGACAACCTGCTGTCACTGTAGAAACCAAAAGATATGACCAGGGTTTGCACTACCTGTGAGAGGTAGATGTTCGTCTGCAAGGCTGACAGAAGTCATTGTTCTCAAAGAGAGGAGAATGTCTGCTGGATTTGCCTGCATTCCAAAGTACTGGAGTTGAGAGAGACTTTGTGTCAAGGTGGTGTTTGTTTGGTGGCTGTATGCGGCATTGCAGTTGTCAAAGAAATACGTGTATGTCCCTGGACCAGGGCAGTGCTTGAATCTGTGTTGCTGGAAGAGCAGTCATTGTTTGCTGAGGTGATTGGCAGATCGAGCAGAAAGTGACGATGGATGATCAGACGAACACATTGAGGAGAGAGTCATTGGTGTGTCGCAATTATTGACTGGGGTACTACTCCTCACCTCGCCACAAGAGAGACTGGCAGTGTGAGAACGGCTGTAACAACTGAGAGCTAAGTTGGTGCAACTATGCATGTGAGAGCAAATGGTAGTTTCAATGGGAATTAACAGCACTGTACAGGCAGTCCTCAACTTATGACGTTGTTCCATTCCTACTTCGCGTCCTAAAACAATTTTTGCTGTAAGTCGGAACATACGTACATACTGTATGTAGATAACATACTGTAAGCACTTATTCTATCCTAACACCTATCCTAACAGTTACTAACAGTAATTATCAAAAACATATAAACTACGTTTAATAATGAAATGAAACACGAAGTTGGCGTTATGACGTTTACAACGCAAAAACGCTTAAGTGGAAACAAGGCTTCATACAGTAAATGGGAGATGTGTCGCAACCACAAAACATCGTAACTCGGGGCTGACGTAACCCGAGGACTGCCTGTATTTTGTAAGTATGATTAGCACTGATAGTACTGGGACACCCTCTAGATGAGTCACTGTATGTATGCATTTGCATGTTGTGTCTGTTAAATCTTTATTGTTGTACTTTAAGTCACACATCGTTTGTTTGGGGAAGAGCAGGGGTAGTGGCTAGTGGAACTTGAGAGTGACTGATGTGTTATCATTGTACGTATTGTTCCCTTCAAGATTTAGGTGATGTGGATAGCAGGAGTTAAACCTTGTCACTCACAGTTCCAGTTCCCTGGGGCCAATGTCCATGTTTGTCATAAAACTTTGGAGCATTCCATGTAGGTCAAAGGACCAACTGAACAGACTTCTTAATTGGTTGTACAGTTAAGTCCAAGAATATTTTGAGTTTATTTTGAACATTTTTTTAAAGAAAACATGGAAGTAAATTAAAGGTAATGACAGTGCTATTACACTTTAACAAAATGTGTTGCCATGGTCTCCCAAAAAAGTGTGTGTTGAAGTGGGGGGTACGTAGGAAGACCAGAGTGTCTCTGTGTATGTGTGTTGAAGTGGTACGTAGGAAGACCAGAGGAGATTGTCATTGACATTTTGTTTAGTACAATCTTTTATTTAGCCAATGAAGACTGATGCAGTATATTAGTATTTATCTGGATGCAGTATTCACAACCATTATAGTGTTTAAGATAATTGGCTTTTTGTAATATAGAAATCTAAGCAGCTGTCATTTACTGTTGCCTGCTTCATAATTTTTATAAAAGTTTTTTTTTTTTTTTAGATTTCCTTGCTTTTTTCCCCTGAAAAATTTCATGAATTCATTTGATTTACAGATACTTGAGTAACATACACAATGATGGGGATATGTGCAGACACAGTTGCAAGACTGATTTCTTGAAATTAAAGTTTCTCCCATACATAATGATAAGGACAGATAGATTTAACATCATCCTATAATGTCAAAGGGGCAGTCTTCTAGAATCTTTCTCTTTGTGCACTTCTGCAACATAGATGCAACATTGTCAGTAAAAAAAATGTTTTAAATACAGAGACAGACTTAACTTTCTCATGTATATAATAGATAGAGAAGCATTATTGTAGAAAAGTGTTCTCCCAGGACCTGTGTGCATAGACGTGTGTGTGAAATGTGTGCATGCCTGCTTATATGCAACTATTTCAGCTTTTTAAAAAATTGAAAGTTGAGACCTTTTTGATAGCATTCAGGAATAGATTGTGGTCAGCTTAATTCACCTTTTTGTTCACAAAGAAGAACAGTCATATCTATTCCTGCTTAATTGCACAAAATTGAAAGAAAAGGCATGCACCTTGTAGCTGTTGATGTTGAGAGGTTATGTTGGCAGCCAGGTCTATCCAGACCATACTGAAAGCAGTCATGGATGCTTTCCTGCTATTACAAACTGTATTATTAAACAAGCAGGAAAGCTTTAGTGATCTGAGCAAGTTAAGGGCAAGGGATATAAATAGCAGTAAGGCACTAAGTGGTGTTTCCTCTCAGTTTCAAGGACCAAACCTTTTTTTTGTGTAGTCTTTTGTCATATTTAACAGATGGGGACATGCTTAACAATGAGGAGTGTCTCCATGATCAGTTAATCTCTGCAGTCAGCATCATTAAAAATGTCCATTACCTTTTTACAGCTTTTACCTGTTGCCAGTCTACACAGCCAGCTGCTGTACCATAAAAAAGGCTTTGTTGCTGGCCAGATGTGGCATACCTAGTTCACCTTATTCTCTCCAACTTATCTATTTCTTACAAGTTGCCAGTCTGTTGCATTCCATGTAATTATTTCTGTGCAAAAATGATCTGTTTTCTGTGATGAACTAGGAAATATGGTTAGCAGTGTTGTACTGGGAAAGGGGATAGGGACTAGTTTCCACTCTCAAGCCTAACATTTAAAAAATAACATTCTTCATTAGGTGTTTTTGTGGTAGTTTTTCTGGTGGCACAGTTTTGCAGAATGTTCAAGTTGGTAAAAAAATTGTGTCACAGGAAGTAGTACATAAAGCTAGGGCAAACTTTCATGACTGGGGCAATACACTTTTGGGCTTTATTCATTTTGGACATATCATTATGTGCAGCTCATGCTGTGGTGATTGATGTATGTAAATAGGCCTTCACTTCCAAGCACACTACCACACTTGCAGGTTTTCTTTGGCTTGTCAGTGGCATCATGATTTTTTTGTTACTTAAGGTGTTCAGTTTTTAAGCAAGACATATAAAAGTGTGATTCTTTTCCCTTTCAATAATTTCCAGCATAAACCTTTAACTTCATATGTATAGATATGTGAAATGAAGGAAATCTTTAATTTCCTGGGAAACATAAGCTACATCAGTACTGACTTGTTTTTCTATCACTTCTTTTTCAGCTGAAGACAGTTTTACTGATGGTTTTGTCTTCAGTTTCTTGGCTTGTAGACTGGGTATTTTATCATCTTGCGATTTTGCAGCTATGGTTTCTGTGATGTGATGTTTTTATAAATGTTATTTTCTCTATGAAAAGGAGACTTTTTAATGCTTTTTGTTAAAATGAGATGCAGATAAATAGAATACCAGATTGATGGTATAACATGAAACATTCTCACTTTGTCAGTGCAACGTTAAAACAATTGTATGTGCTGTTTGAATGGCTTTTCTATTTTTTTGCATATGAAAGCTACATATGATAATAAACTCAACCAATAATAGTATGCTGAAAGGGGAAATTTAGTTTATGTGGACAACATGCTTTTGTTCAGGATGTATGAGAAACCACCCTGAATACTGAGTTTGTCCAAAGTTTGTTGTACGGAGCTGGTGCTTAGAAGTTTACTATATATTGTTCAAGTCAGTGAGCATTTGTTGCTGGCTGAAAGGCATTAAAATACAGGACACAAACCATTTGAATGATTTTTAACTGGCCTTTTATAGCTTGTGAATTCTGGGGGTGGCTGTTAAATAAGATAAATAGGTCTGTATGAGCAGCACATGCAAAACAAATGAAAGAAGATTAAAACATGATAAATTTGTCTTTGTGTGTATGAAAAAATTCCCCCTAAATGTTAGATCTTCCAAGAAGAAAAAAGAGAAGTAATGTGTTATCTTTGTAGTAAATCATATGAAGAATTTTTTTGCTCAGATGAGCTAGAATTTGTGTAAATTTGTTCGCAGAAGCGAAAGATGAAAGGAAAAATCCCAAGATTTCAAATTACATCATTCAGATAACAAAATTTCCTCTCATTTTAGTGACACATTTTCTTCTTTACTCAGGAAAGCTTGTCCTGTTAAATGTATTTATAATTGATGAAGGAACGGGACAGGGCTCATTTCTTTTTTTTGTCTCAGGCTGAGATAGAGTTTAATTTTTCTAATCTTGCTTAGCATGGAAGTATATGTTTCAGAGCACTTTATCAATAGTAATGTTATTATTGGTCCATCTAAACATCGTATTAATTGGATAATTTTAAAGAAATTGTATCATTTTCATTTTTATTATGTTGGCCTTGCTATCTGAAAGCAAAATTTAGTTTTTAAACATGTGAAAACAAATTTGAAAGGATGAATAAAGCTAATCACCATTTTTATCAGTGACAGCTCCAGAAGTGTTAGAAAAATAATCTTTTTTTCTGTGTTCCTTGTTTGGATCATTAAAAACACTTTATATACTTGTTTGTCATTTCAGCTCCTTATGAGGGGGGTGTATGGAAGGTCCGTGTGGACTTACCAGAGAAATATCCATTCAAGTCACCTTCCATAGGTAAACATTCAGATTTTCTGCTCACTAGCAGCCCAGGATTTTGATTTTATGAGGAAAAGGTATACCTGAATGTGAGAGTTGTGTTATTCCAATAGGTGCAGTGATGGACGAGATATAATTATGCCACAGGTATGAGCTTTTGCGAGACAAAATATTATTATTATAAATGATCCCTTTTTTAAGAAGAATGTGGTGTTTCTTAAAATTTATAATTAATAATGCCATTGTAGAATTGCTGGGTTTTTTTTTTTTTTTTTTTTTGTTTTCTTATGGAATCTAAGTCTACTAGAAAGATAGAGGTGTATGTGTGTGTATATGTTTTTAAGAAAGATGTCCCCTTTTTGATAGGTCAAAATAATCTGGGGCTGATCAGTTCAGCCATTTGCCTATTCAACCACTGCATGTGCCGATTTAAATAGTCTGTAGTCAGTTCGACCAGTGACTTTTGTTGATTCAACCACATCATCATTCATGCAATAATACCATATCATACCACAAAATAAATGAATTTTGAGATGGTCTCCTTTGTTGGCATTGGCTGACTTGTACATTTCAATCTTTTTGCTTGCATTGTCTTTGTGTGTTTGCACTCATTCACATGGCTGTGCATTTTTAGTTTGGTGACAGCCGGCTCTCCGTAACTGTCTAGCCCATAAACACACAGAAGAATGCAATACCATGTTTTGAGGGCAATGATCGGTTGATCTTTGACCTTCTTGCTCTTAGAATGGAAGGTCAAGCCAAAATGAAAGGATGGGGAAAATTCTAAAATTAGTTTTTAAAAAATCATTAAAATCATGAAGGCCTTAGACAAACTGTATAAAATGTGGCAATAGTAATCAAGAAATAAAGGTGTTAGAATGTCTGCCCAAGGGAGCCAGAAGCACTGCCCAAAGTGTCAACTGTTTTGAGTAGCAGTTGGGGAGAGAAGTGTTTTTGTTCTAAAGCCCATCAAAAAAACAAGAAGTAGAGACAATGGAATACCATCCATACTATAATATGAAAATTGTTCAGCCAACTGAGGTGAGTGTCTCTTGTACCAACTCATGAACAGGAACCAGTTGGTTGATATTGACTAGACACAACATTTACTAAAATTAAGAACCACCCCCCACCCCATCACCACCACCACCACCACCAAGACTAAAAAGTTGTTTGCTGATTGATGGGATCTTCATACCTTCACCCATTGCTTTACGTTCTACTCTTGTATTACATTTTTATGTTGTTCACTGTGTCTACATGTACCTCACTGTCCACTGGCTGTTATCTTTTCCTTATCATTATTGGTCTGCGCAAGGAGTGTAATCTGTCTTGGCCACGATGCTGTGCATTATAAGTTCCCATTATTATTATTGTCTACTTAAATAATATATTGCAGTTTAAGATAGTGTTCGTCTTTTTCAGGGTTTATGAACAGAATCTACCATCCAAATATAGATGAAGTGTGAGTTTCATTATATTTAATAGTTCTTTTTGCTTAACCACTATACATTCTTGCTTTCTCGTGGTTTTTTTTTTCAGTTTCCTTGGCAGATCTTAATTAGCAGTAGTTTCAGGAAAAAATGTGTCTCTCAGTTCGGTCTCTCAAGACAATAATTATGTACATTCACCATCAAAATTATCAACAGATTTTACCTATATTAATACACTTATACATCATCATCATTATTTAAAGTTGCACATTTATTGAAAAGCTTTGCCAGTAGACAAGGTAATAAGCTCATTTCAGAGTTCACGGCATGAAAGTACTTTTTGTTTGACAATTGTCGCTTCAAATGCCTAACAATACTACAATTTTCATCCTCTTTTGGGTGAACACAATACTCATTTGCTCTAGTATATTTATTAATCTTCAATATCATTCATCCTGCATTCTCTTCCTTGTATGGCATATAAAAAGTTAAATTAGGGCACAGGTCGATCCATATATAGTAAAGAACTGATTTGTTGCTTGGGAAAGAATCTAAGTAAAGTTAGGGAGCTTTTGATGCTACTATTGAAATGCATAAATATTGTTAATTCATTATACAAGATCTTTTAGCTTCCTGCAATTTATTAAACTAAAAGGTATTCATAATAGTGTTTTATCACTCTTTTATAGCTTGTTTTGTAGCATAAATGTTAACTGTTGTGCAGGTCTGGAACAGTCTGTTTGGACGTGATTAACCAAGCATGGACTGCTCTTTATGGTAAGTATTTTTGAATCTGAGATCATAATAATTCCTAAGGAGATAGATGCATTGGTCTTGAATTTAGCTTATTGGCTTCTGTAAACTATTAAAAGCACTCTAGCCATATTCACACTAGATTCAAAAACATTTGCTATAAAATTTATATAGTGTACAGAGTGCAGCTAATAAAAGGGCAAAGATAATGGGTTTAGAACTTAATCATAAACATTCACCATAAAATAATGCTTCTATTTTACACTGACCATAACTAAGAAAGGCAGAAAACTTGGAAGTATCTTTGAGTATGGAAACTGTACTTTGGTTGAGTGATGAGTTATAGGTTACCTTTGTTTTAAGCATTTTTGTTGCTTCTATCAGGGTATTAATGGCGTTTTCTTGGTTGACAGATTTATCCAACATTTTTGAGTCATTTTTGCCACAACTTCTCACCTATCCTAACCCCATTGACCCCTTGAATGGGGATGCAGCAGCACTTTACCTCCACAAACCTGAAGAGTACAAGAAAAAGGTGCAGGGTAAGTGCTGGAATTTAGTATGTGTGTGCTGCTATCTTCTAGAATTTTCCTAGAATACTCTTTAACTCCACGTGTGGGTGCAAGGAGAGGACTTTTCATTTTCCTTTGTATTTAATTTTTTAGCTGTACATGTATTGGTTCATATTGGGGCCGTCTTCAAGTGTGTGTTTGAGACTGGTATTTGTCAGGTATAGGTGAAGGCCATCATCAAGATATGTTCTTTGCATAATGTCAGTTGGCAAATAAGTGAATTTTTTTTCATTGTTAGCTTTGTCTAGCTACCTAAATATATGGTCAAAGTGATGGTGTTTATACTGTTCTTTGAATGCTACTAGAAAAGCAATTTGTTAACAGTAGTTGTATATTCCTTTGTTTTGGCATGAATGAATATGCTTTAGTTAGCTGCAAAGTCTCCTTAGCAGTTTGAACTTTGTTTTTCTGCAGAGTATGTTCAGAAGTATGCAACAGAAGAGGCACTGCGGGAACAAGAACATGTGGAGTCCTCCAGCGAGTCATCGATGAGCGACTTTTCGGAGGATGAGGCACAGGACATGGAACTATAACCTGCCTCAGTCCTAGCGCCTTTTCAAATTGTACTTCATGTGTAAATAGTCTGGCTGGATACTGTCTGCATACTGCTCCCACTAACCGATCCATAGCTATTCAGCTCAGTTGCATTCTTGGCAGAAGAGCCCATGGTGACAGTGGGTGTGCAAATTTTGTGTCTGTGGTTTCTGCTTGAAAGGAGTATACCTGTCGACTACAAGCGACTGCTGTGAATAGTTCTGCCTGGGTTTTGCCAGACTTGCAGGTTTTCTCCTCTTTGGGTAGACAGCTACCAGGCTACTCTGGCTGAATAAAGCTTTTCTTGAGGTTCTCAGATGGATCTGACTGGTATGTAACCAATGGCTCCAACTTTTAGGGACAGCAAGACCTGGGATGAAGGGCTTAGGATAAGTGTTAAAGGAAGAGAAATTGCAGAAGAAAGAAAATTAATGCTGGATGGAGGTGGATCCTAATATTTAAGTAGCTTTGCTTCAGATGACAATGAAAAATATCACAATGGTTTTGCCTTCATCAAGCATTAGTCTCTTTGTGAAAATTGTGTTGCAGGTTTGAAATCCCCTCTCCTCATCCAGTGTAATTTAGGGTAAAGTCTGAAAAGTAGAACTGAGAAATGATCAAATAAAATGTTTTTCCCCAAAGAATTTGCTTACAAGGCTACCAGATTTGGATCAGGGTATAAATGTGAGATGCTTGATCATTGATGTTGCTGTTTACAACATGCCGAAGAAGAGTAGTTTATGTTAAAATGTTGTAAGCTCTATTAAATGTTATATGTGCAACATTTAGACCCTTCTGTATCCCAGATTTGCTGGCCCTGTTTTAATCCTCTGAAGTGGAAGACATTGTGTTGGCAGTAGCTAGCAGTGTTGAATGAGTGAAACCTTGAGTAATTGAACTCCCCTTTCTACATCCCATTTTGTCTGAGAGTTGAAGTTTTTTGTTTCTCAGTTTTAATCATCTTTTTTTTCCATTATCATGTCACAGTTTTGTTTTTAACTGATTGAAGTGTAAAATGTAACTACCTTCATCATGTCATGTGGTTATTCCCCTAAGACGACAAGGGGGGTTTGCATCATGATTATTCCGCTTTTCTTCATTAAGCGTTCTGCAGCATAGAGTGTACAAGTGTGTCGGTGCAAGTGGTGCATATGCTAGATTGTTAACATGAATGGTTTAGTCACAAATAAAAAAGAATAAAAGAATACTTTTCAAATGTTATTCCACAGAGTGTGCACTTGTCCTTGCTTCAGACTTTTTTAATCATACACTTTGTTTTATACAGATATACTGATAGCACTTTTCTTGTTTTAGCATTAGTGTGGTAGGTCTTAGTTGTGGATGTTGATGTATAGTCAGTCTTGCCATCATCTCAATGGATGTAGGTGCTTTACAAATTTTTCAGTGGAATTAACAGGTATTTTTTTAGTTTTGAATTGACACCAACCTTTTCATTTTGGTTTCGTCAGTCTAATTGAACATAAATACAACATCATAGACTTGTAAGGTCCCTGGACTGCCAAATGTGTTATCTTTCTCCTATTTCTTTATTTACACTTTTACCCCAAGAGCTGACAGGTACAAAAGATTGGGTTGCCACTATTTGAAAAGATGTTCTCTTTCTGCAAAACTATCATTTTTCTACTTTACAGTCTTCATAATGCCATTGAAAGTGTTTGATATATATATATACATTTTTATTTCTTTGAGCATGTTATCTCCATAAATATACCTGCATGACTAAAAGTCTGTATCTGTTATAATAATGCCCAACACTGCTGGAGATAGTTTTGGATTGTATAAAAGAATAATGGTGGTGGGGGGAGGAACATTCTAAAAAAAAGCCATAAATTTCAAAAGATTTTTCTTTTCCAAACCCATTTTGACCGCTTTTAATTTTGAAAAAATCTAAATATTAATAAAACTCGAATAAGCTGTAAAAGCCCTCATGACTGAATTGTTTCAAGAAATGTGTGATTATAATAAAGATATTAAAAGATGTCCTTTCTACTAGTTACTGTCTTGTTTTGAAAAAGAAGTAGGATGAGGTTGAAGTCCCAAGTTTTATATATTACAAAAAAAAGCATAAGTGTGATTTTATTAGGACAACTGTTGGAGGTACTTTGAGTAATAAGTTAGCAAGAGGTGAAAGATCATTTTTAAAAAAAAGTATAATTGCGCAAACTAAAGAGATGGAGTCAGATTTTCTTGAATTGAATGGACTAGTTCTTACAGTTTTCAACCAAGTTATAGTATGCAGCCCTTAAATTTTTTTTTTTAATTCAAAACTATGTTGAAAGAAAACCAGTAATTTTAGGAGTACTTGGATGAAGCACCAAGCTTTTTTTCATGTAATTCTTGGAGTTGTGTTTACAGAATTTTGGCATAAACTATAGTTGCAAATAACTTGAGTAGTGTACAGATCACGAGATAAAAAGCTAAATGTTGACAATGATATTGGAAGTGGAAAACTAATTTATAAAATCTTTGCTTGTTTAGGTGCATCCTGTGCACATAAGCTCCCTCATATTTTCATCTGCTAAGAAATCAAATGCAAACATATGGTAAACAATGCTTGACAGGGATAGGTATTATGTACAGCTGTATGTGCTTGTGCAATGGGAAATATTATAGTCTCATCTTTGTGCAAATGTGAAGTCTGTGATTGTTGCCATGCAGTGTTACCTGCTATTGTTTCATCACGGACGTATATTTAGTTCGTGGTTTCATTGACTTACTCCTATCACATTAAGGGTTGGTGGAATATTTACTCCTTTAGATTTGTGTGTGAACTTGTATGGAGCAGGATTTTTTTTTTAATTTGCTGTACATCTTTATAGTTTGATAAACCTTATATAGTGTACAGAAAGGCATGCAGTATCTTGCGGCCTGTGAAGTGTGCTGCACTTTATGGTCTTTTCTATAAACCAAAAGACAATTTTCTCTGGAAATATTTAGCTTCTAGTGGTTTCTAAAAAAAAATTTCCCTAAAGATAGCATAAGTACTCTTTAAAGATGTCCATCAGGTAACTTAATATAATAAGGGTAAATATTTTGTTGAAAATTTGCAAATATTTGGTGACTACTATTTATTTTTTCAAACCAAATGCATGCACATTAAAAGTCTTCAAAAGAATTTTTTTTCTCTTTGTGATATATCTCTACAATCCCTATGCACAGAAAGAGATCAAAACCTGTCCATTTATGATCCAAGTATATTTATGGACTCTGGTGAGGCGACGGATTTTTTGTGCACCCTTGTATTTCAAGAACAGTTGGTCATTCCCTGTGTGAAATCAATGTGATTTGGGATAATGTTATTAAACTTAGCCATTTTTCTTGGGATTTTGTTGTGAGGGGGTGAAGAATGGGGGATGCAGGGGAAAAGTGGAAATAGCAGTCTGTTAAACCTTTTACCCTCAACTTGGATAGGTAGATTATAGCATACAATTGTCTAATACAAATTAGTATTGTGTGCCAGCTTATCCTAATGGCCAAGATGTTTCTTTTACTGTAAAGGATCAGTATCAGTAATGATACTAGGATCGCCAGAATGTTAGGGTTGTTTTTTTTAACACTTCTGTTCATCAAATTGCAGCAAAAGCAAATTCTAATTTTTGTCAAGCATGGCTTTGAAAGTGGCTGTTACGTTCTGTTATGTGCAGAGATCTGATAAATTCTCCAGTAATCATTTTCGTGTAATATCAGTTTTTTAATAGCAAGAATTTTCTCTGAAATTTGCTATCAGTAGACTGTTCATCCTTTATGCTCTCATTTAAGCAATTTGTTTACAATTTTGTAATGTCTTCGTCAAACTTACAAAAATAAACATGGACATTTATTATGTATTGGATACCATAGTGTTCGTATGTATGTAACACAATTCCAGAAATATGTTTGCGTTTATGACATTGGTTTTGAAATCTCTTGACTGGTTGTAACGCCTCAAATAACAACATGATCTTCATCAAAGATGTATGCTCTTTTGCTAATGCTATTCCGACAATTCCTGTGAAGTTTTTTTTGTGGGAGGTGACCACATGCTAAGCACTTTACGAATGCACCGGAGACCTTCCACCATGGTTCCCTGAAAACCAAAACAGAATATGGTTAGGAAATGAAGTATTAAATATTCAAAATAAATTTCAAATGGTTGACACAACAGCTTTAAACAACCAGTACTGAACCAGTATTTTCTGAGAAAGATAATAGTACACAAAGAAAAAAGAAGATCCAAGGAGCAAACAAAGGAGTGGTCAACACACAGCTGCAGTCTGTGAGCATAAGCCAATGTATGGTAACTGATAAAATATATATCTCCTGGTGGATGTTTTATTTTCTCTTCTGTACTACAAAATGAATGCATCCCATGCCTTTAGTACAGCTGTATCTAATTTTCTTTCAAAATTCTGAATATATATCTGATCAACTTAATTAAATGGCAAGAGAATCTGTTGTCGCCTTACTTGTTTAATCTCCTGAGACAGGCGATGGGACTTGCTCAGCAAGCCAGGAGTGATGATGTGCACACCAAGAACCCAGGCAGGTAAATGCTGATCTTCATCACCTCCAGCAGGAGACCTATTGTTTGGAGGGCTCACCACTGCATCTTCTTCATGAGAGGGCTGCAAGGCTGAACTAGGTAGTGAACCTGCAGAGGGTGACAAGCTGTGAGATACTGGGATGGCTGGTGGTGGGGACTGGGACTCATCAAGTGAGCTGATGGAGGTGTTCAAAGTATTGTCTGTTAGCCTGCGAAGAGCAGTCCAGGGGCACCATAGGTGGTGACTTCCAATAGGATCCAGTCGGTCCTGCATCTCCTTTATTAAAGAAAAATAACAAAACAATGTGCAAAGTCATACTGATTCTCTACTAATAATAAAACTTCCTTACATAGTACATTTCCTTGCTTGGCAGTGAGCTCAAAGTGTTTGAACTAAAGAGCAGTATGAGAAATACAGTAGTGCAGTTAAAACTATAAAAACAATTGAGGGTGGGGAGAAAAAGGAGAGGTATAGTATCGATGAAAGAGATATGGGCAAAACAGTCCAGACAAAGAAAAGAAGTGGCAACCAAATTTGTCTTGTCTAATGTAAGCCACATGCAAGAGGCCCATGTGAGTAGACCAAATGAATGAATCAGCCTGGTAACAGATCATGAAAATAACAATAACACACAGCATTGCTACTTTGTTGCTGAGGCGAGCCCAACCAGTGCAGTTTGAGAAGTGAAATAAAACGGTCAGCTTATGATTACAAAAGACAACACAGTTTGTTCCTGTGGTGTGGCTCAGCAGTGTACTGGGCAAAAAGGTCATGCAGTAGGAACCAAAAGGTGTTCTGATCTCATCCTGGGACAATCTAATTGCAGGCTGGCTGTCAAGAGTTCTTTAGCTACTTCAATATCCTCCCCTCACTATAATCTCCTTCCCTCTTAGTGCTAACTTGCCTCAACCACCTTCCTACCAAATCAATCAACCAACCTAATGTTGAGAGTGCAGGTACAGTTTTCCAGTAATAGGCATGAATAGGCCTGAAACTAGTGATACTATCGTCATGATGGGCACACTACTTCGGAGTGTTCCTTTATAAGTTATATAGCTTCAATGCCAGTTAATATATGCATCATAACACTTGTAAAAAAAAACTTTTTACTCACAATTTTACGGAGTTTGGAAGATGGCGCACAATCACCTGACCCATCAATATCTGAGGGTAGTAGCTGACGTGTGATATTGTTCATGCTGCTATTAGAATTTTGCTTGTAATTCCACAGTCCTATCTGCCGCTGACACTTGGTGCATGTGAGTATTTGATCACGGTCCTGACTTCAATAGGAAAACAGAAAATAATAATAATAATCAGAAATCTAGCACAGTAGAAACTAAAACGTAAGCACTTGAAAATGATAGTAAATGTATAATTTATCTGCAAGTATACTTGTCCAAAGTGTTATATAATGCAGCTTAAAATAGGGACATTGTGCTGACATTTTTCAGTTTATCTACTCACAAAATATCCAAATGTCAGGGCAGCAGCCTCAAGTATAAAATTTTTTCGTCATAATCACAGCACAAGATACTTTGCAACTTGAATGTGTGTATATATTTTGAATGGTTAAGTATTTCTCACCGAACAGTCCATCCTGTAAAACTTAATGCGACAGCTTGAGTTAATGTGTCCCTTTCAGTCATCTTCTCCTCAATAAACTTGGCAGCATGATGCTTGTGAAAACCCTTGATGAGTTTGACAAAAGGGATCACACAATAAGTTTCTGCTTCAAATGTATCTTTATTTTTATCTCTCACACACAAAGTTAAAACAAGCATTTAGCAAGTGTGTTTTCCATAGTGTATTGGTTAAGATCTGTTCCAGCTGTTTAGGTGATGTACTTTATTGGTTTACTTTTTAGGATGGATGCGTTTGCTCTGTAAAATGAGGTCACAGAAATTACTATTGATTGAGCTTTGATGTCATCATTTAGGATAGTTGCTTAAACATATTCTGTTTCCAAAGTGAGTTTCCAAAGTGAACAATGGACTAACCCAAATCTGCAAAGGTCCATAGTCTAATTCAGGCAAAAAGTGCTGACTCTGATGCAAACTGTTCAAACGTTGCAGAAAATCCTGATGCAGACCTTCATGGTCATCCAAATCTATCCTCAAATAGGATTCTGTGCCCATACAAAGACACACACACATGTATACAAAGTATAAAACGAGGCCATCAGGTTCTAGAAGTAATGGGATAGAAAAGCATATATACTTTTTAAAATTGTAAAACTATATAAGAAAGCAGACATTCATAACCATAAAAAGGGTTGTGCAAATGACTACATTTATGAAGAATGATACATGCTCCAACTCTAAGAAAACTTTGTACTGAGTAAAAAATTCACCTGGGCAAGGGTTTACTGATATAGGGCAAAACTTTTCATGTGCTGTAAGCAACTTTGTCACCAAGGTCTTGCAAGCCTTTCTGTCTGTAACAAATAAGGACAAAAAGAAAAGTTGGTTTTCTGGCATCCTCAAAATCTTAATGTTACGTGCATTTTTACTAATGAATCTGTACTTTTCAAAAAAATTTCATTACTCATATAAACAACCAATATGACTTTATCCACATCTCAAGACCTTCACAGAAAGGAATTGGAAAAGAAAATGCTTAATAATTAAAATAAACAGAACAGCTTTATGTGGTGCGTGATGGCCTTAAAAATGGTGCACCTGTAGTCGGAGCTATGCAATAAAATGACATCACTCAACCTCTCCCATCTGCCCGCTGTCGTCTGCTCCAGTCAATTCGAGAAACAATATCCACTAACCCTAACAACGATATTATCAGATGAAAAAAATCTAAGATGTCCTTATCACATGGTTTATACCCTACAGGCATCCACTAACCCTAAACCCTAACCATATTTCTATCATTAAAGGCAGTTCATTAACAGAACTCCACGCAAAAATGTGCACCCCTCTCAAAATTGACCAAACTCGCTCTCCCCTCTGACAAAATAGCATAGACCGTTCTATGATGCAATGTGCAGCACCTATATCAAAGTTGTGCCCATCATTTTTTTTTTTTTTTTGATGAGTAATTCGAAGAATATTGCACATGGATAACATATATACTTACATGCAGATGAGTCACTTTTGGAAGGAAGACTTCCACAGAGGTTGGCTTTGCAGGCCTTGCAATAAAGCATGTCAAAATCCGCATTCTCCCACCCATAGCGTGCACAGACCATGGGAGACAGCTCTACTGGTTTAGCAAACCATTGTAATGGCTTAGAAAGTTAAGGAAGACATAAACTTAATGCATAACTGCAAAATGAACACTCTTTGAAAAACAAAAAACCAATCATGGTTTTCAAAATGTATGGGGCATGTCAATGTTGAGAATAAATTTTGACTAGTTACAATCTCTTAGCAGACAGCAGACATTCTTTTAATAAACACTTTATGTGCTTTCATGTGCACTTGTATTCTGAACATTTTACAGATATTATCATCATTTACTTATGAGAAAATATGATAAATTAAATATAGGACTTCAAGCATTTAAACATAATAAGTACATATTTATTATTTTTTCATGCTCTCACTCCATCACTAGTCACTTAATCAACATACTTTTGTGATGTCACATTAAAAAAACCCCACCAGATAGACATTAAATAAAAGGCAACTAACAGATACATATGCTGGTTTCAAAACATAACTGTTTCATATGAGAGGTAAAACTGTTATAAAATAAAAAAAAATTTGGCTTTTAAATTTCTAGAACACTTGTTTGGTAGAAAGTCTAACAGTTACTGGATGAGTCAAATACCAAGAGACTTTCTGAATGAACACATAAAGACAAAAAATATCAAACAATGAATTATACAATGTACCTGAAAATCTCACATCTAATTGTTTTATTGGTGGAGAAAGTAAAATTTAGAATAATTTTAATAACTGAGTGATAAGGCTACTTGAGAATGGCAATGCTGGCATGTCTTGACTTTGAAACTGATGGTCCTATCTCAAGATCTGGTGCTTGAGAATGAAGTAGCAATGTGAAGATTGGGTGAAGCACTTTGGTTAATTATAGCCAACTTTGCTTGTTGGACATCGTATGAAGAAAAAGATGCAAACAGCAGACTAATACACTGGAGAGATGCTGCCAGTACAGACTATCAGAAGTTTTTAGTGATATTCCAAGCTATACCATTATTATGCCATAACTATGAAGGAAATATTCAACATCAGTCCATGTCATTATTATTATTATAGACATTAATGTTTTCATTATTAACAGTGAAACCCTTTTCCCTTCCCTATCCACCATCGAATCCTTTAAACATGCACTAACAATACATCTGATCTGTGAGCATTACTCCTTACACTAATCAACATATTTGTAAATAGTTGTGATTATAGTCGATTGATGAACCTTTTCCATAAACATGACTCTTTACTTGGTAAACATTACTGTTCCCATAACGCTTGTCCTTTATCACACCCTTCCTTTTGCAATATCATGTTATTCTCAGCTCTTGTTCTTGTTATTTGATTTCTCTTTATGTTTTCTGTATTTAATTTTATTCTTCATTTAGTACGGTTGTTTATTATTTTAAACCTCATATGCTATTTGTTTGTATTCCTGTCCTTCATATGCTGTCCATGTTTCGCTCTAAGAGCATACTCCTTCGGAATGTGAGTATGCGCTTTACTTTACAAATTTTGCACTTATTATTATTATTCTTAGTCTGCCTGCTCATCTACCTCTGCAGATTTATGACATTCTCCATTCCTACTGTTTGTTGTCTGATTCTTCTATATATTTTTTTTATTACTTGTCTACAGAGTTGATTCTCGTTCTGTCTTTCATACTCTGTCCATGTCTCCTCCTTGTCTTAAGCACTGAGAGCATGCTCCTTTTTGAGTATGATTAGACACTATATAAATCCCATATTATTATTTTTACACCAATCTCTTGTTTATCGTGGGAGATGCGTTTCAGAACCACCCGCAATAACCGAAAATCCATGAAATAGAAATGGTATATTTATTTATGTATTTATACACGATATTAATGCTTTATATACCATCCCCCATACTTGTATGCTACATAAACCTTTCCCGTTTCCTTAATAACCATTACCACAATGTTTTGTGCATGTATTGTACCTTTACAGTAAATAAAAAAACAAACACATAATATGTACCATGCTGTTCACTACCTGTAATTGAACGAAAGTCGAAAAAGTACACAACACACAACACGCCACTGTACTGAGCCAATCGAGGGCTGGGATACAATGCAGCATTCTCTGGTTGGTCACTTCTCTAGCAACCAACCAGTCGTGCGTTGTTTACAATTGTGAGTAGGCACGTAACGTCTCAGGCAGATGATTCTGGTTCTTGTTTAAGAGTAAATACATGCACTATTTACTGTAATTCATATTAATTTTATTATTTATAACATTTCTTTATTGTTAGAATTAATCTTAGCAATATATTTTATACACATTTTAGCTTTTTCATCTAAAACAGATTCATAATATATATATATATTCTACTGATTGAATCTCGCAAAATAGATACACAAATCATTTTTCCCATTTCTCATAAAAACCCGCAAAATAGTGAAGCCTCGAAAGGTGAGGCACAAAAAGGCGTGGGATTACTGTATATCATTATTTTTCAAATAGTGGTATATTTATTTATTATTTCTTACATAAGACATAAAAAATATAATTTTTGAACTGAAATCTTTAACAGTTGCTTCTAAGACAGCAGCCCAATAAGATTAGAATAAACCAGTAGTTCAAGAGAAAAAGTTCACCAATGGCTGAAGGCAGTAACAATGATGACCAAAACTTATGTCTAAATATAAAGGATACTGAGAAGGTTTCTACACGCTTAATAAAACTGTTATAGCTTCTGCTAATGGAGGGTGCATCAGACAGCACAGGAGATGCGGCGTCTGTGATAGTATCATTTAGGCCTGTAGTTGAGGATGTGTTTACTAAATCTTCACATCTGTGGAAAAAATTACATTTTGTGAAGATATGTTCATCTGGCATTGATAATGCCTATACTATATAGGCACGAACTGCCATAATTTTAATCAAAATTTATCAATGCTCCAACTTTATAATGATAAAAAAGCATTTGTATAATACATTTTCCTGAAAGGCAATAAACTCAAAACGCTTGAACAAAAGGACAGCACAGTTGCAAATTATTAAGTGGGGTGGGGGGTGGGGGTATTGGTGTTTTACGCCGTGCCAGCAACTGAGGCTATATTACGGCAAGGCAGCCAGCCCTGTAAACAAGTGGGGTGGGAAGGGAGGAAGAAATGGTGCGAAAAGGAGACCACTAGCTACTGGCTAACACTTAATCAGTCCCAGCAATAACGCGTAAATGGTGCTAGAAAATTTCTGATAGTCTGGTTAGCTCGTTTAGTTTATTTAACATTGTATACTTTCATTTTTAATGCTCACCGAGACCAACAAATGGGTTTTTTTCTAATGCCACTACAAAAATGAAACATAAAAGGCCTTAAGCAACGACTTCACAAAAATATAATGTTTACAATTTTACTTACATGGAATTATCTATATGATTCTCTTTTTGGAACAAGAAAGATGACAAAATATCTTTCACTCGCTGGGGTGTCACTGACGAAGCCGCCATTTTTGATACACTACCATAATAGTTTCGTAAAATAGCGTATTATTGGCCAGTTGTTTCCCTCTAAGCCAATCAATTCGCTCCTTTTACAATAGGTTTAAAATTGTTTCCACTTAAAGAGAAACAGAAAGGACGACAACTTCGAGAGTCATGGCTGTTGCATTTCGCATGGAGGAAGTTGTGCCGTGCACAAGTAAGCAAGTTGCACAGTTCACAAAACGACAGCCCAAGATATTCTAATTAGCTAGTTATTTCTGATGTCCGAGCCATGTCTGATGCCTTATCAGTCATGTTTAGTCTTACGCTATTGTAATATTTTTATTACGAATGTGAGCAATACATTCGTTAAATATAGAGAAATTGACGACTTAGTTCGTATTATTGTTATTTATTAAACCGCAATTTAAATCAAATCGGATCTGAGTTAGACCCGGTTTTCGCTTCGTAATAAAGATGAACTCGACGATTTGTCATAGTCAGCGATTGTACGAGTAGAAGACAACTGCTTTGAAACAATAAAAGGAAAATGCAGCACTTGTACGGTAAGACAGATAAATGAACAGAATATAACACAGCTCTAGCGAGTATTTTAAAACTTTTAGTAAAGGAACGAGAGAGACCAGTGTGAAGAAACAATACAAAGAGCCCATAAATGAAAATGGCACGTGAGCTTTACCACTTAAAAGTGTATGCCTTGAATGTCCACAGCCTGGTCAAATTGTATATTACTGACATAAGTAGCTATTAACATCAAATATTACCAAAAGAGCCATACGTTGTTCAAACAACTGCCTATTTTAAACAGCCATGCAATTAAGCTTAGCCTCCATTTTGCTAAAAAAAAAAAAAAAAGGCTTCTTGGCAATGTGTATGCAGAGAACGTATCTTACAACGGTGAATAAACATGATTTTTCTCTTTAAACAATCTTTTAAATTAAAGATTTTGTCATCAGTGAACATCGATGATCGGGCCTGGGACGATTTGACTTTTTGTTATTGATCTTACGTGGGACAAAATGGACATATCTGGGACAATTTGGTTTAGGCTATGGGAAGATGTGATTGGGGCAAAATGGTCTTGGGGGGAAATGACTGATCCCTGGGCTAGTTAGTATAATCTACAGCTGACCACCACCATATGTTCAGGAAAGACTGTATTTTTGACATACATATAATAACAGTGTAAAGTTTCATCAGCATATTTTCTTTTAAATACAAATATATTCAAATTTAAGTGGAAGAGAGAGAGGGAGATGATGAGAATTGAGTTTAGTATGTACTTATACACATTTTTATTTCCTTTTTGCTGTTTTTAGAATGCACGTTAAATCCAATTCCACGAAGTGGACACAGAATTGTGGTTGATGAGAGGAACATGTTTTCAGTAGGTGGTTACAATCCAGCTAATGTCTCTTCACAAACAGATCCTCCAAATGTAGTTGTTTTAAAAGAGGTAATACTCCTTTTTTTTCCTCCTTTCAGAAATTTGGGTTCTTTTCTATTCAATTTTACGAATATTAGTGCTTAGACTTTCTTGCTAATGCTATCAGCATTTTGTTACTCAGATTTTTAAAGTTATGTTAGTAGGGTTTTTGGAAAGAAAGAATTGGACAAATGTGTGTAGGTTTTCGAAGATACAGAGAGCGTTAGAGTGTGTGAGTGGGGGAGGAAAGAAAGTAAATAAGAGGAGGAGAAATTTATAGCTTATGATGTATAAAGTATTTGTTATAGGTATGGAGATTCAATTTCCTGACAAAGAAGTGGAAACAAATGGTGATGAAAGGAGATGTTCCACAGTTTCTGGCATCTCACACAGGTGACTTATAAAGTAATGTCATAAGACAAGGGTTGTAAATAGCACAACAGCAAAAACAACAACAACAATGATGATGATGATGATAGATTTAAAATATGCATAATGGAAGCACCAAGTTCACTGTGGTAAAAAACAATGTCATTTAAGAAAAAGTAAACAGGTAAATGAAAAAAAGAATATACAAAGTATATTGGAATGGAGTAGACAGGTGGTAAAATCTAACAGCACTTCAGTTACAACAGAATGCGTTACAGCTACAATAAATGTGTTTTTGAAAATTTAAATGTTGGAAATGAGGAGGGATTTGATTTAAAATATGTTCGAAAGATGAGACAAACCCATCGAACAAAAAACATACTGAGCATTCTAGTGCTAACCAGAATCAGTTGCTCTAGAACTCGGGCAAGAGGTAAGAAGGAAGTTCTGAGACTCCTGTGCATGCATGGTTTTGACAATAATAAATATTTATTTTTAGAGCACCTTACCCAACCAATAAAGGCAAGCTCAAGGTTCTTAGTCATACAAGCACTCACTTATCAGTAACCATCAAATATATCTTACAAATTCACCATCATTCAAATCATAACCACTCAGTCTCGCTCTCTCTCTCTGTCACACACACACACACCCAAACAGGGTAGAGGAAACTGGAACACCTGGAGAAAACCATGGATGGTAAACAGGTGGTACATTCAGATAGAGGTATGTCAGAGCTGAGATACAAACAATGCTTGTTTCTCATGCAGATGTGCAAACAAACTCATCTACTTACAAAAATGATTGATAAATGGGTAGTTAGAAGAAAGGGTGAGGGAGGGGAGTTAAGTGATTAAAAAAAAAAAAATCACATGTGATATTGTTTAATTTAGTAAGGGGTCAACTGGTATCTTTCATGAGTCTCATCTTTGCTTGGTTGCAGTGACTCTTCATGGCAACACTTTAGTCACATTTGGAGGCAGTGGAGTTCCTTTTGGGGAGCAAAGTTCCAATGATATACATTTAGGAAAATTGGATCTCAACATGGACACTGTCACTTGGAGCTGTCTCAGGTGCTCAGGTGATAGGCCTGAGAGGAAGTACGGTCATGTGAGTATGTTGTCTTCAGTCTTAATGATAATAATACAAGATTAGTATAGTACATGCTCACACTCATAATGAACAAGCTCTTAACACTTAGCATAAGAAGGAGACAGGGACAACATGGGCAGCATACAAGGAATAGAAGAATAAACAACAGTACTGGCAATGAATAAAAAACTAATACATAAAACGTAAAGAGGAATCAAGGAACAAGCTGAGAATATGATTCTTCAGTCTTAAGTGTATGTTGTCTATGGTCATACAGGTTGAATGAGAAGGGGGCAAGGAATAATTGATGATGAAATTGGCTATTTTGGATTGAAAAAGTGTGGCAGCTTGCTAAACTGACTCAAATAGTTGAAGGTAATGCTTAATCTTACTGTTATTGTTTGTATTAAACACTGTCCCATGAGAGAGTATAGTTTCATAAGCTGCCATGATACTGATGCATGATGAATATCTGTTCAATGTCTCAGCTCATATTTCTTTGTCTCCAGAGCCAAATTACAGAGTGGCCCTATCTTTACATTGTAGGTGGGACCACTGGTTTTATCTACAACAGTGATGTTCATCGGTTGAATTTACAGACTTGTCATTGGGACATTCTGTTTGATTCTAAGCAAAGTGGGGAGAATGATACTGCGTATTGTCCTGAAGGAAGGTTTGTGCTCCTGCCTGTCTGTGTGTGTGTGTGAGCATTCAAGCTTAAGGATATGAATGAACATGCATGAGAGAATGCAAATAAAGAGATATTTTCATCCATTAACATAAAAAAAATGTGAAATTGGAGACAATGATGAAATTTTTTTTTTATACTTAACATTATATATATTTTTTTTTTTTACAACAGTGTTCTTTATGTATGATCACCACAATGACTTGCTGCTGACATAATGTTAACAACAACCATCCAACATTCATTATGTATGAAGATAGTTGTACTTTGTCAGTGAAATAAAAGAGTACTCTTTCTGTGTTCTAGGTACCGCCATGAGATGATCCTGTATGACAACAAACTGTTCATGTTTGGTGGAGGTCTTGCTAATGCTGTTTATCCATTGGACAAGGTCATATCTATTTGTTTCTTTAAGGAAAAATATTATTGAGTCACCAGGTGAAGTTTTCTGCACTCAAAGCAGTTTCAACTACTAAGAATAGCTCAGATAATAAATCAAAGAGGAGAAATCTTTTGTGCAAGACATACTTGAGAAAATTATCAGTTCAGGAGTTTTAATTATCTTTTATGGGGGGTGGGGGATTCTTTCTGCAGATTCCAGTTTTCAGCTTGGAAACTATGAAATGGGAAGAAGTGGAAACTAAAGGTGACACACTCGCACACTCCTCTTCTGACACCAGCAAAGGTAGATAACTATGCAAAGTACACATGCTTGATATTTATACTATGACTTTCATTATTCCTGGATAATTTGTTTAGATGATCATCGCAGACTGATTAAAGAGGTAAATTGCAAATACCTTTTGATCTTACACAACATATATTTTGTAACTGACTTTTTGGGGCAGGGTTATATGTTTTTCTTTAGTTTATATTTTTTAACTTTGCATTTTCTTAAAACTTTTGGCTCATTTTTTTCTGAGTATGTTTAACTCAGTCTCAGTGTATGATGTAAAGGGAAAAAGCCATACATTGAGACTAAGTTTAAACCAATATGAAAGTGGTTTGCTGGAATAAACAGTTTTGTGTAGCACATTTTTGAAAGAGGACAGATGAATGCATGCCTTGAATATATTGGATGTTGACTTTTCCTCCGTTTTTTTTTTTTTAGTAGTCGGTAATGAACTGATTGTAAGCAAAGATTTCCAATGAGTATGTAATCGAAGGGAGATAATATGTACAGAAAGCAGTTTAAATTGTTTCACAGCAGTAGCGTCCCTTTATCAGGATTTCCTTGGTATGCCCACTGGTTTAATTCACAAAAATAACAGGTTCTAAAAGTAGTCTCGCATCCATCGGTGATTAAAAATAAAAATCATTCCAGAAGGTCCCAGCATATGTAGAGCGTTTTAAAAGTTAAAGCATTGGACATAATATGATTCTGTTAAGATGTGTATTAGATCCATGCCTGTATGCATGCATGGATATTTTTATGTGCCTATGGTAAATAAAACATTCTAGCCTTAAACTTACTAATTATATTATCATTACACCTGTAGGCTTGGAGATGTCACTAGAAATAATAGATGAACCATTAAGACTTAAAGGATATAGGTTATTTCAAGCAGAATTAGCAGAATGCACCTGGGTTCAGTGGTACCTCTAGCAGCCAGGGCCACTAATCCCATTGACCAGGGAAAACACTTGCATGGTTGGAAAGCAGTTGTAGTCCCAAAGCTCCTAACAAGCCAGGTCCTTCAGTAAGCATCAAAGGAAAAAAAAAAATTGAGATTTAAAAAAAAAAGTTTTATTTACCCATTCTTGGTCATTACATTTTTGTGATTGTCGACACTGAGAACAAACATTTGTCTTAGATTGTGCACTTTATAAAAATTGTTGTGTTGTTAAAAGTATTTTGTCATAATACTTCTTGCAGGTTACCCTTCTGCTCGGCGATGCCACAGCTGCCTTCTTTTTGATGACAGTAAGCAGATACTTCATTTCTGTCTCCTTTATCTCTTCTTTTGTGTCCTT
The DNA here is from genome assembly GCF_003073045.1 of Pomacea canaliculata. Classification (NCBI taxonomy): domain Eukaryota; kingdom Metazoa; phylum Mollusca; class Gastropoda; order Architaenioglossa; family Ampullariidae; genus Pomacea; species Pomacea canaliculata. The sequence continues at coordinate 23,886,549 of NC_037598.1, forward strand.
TTTGCACTGGAGTTCATAGTTGAAAATAGCACTCCATGCTGATTTTGAATGCACAAAAACTCAACATTGTTAATCAGGGTTTTTTTTTTTTTTTCCAGGAATGTATCTTTATGGTGGCCGCTGCAACAGTAGAATATATAGTGACTTATGGTATCTACAACTGAAAACTCTTCAGTGGCACCACATCCCTCTGAACATGAATGTCACCTGCTTTTTTCACCATGCAGCAGTCTCTCAGGTTTTGGGGTTTTTATTTTTTTTTTGTAGCTTGTAATATTTTTTCCAGGGATTGTTTTGTCATAGCTGGCTGTGCGATGTATTTTAGTGCAAACACTTTGTCTAAAAATTCAGCTACTCGCAATCAGTTGATGCTTATTGAGAATATCAAAACTTGTGACCTTCACAGATCAGTGTTTGACATTTTCTATTTCTTCTTTCACATTTTAGAAATATGCAAGGTTTATAAATTTATGCATAAAATATTAGGTTGGTGGTGCAGTTTATTGTCTGTATAAAGAACAAGTTCACTTTTAGTTCTCCTAATCTCCAGAAAAAGATTTATTTTATTATTCTTTTTCAAGTCCATGTAACAGACCTTAGAGACTTACCAAGGTAAAACAGATTATTAACAAGTGTTCTCTTCTTTCTCTGCAGAGTGGCTGCATGTACATATTTGGTGGTGTGGTGTCAACTGACTCTGAAAGGGAAGAGAGAACCAATGAGATCCACAAAATCTGGTTGCACATACCCAGTCTCAAAGAAATGGCTTGGCTGGTTATGTCAGACTATTTAACATCAAGTCCTTCACTACCTACTCGAGGGGAGCTTCTAAAACTTGGAGTTCCCAGAGACTGTGCCCAGCGTGTGTGATTGGATATCTTGGCTCAACCTACATAAGGAATTTGGGGAACGGTGGCATGGAAAGGAAAAAAAATAATGCCAGCAATAGGAGATGCAAAGTGTTTACTTTGAAACTAATTCAGCTCCATCTACATTTATGGAAAAATGAGATGTAGTCAGTGGCAAGTGCAGCATTGAGGATGGCATCGTTACAAAACTAAAGTCAAACCCATTGAACAGTTCTGTTTGATCTTTCTTGACAAGTATAGAATGTTACATTTTCCTAGCTGTTTTTAATAATTAATTTTCCCAGCTGTTTTTAATAATTAAAGACTAGTCATAGTGTGCTGGACATTAACCCACACCAGGGGGCCCTTGTAGCTAAGTATTGGTGGCAGCATTTTTGTTAACCTACCTATTCAGTAGCCCTGTTAAAGTGAACAGTAAAAGCTTAAGCAACGTTAGTAAGAATAAATTTCAAGGGTGAATGTATAAGATTCTCTGCTGCATAGTTAAATAATAAAAGTTGGCTTTTATAGCGGCTTATCTTCCCCTTTGGACAAGCTCAAGGCGCTTCACGGGTAACAGAAGGTGCAAAGTGAAAATAATGTGACATCAGAACAAAATGACTACTCCATGCCAAATGTCAGCGTCCACACACAGCATGAACACAACCTGAAGGTCAAATATAAAATGCATCATACAAGCTGGGTTATATGGCAAATACAATTCCAAACAGCACATCCAACAGAGGGCATCTGTCACATGGGAGCAATGAGCCCAGCACACGAAAGTTCATTGATCAACAAAGGTCAAGTGGACATGAAGCTCACTGAACTGCACCGATTGTCAAATTTACATGTCTGGGATATTGTGTTCTTTGTATTATACATTTTCATGTTCTTTCCCTTTATATGATATCACAAAACTTGCATCTGTGTGTGTGTCGGCAGATAATTGCAGGACAGAATATATTCTTAATGCTTAGATCGTGTCATACATCTTTCATTCAAATAATGACACTTAATGGAATGCATTGTGTTAAAACTTGTATTATTTTTAAGAAAGTGCACAACATTTGACAATGTCAACATGAATATTATTTATCATGGCCAGCACATCTGTATAGACAAATTTTGACGTCAAATATATATCATGGACACAGCTTGGAATGAGTCCTTCACTCCACATGGTAGCCTTATCAAATAATGAATATATTTATATAGAAGCTCGAAAAAAAACAACACACCCTCAATCATAAAATGAGTTGGGTTGGGCCTAGCAGGCTGCCTCTCTCATGTCTATGATATCCACCTCTCATCCTAAAGGATGAACCAGATGTTTAAATTTGATAGTATGCCTTTGATTTTCTGAAACTGAAATATTTCAGTTTAACATAAAATTATGCAAAGAAATGACAATAATCCATGTCTAGTTCAAGTTGTCAGCTTTAAGAAATAGTGAAGACTAATGATGCAGGCACACTTTCCTTTGTTATAGAATTGGCTGAACCCATCATAATGATGATGTTCTGTCCAGCATGTTAGAGGTGACTCAAACCCAACAGTTCATTTCACTGATGATACAAGCATTGAGTTGAAGCTTTCACCATAACATTCAAGCCTCAATCTTGGAAAGACAAACTATAAAATTTTGGCAAGAGGGTATACCTGTTTGTGCTTATGATGAAAAGGAAAGTAAAAACTTAGTCTGTTAAAATAAGCCAACAGAAAAAAGGTACTGCATGGCACGTGGCCAAGGCAAAAGACTTGGATAGATAAAATAATCACCAATATGAAATTAATACCATGTGAACACTTTTTCATAAATTTCACAAAGTACACAGACCAAAATTAAGCCACAAATAAAAAGCCTTGACTCCCGCCTGGCTCAAACTCAACCAAGATCTGAATCAATTATCACTGTGAAGCATTTATGAAGAGTAATGAAAGTCTGACATTACCCCTTTAAATAATAATCAGTATGTCAATGTTGTAACCACTTTTGGGATAAGTGTTCCACTGTATCATTGATTAGATTATAAGAGACATGCATCCCAAAGCCAAGATTAGTTATATTATTAAAAAGTAGAACTTATTTTTTGCAAAATATATGCAAGGTCTTCCTATATGTATATATAAACAATAGGGATACAGTTTATTGAAGATTACCTGTTATTCATCCAAGTCTTATCAAAACGAAAGAAACACTTTCGACAAACTTATGGAAATATATACACAGTACAAAAAATGTTTGCGTCCAGAAGCAGGCTAAAATAGTAAAAGAATGAGGACTTTGAAAGACTTGTTAAATGACCTTAGTGCCCATGGTGCAATATCTTTTTTTCTTTTATTTTCATGGAATACTGTTTAGTATGGAGCCCATAAAATGCTGAGACGTTAGTGCCAACTTAGACCATTTAAATTTAGCGTTAAAGAGCCTAAACAAAAGTGTGATTACTGTCCCACATAGATTTTTTTTAAATGGTCGGGTGAAACACCTGCTGAATCATTTTTAACATTTCAGTAGTTTCTGGGGAATTATTTTCTATTTTAAAGAATGTAATTTTTCATTAGGGCATGAAAGTTCAAAAACAAATTTAAAAAATCTCCTCAGACACAGCAGTTAAAAGACCAGTATTTGCAAGTATTATAAAGGAAAAAAAAAAACATGACCAGAGTATGTGAGAACAAAGAGAAGGCCCAAGTCATCAACTTCATTCATGGGTATGCAGGTATTGTGTTAGTCTGTGCTGTTACCTGACCCTTAATGCCACATGTTGATAAGGACTTTTATCTTTAATGTCACATATTAATAAGGACTTTTATCTTACATATATATATATCAATATGAGGCCATGAAAAATAAAACTCTTATGTCAAATATTCAATAAATTCCTTGATCAATTTCAAGACTACCAATGTCCCCCCAAAAGATAATTAGCAATATACAACTCTGTTTTACACTCTCTATCCTTCAAAATATACTGTGCTTAACATTATGCAGGATGCAGAAAGTTTACATGGTAAATGCAAAAAAATAATAACATTTCAATTTTCCCATATTTAAGAAATGTTGCTGTCAAGAAAACAAAATCTATCAATGCGACTAATGATGCACAGCAGATTATGCTGTACATAACTTTTATGCAACAAGCCTCTCATAATACTGTTTTTATGTATATAATGCTAATTTGAAAGATCTCTGCAAGGTAGCAGCAATGAAGAACGTTGCCCTGTTGATATTTGTTTCATTGTTTACCACACATTTCTTTAGACATATTCCACCAGCTGACTTTCACAGCCAGCCATTGTACCTTAATAATGACCGGCTAAACCTAGCAGAAATAATGTAATCTTCTGTGAAATAAATAAACAAATAAAAATAAAATGTTAAGACCTGTAGAATATTTTGGGAAAATACAACAGCTCTGGATGATATATATGTTTGACTTATCTGCGCTTATTTTAATTATAACAACAAATAGATTTTGTAAGCTGATCCTTCACAGATGATTGCTGTTTAGGATCATTATCTGTAAAAGAAATATAAAATTGTCCTTGCTGAGGGATGGTTGGCTTTATCAAACTATTCATCCATTTTAGTACCCTGCTTAACTACCACCAGTCAGACTTCAGGATGATAGCTTTAAAAAACAAGTTTACACCACAAAGAGAAAACCCAAATAATACAGCTTACATGAATTAAAAAATTACACAAATATTGCTTAAATAAAAAGTAAATGAATAAAATCTACAGCTGAATTTTGCGAAGGCTTTCCCTAGACAGTTGCAGCATTATACTAGAGTTATCCTTAAACAAGCATTTGTGCAGACAAAGGTCAATTCCCACTGTGAAACAGGCTGATTACTGCATATCAAGACTAAAAGAAAAACAAGACTGTTCGCAGTAACTAAACGTGTATGCTTTTTTTACAACTCAATGAATCAACTTCAAATTCAATGTAAAATGGTATGACAGAGAAAAGCTGGACATAGTCTAACACACTGTGTTGGAACAGTAATCTGGATATTAATTCAAATAAACCAATTTAAAAAGACAGAAAGAAAATGATTACTGCAAATGTAAAAGTGTAATAAGAATGTATTAGATAATTAAGTCAAACTGGTACAACAACGACCAGCTGCAACATATACACAAGAATTAATACAACCCAAACAAATAAACATTTGTTACAGTTCTGTACCCAAGCCCTTGACTGACCTGCTTATTAATATATACTTTCAACATATCTGGCTTATTCATTTTCTTACATCGGAAAATTGTTCTCAAAGGCCTGGCAGAGAAAAGCAGAAAAATGGAAGCACCCAGAACACATGGTTATTGAAACATAAGATGTTAAATGCAATATTGAAGCGAAGAATATTTCTGCAAACAATGTACATGATGCATTTCTCTTCTTCCTCTGCAATCCGCCAGTGTATTCTCGATGACATCTAAATTTGAATCATTGAAATAAATTTGAGAGACTTGCATGACAGCATAATCAGACATGAAGTTGTCAACCAGAATATACTGCCTTACTGAAACAAACATCAGAAAATGCCTGCAATGGGTATCTTTGCGTGCTGGATGGTCAGAACTCATCACCTCCCTGTATGGTATCACAAGCTCACACCATTGCTGACATGAGCAATGAAGAATTTCTTTTTTTTTTTTAAAAAAAAGGGCTGGGGATTAGTCCCCCTTGAAAGACTTGCGGTGTTTGTTGATCGATAAGATAACATGTTTTACAGGTGAGGAGCCCCCTTCGAACTGTCCTTCGACAAATGTCATGTCGAAATCCACAAACTGCAGAAGTCAGTTTCCAAATGCTATTTTCACGCCAAAACAAAGTCTTGTTCCAGTTGCAGTAAGTTCTTTATGTAGGCTGGCTGGCCAGACTGCACATCTTGGACGTTGATCTGGGGCAGTGCAGAAGCTTCCACACAAGCTCTGTTGATAAAATTCTGATGATCTCAAAACTGCCAGCGAATTCGTCCTTGCTGGATAAAAGTTTCCCAGCGTGAAGTGAAAGACGTCTCTTTGCATTGTCTTTTACTTACACATACACACAAATGTACACATAACCACTTGATGCAAACAGGAAACCATGTTCACACAATGCACAAAACTCACTCTGTCCTCTATGACAAGGAAAGAGGTTTCTCAGCTTTGTACAACAGCAATGCACAGTGAGGCAAGAAGAGCTGTGGATTTTTTCCACATGAGCGAAAATCTCAATCCCACTTCTTGAAACACAGTTAATGCCTTCAAATAGCAAAGCACAAAAGTATTTAATATACTGATCCACTTTGCTTTGCTTCTGTTGCAAGACATTTTGTCAATTTTTTTCTGAACCATAACCTAATGCACTTGAAATGATTTGTGAATGTGACGTTCGCAGTCATGGATATGGTTAATTCATATTTGTACATGTAACCCACAAATCTGATGAAACACTAAGAGCATACACGTGCACACACTTGCAAACAGACATACTCACATATATACAATGCAATAAAATGGGGAGGAAAGACACCATTGTACAAACCAGTGCCAAAGACTGTGTGACTACACTAATGTTTGAAAAGACCTGTTAGAAAGCCCTAACAATAATAAACAGCAGCAGTGGGGGTTGTAATCCTCTTGCATTTTGTTGCTGCACAAATTTGCAAAATTGTATCAAAACAAATGCAAAATATAAAGAAACAGATTAAGCTTTTGTCACACAGTTTTTAAAACATAAAAAGTACAAGTAAAACTTCATGGATTGATGGCCACTGTGACAAGAAATGCTCCTTTAATTTATTGTATCTACTTTTTCTGACAGCATGACAATTTCTGTTGTTTGTTTGTTTTTTTCATTCAGCAGTGTACATATAGAGAACTTTTGGCAGCTAGACATCAGCCAGGAATATCTGATTTTCATTCCATATTGAAGTATAAAAGCTTTCGAATATTATTGGTTTTAACAAGTTAGTTTTACTGGCATTTTGTTTTGCATTAATTGGCGTTAGACATTAACATGAATAATCAAACTAATAAAGAAAAAGGGAAGTCATTCATAGAACAGAAGGTACAAGACCCTTGTAATTCACAGCAATATAGTTATTCCTTGTTGAAATATAGCTCCACCCTAGAAGCTTGCCTAGCATTCGTTCAAGTTGGTAATATATAATAGGTCAGAGGTAAGTGAATGATGAGGACGAAGACTTCAAATATCATGTAGGCAAACTTACTTGGACAAGACTATATAACAACAAGCACCATAATAATTCACAAAAGGCCATGAATACTCAAAGCAGAACACCATCTTCTTGAACTTCCCAATACTTTTATGCATTTCTGGACAGTCTGAAACATTGCTATCCTACCACTGGGTTTTATACAGATTCAGCTAAAATTTCATCCACTTTGCAAACTGCAAGGTCATAAAAATAATATTAAATGGAAGGATCTATTTTTGAAAGCAGTACAGATAGGCCTGAAATCTGAGGCAGATAACTCCCACGTGGCCTTTAAATCTTCATGCTGACAACAACTCTTGTGCGTGGTAACATTGTTGGAAAGAAAGCTTAAGTCCAAACATCATATGCCCTTTACTCTCATGTGCCTCTGAATATATATGTGTGCACACTCAACTCTTGTTCCCTAGAAACTTAACAGA